>NC_057861.1:90250937-90560381 GCF_019393635.1 Dromiciops gliroides | reverse complement strand
TAGACTTACTAGTTGTGTGATCCTGGGCAAGTCACTTAACTTCTATTTGCCTCAATTTGCCTCAATTCCTGTAGATTGTAGATAATAGTAGCACCTATCTCCCAGGCTTGTTGTAAGCATCAAATGAAATAATAATTGTAAATTGCTTAGCACAGTGCCTGGAACATATAAGTGCTATATAAGTGTCAATCATCATCATCATCCTCATCAGATGTTTTCTAGCATATTCCCAAATCCGAAGTCAGCTAGCCCTTCTGAGAGGCAGCTAAGTACACTCAGCAGACAAGTGCAGAAAGCTACAGTCTTGCCATGATCCCTCTCTAAGACCCTCTCTTCACGCTTCACTTCCTTACCTTTTTTTTTGTTCTCCATCTGTTTCTCCCCTTACTTCCTGTTGCCATTCTCCAGGCAAACCTTTGCTGCATGAAGCAGCAAAAGTGAGGGGTGAGCAGAAACACCTAGAGAAGTATCACATTTAGATTTAAGGGACAATGATCTTCCAGCTACTGACATTTACATATAGATTGAAGATCAGACAGTTCCTGGTCTCTTCCTTTTCAAGTCCATGGTGAGTGAAATTTCACTAACCCTCTAGGTCAGAGCAGTACTTGGATAAGGCGTTGACACATTAGCCTGTGCCCTGAGCTTAGACTCAGGAAATCTTGAGTTCAAATGCTGCCTCAAATAATTTCTGTGTGGTACTGGGCAAATTAACTTCTCTCAGCCCCTTAGTTTCCTCATCTGTACAATGAGTGCTTGGATTCTATGGCGTATAAAATACCTTCCAGTTTTAAATTTCTAATCCTATGAGAAATATCAAGTGGCATTTTTCCCCTGCAGACAAGCACATTCATACAAAAGTACATGTTATTCTGGATTTATATTTTTGATCTGGCAGATAGTTTTCTTTCAGATTTTCCTGAGAGTGTGGCTGATGAGAATGGGGGGACTTAAGTAAAGTAAAATGAGACCTTGGCTCTCTATCTTCACCTTGAATCAAAAGAACAGCCTTTATCTCAAAAACTAGATCTTTTAGTAATAAGAGATTTTACATGTGTGCATGTGTTTAACTTGGTCTGAATTCTGAGTCCTAAGCTATACAAACATAATATTTCATAAGTATAAAAGCTGAGGGAGGGAAACCTTATAGATCCTGTAATTCAAATTCTTCATTGTGCAAATGAGAAAAGGCATGTTAAGCATTTGTCCAAATTCACATAGATATTCAGTCTCAAAGCCAAGGTTCAGAATGTGAATTTTCTAATGGTAAATCCAGGACACTGTCCACTAATTGTTTTGTTTTGTTCTGTTTTTGTTTTTGTTTTTTCGGGGCAATGAGAGTTAAGTGACTTCCCCAGGGTCACACAGCTAGTCAGTATCAAGTGTCTGAGGCCACATTTGAACTCAAGTCCTCCTGAATCCATGGTTGGTGCTTTATCCAGTGCGACACCTAGCTGCCCCTCTTTCCCCCAGGTATTTATGCATTGTGCTTAATCAGGGTCAGCTAGGTGAGAGCGGATGGAGCACTGGTCCTGTAGTCAAGAAGACTCTTCTTGAATTTAAATCTGGCCTCAGATGTGTGACCCTGGACAAGTCACTCAACCAATATCTGCCCTGGTTTTCCCCATCTGTAAAATGAGCTGAAGAAGGAAATGGCAAATAACAGAAATACCTTTGCCAAGAAACCCCCAAGCAGGGTAGTGAAGAGTTAGACGTGACTGAAAGGACTCAACAACAAAATGCGCTTAATATAGTGGGCTAGTTGTGGAGCATTCAAAAACAACAGCAGGCATGACCTCTGTCCTTATGAAACTTGCATCCTAGTTTGGCAGGAACAGGTAATTTACATTAAACAATAGATTTGAATCCAAAATCAAGCAATCTTCCATTCTCAGAGTGTGAAAGGTCTTCAGAGGGCAATTAGTCTAACTTTCCACACCATGCAGAAATCCCCTTTGCAGTGTCCCCAACAGGGACTCATTCAGTCTCTACTTAAACATACTGGCCTATGAACTATTTCCCAAACTTGCATTCCTTCTCATGACTGCTGCACTAGCTATTTTCCTCTGCCTAGAACACACTCCTTTCTCAATTACACTTAGGATCTTTGAATTCTTTAAAGAAAGCTCAGTGTGCTACCTATAGGAAGTAAGATCCTTTCTGATCCCTATTTTGTCTCCCCTCAAATAATATAAGTTTGTATGTTGTACCTTCTACCCCTAAAGCAATATAACTTCCTTAATGTCAATAACTGTTTTTAATTGGCTTGTGTTCCTACTACCTTTATATGTGTTCAGTTTTTCAGTCATGTCTGACTCTTTGTGACCCTATTTGGGATTTCCTAGGCAAAGACACTGGAGTGGTTTGTCATTTCTTTCTCCGGCTCATTTTATGCAACTCGCCCAGAGACACACATCTAATAAATATCTGAGGTCAGATTTGAATTCAAGAAGAGTCTTTCTGACTCCAGGACAAACACTATACACCTTACCATCTAGTCTAGCTGTGTCTGTTTTACATATAATAACTACTTATAATTGTTCATTGAATTAGATTGGCCCAGATTACATTCATTTTCCATCATGAAGCCTTTCATCACTCACCCTACTGGAGATCTCTCCTTCCTTGGGATCTTTTTTTTGGGGGGGTTCGGGGTTGGGGGGGGGGCGGGTTGGGGGATCTTCCTTGCACCTTTTGTTCCTTTTAGGTATCTTTCTGTAGAACATTCTATTGTCCCCACTGGAAAGTAAGCTCTCTGAGAGCAGAGACTTTATCTTTATAACTCATCTCCTAATAAATAGCTTTCACCATGAATTAGATGTACCACGTACTCAATAAATGTTTATTTTATCATTGATAAAAATAATTTTCATCAGGGATGAAAAATGAAAATCCTGCTCAGAAGTGTTTTCTTCCCCCATGAAGCTGCACAAAGTTCCTCATTTTCTGTGAATCCATTTCATTCGTACTAGAATGCATTTTTTTAAAAGAATAAATTCAAACATCCTCAAAAATACATATTTCAGTATACATGATTTGGGAGAGAAACCATAAAATCACTGAAAAAAAATTGTGTGCCCTCAGATGCTGATTGGCCCCCATAACCCATGCATTATTTATAAACAGTGCATATTTTTGACTAATGTATATATTCCCAGAGGTGAGTCTTTTGATCTTTCTTACAGGTTCAGAAATATCAGCTATGTCAATAGAGTTGCAGCCCCTCCCAATCCAGTCCCCCTGCATCTGTTGCCTTTTAGCAAGCCCAAGAGGTATTGGTAATTCAGATAAGCAGGTAAATGTTTGGGGCTTATCCAAAGAATCTGATTTCTGCTTGCATTTTTATGTGTGTCCTATTTTAGCTTCCCAATTATTTCCCCCTCAAAAATTCTACTTCTAGAGATATTAAAAGAGGAACTATTATTGGATAGGGGTTGGAAGGCAGGGATTGGATTTGACAGACAGAAAATATAGCTTATCCTGGGACTTCAAATATAGTTTTGAAAGTATCTGTTAAAATGCTTTCTTTTCTCCCTGATTGGCCCCAACATTAGGTAGCTCTGATCTTGAGGAGAGCAAGCCTTGCTCTCAACATTTATTATTATTATTATTATCATTATCATTATTATCATTATTATTAATTATCTTAAATCACTGTGTGCCACACTTTATGGCACACACAGAAAGTCACACACAGAACACAAATTTTCTATGAAAGACATTTTCTGCCCGTATCCTAATATCAGGGGAGGATTATGGGCCCCAGTTACCCCAACAGTTCTCTGGGGAGGTCAAGGAACTTTTTCCTTGAAACCTCAGGAGTTTTCCCTTGAAATCAAGTAGGCCTGTCCTTGAACTAAATCAAGGACATACACACCCAAAAGTGATAATCGGCACCAGATTGAACTGAGCATGCTCCAGGACCACCACCCCACATTCCAGTCCTCCTGAGCACCTGGATGAGGTAATCCTTTGGGAGAGACTACACCAGGAGAAGACCACCTGGAACCGCCCACCAGCAGACTACTTAGACCCATCAGGACAAAGTTAACGCTCATCACCAGATTGCTCAGGAGGGAGCTCTCCTACCCCAGCGCAAAGCAAGAGGACCCCTAGCCCCTCACGAAATAAGGGACACTTACCCAAGCCATCTAAACCCTATAAAAGGGCGCCTCCCCAAGCTAGTTGGGGAGGAAAGCGTTTTTGTTTCTCCAAAACCTTCCTCCCAGCCAGTTTCTCTTGTACCCCAATAAACCTGTTCTTTTATTCCTAATTAGGTCTTGTGCGAGAGTGTAATTCTTTACAGAGGAATCCTAAGGACCCAAGTGCTTTCTCCCCATATTATATATATATATATATATATATATATATATATATATATATATATAGCCTGAAGACAATTTACCTGGCTAAGAGGGAAATGAATTCTTCCTTTGTTATGTGTATGGCTTGCCCTTCATGCCATATTAAAATGCACCTGACTTTTCTCTGCTGAACAAGAATTGTTCTATTTGAGTATGTGGAACATTGTTTTTAAAATAATTTTGTTAGAAATGAAAATAAAAACAATGTTTACAATTTAAAAGCAGAGCAGGTACATTTTTAAAAATTAAGTACCGAAGTTCCTTTTTCTAATTTCTTGTGAACTCCTCAAGGCAGCTGCAGTATTTTGCTTTTCTCTGTGTCTCTGTCTCTGTCTGTCTCTCTGAATGTCTCTCTCCTTCTTCTTTTTTTCACTCCTTTCTCCTTCTGTTTTCCCCTTCCTCTCCCTTCCCTTTGAATCAAATGAGATCTTTTTAAAAGCACTTTGCAAAGCTTAACACAGTGCATAAATGCTATTGTTATTGTTGGTAGTAGTAGGAGTAGGAGTAGTAATTTTTAGATTTACAAAGTGCTTTAAAATACTATCTCATTTGATTCTCACAACCATCTGCTATTATTATCCCCATTTTACAAATGAGGGTACTGAGGCTGATATAGGATAGGTAACTTGAGGAGGACAAAGCTAATGTGTGTCTGAACAAGACATGCTTTCAAGTTTTCCTGATGTTAAGTCTAGGACTCTACCCATTATAGGAATACTCAAAATGTTTTGTCTTAGTGGCCATGAAGTCTGATGCTAATGGCATCTATGTGTGAAAGGCAAGAATCTAAAAGAAAGGCTAAGATGTAAAAGATGAAACAGAACTCCAATACTCAGCATTGGTGATGTGTCAAAGACTCATTTATTTTCATTCTCAGAGAAGGGACTGCCCCCTAGCAGAGCCAGCAACAAAATAGAGGCTCACAGGCCTTTTTCTCTTATCTCCTAACACAACCACTGGCCCCTCCCCCCAGGAGCTGGCTAATCAATCAAATGCAGTATCTGCCCCTCTACACTGATTTTTCTCTAGGAAACCCCAATTTGTGGATATTAGCATTTGAGTACCTGCTTCTATTCTACTCAGCTCTCCCAACAGAATCTGAATCCACTCCCCAGACATTAAATCACCTGTAATTGTTTTCCCCTACAGCTCCAATCCACTGAAAGCAGTCCATATTTCCCACAATACTGAGAACCCACTTGGAGATTTTTATTCTTGCATTCCCTCCCCAACCCCATTCCCTGGTTAGTTTGCATGATAAGAAATCAAATGGTTATCTGTTAAATTATATTGAGTCAGACCTATACATCTCTCTGCTCCCTGGGGAAGAGGCCCATATTAAAAAACAAAACAAAACAAAACAAAAAAACCAAACCCAAACCGAGTGCATCCTCCAGTGGGTTCATATATACTTTCTTATAAATTATATGTATGCCCTACTGAACTAAGAATTATATAAATCGTCATGTGCTGTTGTTTGTCCTTCCTTCTTGAAGAGGACCAATGATATCCACAGGGTGATGACCTACAAGTGAATTGGATTTAAGTGAGGCACAGCTGTGCAAAGTCATCAGTCTCACTTTCTCCTCCAGGGTCACTTGGATTCAGTAGCAAAACATAGGTCAGGATGATTGGAGGTGAAGCCAGATGCAGTGGGAGACCTTGTCCTTTTTAAAGCCAAGGTCTTGCCTGGGTCTCTTTTTGTCTGAGGCAACATCCATTCAGTGATTTAAGACTAGGTAAGGAATGAGGCAAAAGGTGGCCTACTTTGCCTACTGGGGAAAAAAAAAAAATCTGTCTGGGAGTGGAAGACCCTCAGAGTTTCTGGCCAGAACAGAAACATTTATTATTTACACTTATTCTGAACCATCTGAGGCATGGGCTATGATCTATTATTATTGGCCAATCAGTGAGAGCCAGAATGATTTGGGTTTAAGATATGGTCAAATTCCATTTGAATCCCAATGGCCTTTATGGAAACCTGCTTTTCTAGAACTTTATTTCAAGAAATTGTAAATGAAACTACATGGGACAAAAAAGTTAATTGCCCTATTTTTTAAAATGAAAGAATAAATAAGTAAAGGAAAGAAAATCTAGCCCCCAAACCCTAAGATATCTTGTGAAATTTTAGCAATCAAAATGTATATTGCTTTAGTCAGCCCACCTACTTGTAAGGGTATGATTCCCCATATAGACAGAGGGAAAGGAGGGAGGGAGAAAGAAAGGAAGGAAGTTAAGAAGGAAGGAAGGAAGAAAGAAAGAAAGGAAGAAAGGAAAAAAGGAAGAAAGGAAGGACAATTGTAAATGACCCCTATGTACATCATAAAACTTAGACAAAATAGAAATTCAAAAAGGATAACATAATATATGATCCCTGAGTCAATAGAGAGTTTATTGAATGCGGTGATATATTCGAACTCTAATGTCTCATTAAACTCTTAGTCTTTGATCCTGTGATTGCTCCACGGAAGTCCCCATAGGGGCTGTAGTCATAGGTGCACCCAATGCGGTTTTTTTCTCATTTCTCACACTCAGTTTCTGTGCATTTCCACTCGTCCCACTGATGCTATGTGTACTGCTGGCAGAGTGGGATTGGGGACGGTTTTGGGTACTTTTCTCACTAAGGAATTTTATTCAATGTCTTTGATTTGTACTTCATCATTTTATTAACCATTAGAAGTAAACACTTTAGTAGAGACCTGTGAGTCTATAAATAATAGTTTTTAGTGGGTACTTTGAACATGTGAGCCCATGGAGTACTTTGAACATGTGGGTCCATTTTGTATGAAGAGAGCACTCCCAGATGCTCCATTACCCTTAGTGTTAGATGAAACCATACTCATTTCTGACCTAGCACATGATAAGAGATATTGAATTGGCCACAGAGTCATTATAGGTAGGAGCAAAATAAGAGAATGTGACCTTATTCATGTGGAATCCTAAGCACTAAAAAATGAAGAGTTACAGAGTCAGGACACAGAGGAATAGACTTTTTATCCTTTTTTTGGTTGATACCAGAGGGAACGAAGCAGCCAAGAACCACATGTACTAAGGAGCATCATGGATTTATCTCCTTGTTGTTAATTAAATCATATAGATGATATAGGTCTAGAGAGAAGGAGAAATTCACAGGAGGAAAGGATCTTTTAATGCCAACTGGAAAGGGGAGATGAATTATTCTTTGAATCAAGAAAGTGCCACCTGAAGAAAGTAACATTCAATTTCTGTATTCTCATAAGTAGTTGTGGTATTACATGAAGGCAGAAGAGAAACTTGTCTTGGCTGGTGCCTTTTGTGGTCTGGTTAAAGATTTTTAGTCAGAGAAGGTTTCCTGGAAAATGACTTTCACCACAGGGGTTTATACATGGCCCAGTAAAAAATATAAATAAATAAATAAAATAAAAAAGTATTTGGAAACAGCACAACATTTCCTGCATGTGAATAGCTGGAAGCAGTTGGTTATGGATTTTTAATGGTTAGATTATAACCTCCATTTCCAAAATGAAGCACAGTTATTACAGTTTGAAGTATGTTGTAAATTGTGGGTTCTAATTGCTCATGGATTCCCCTAAAACCATAATATGTCTTCATCTCATTTTGTGTCTTTTACTGATTCAAAATTTTGGGGCTTGGATTCATCATAAGCAAGAAAATAACATTGAAGAATTGAAGAGAAAGAAAGGATTGACAAGATTCTTAAGAACAAGAAAGGATTTTATCTTTTATTTGTAGAAACTAATACTCGATTACCACCACCACCATCCTATTTTTACTTTTGAAGCAAAAAAACTACCTTTATCTCCTTACCCTTTTTCACTTATTGCCTAAGCAAGGGTATAGAACCATAGTTTAATAGAGAGGGGAGGTACCCTAGGGATCATAAGATAAGAGCACTTTTTTTTGTGCAATAAGGATGCTTGAACCCAAAGGATTAAAGTGCTTTTCTTAAGGTCAATGAAAGAATTCATGAGAAAATCAGAATTAAGATTTGGTCTTTTATAACCTCATGTGATACTCTTTCTATCCCTGTGATTTTATTTACTCCTTCTTACCTTTCCCATCTTCCTCTTCAGTTGTCTCTTCTAACATGCAGATTTATACTGCTCACACTATTCATTAGAGACAAGCTAAAAGAGGAAAAGGGAGACAGTTAGGTGTATTGGAAAGAGAATTTGATTTGGAATTAGAGAACCTGTGTCTCATTCCTGGGTCTGCACTTAAGAGATGAGAAGCCACTTTATTTCCTTGACACTAACCTCTAAAATGAGGGAGCTAGACTGAAGAACTTCTAAAGCCACTTACATCTTGAGAACTAGGATCCTGTGAAGCTGATCACACTTTCTTGTAAGAACTACATTGCTGATATTCTGAGAACCAATCAGAAAATATGGTTTGAATTAGAACTAGATTTGGGGAGGGGTGAGGGCCTCATTGGGAGGTACTGCTTTCCTCCACTACATGTGTCTTCAAATGGATCTAGATGGGGCAGCTAAGGTGTCGCATTGGATAAAGCACCAACCATGGATTCAGGAGTACCTGAGTTCAAATCTGGCCTCTGACACTTGACACTTACTAGCTGTGTGACCCTGGGCAAGTCACTTAACTCCCTTTGCCCTGCAAAAAAAAATACAAAAAGCACAAATGGATCTAGATCATCTCTTGTAGGCAGTTTAAAAAGAGGGGATTATTGATTGGATATAGGCTAGACTTGTTGTTTGTCCTTCCTTTTTGTGAAGGACCAATGACATCATGGGATGGTATCTTGATTCATCTGTAAATTATACATAAGTGAGGCAGAGTTACACAAAGTCATTAGCCTCACTCTCTCTTCCAAAGTCATTCAAGTCCAGTGGCAAGACAAACGTTAAGATTATTTTTGATAGCCCAGGATATAGTGGTTGACCTTGGTTTCTTTGATGTTTAACCAAGCTCTAAGCATTCCACAGCATCTTTTTTAGCTGCCTTTATGGCCATTGGAATAAATTATTCTCATCTGCACATTCTGCTGGAGAAAGTCTTTACATGATTATGGTAGACATCCCCCTTCCTCACTGACAGGTTTGAGGCCTGGTGATTACCCACAACCCAGTTTAGCCCTTCTGCCTAGATGATTTTACTGGGGTGTAGCCATTGCACATGCTATAGATTTTGGGATCCACAAGTGGGAGGTGAGTGCCACCAAAGACACCAAGGGTAAACAAGCATCCCTGAAAAGGGCTCAGAAAACTTTCACACCAGAGGGGCTGGTCCTCCTTGAATACCTGACATACCACACACTAGACTAGATATTCTTAAGGATGCCTTCCAAATAAGAAATTCCATGATTCTGCCATTCTTCATGAATGCAAAACTCTATGGGAAAGCAGCATGGAAACTAAAATACTCCATAGAGATTATCATTTATCGCAGAGGTAAAGCAAGAAGTCAGCCCTCTTGACTCCAGTCTAATGTTCTCTCCACCACATTGAGTTCCTTCTGCCCATGTAAAACTTAGTTTTACAGCAGGAAAAAAAAATCTTAGAATTTTAGGTAGGATTGTGCCCCAACTAGCTGGGGTCTTGTGGCATTTAATTTGCTTTGGGTCAGTTGGCATCTTGCTGGATGACAAAACTCTTCTGTGACTGCACAGAACATCTAATTTTCAAACCTTGCTGAGGGCACATAAAGGCCTTACTTCAGTGTCTATCACCATGGAGGATCAGTCTCCCTTCTTTTGAAGAAAAATTGATCGAAAATATGCCATCTATAAGTTGGTTCCCAACCATCTCTATTCTCCCTTTTCTGAACTCTTCATGAATTTGTACACTGTTCCATACTGAATAGCACTTAATCTCAGACTGTTTGTGATTTTCCATTTAGACCATAATGCCTTTGAATTCAGTGCTTACAACAGGATATCAAGAGCTGCTCATGCTTGTTTACTGACAGCTATGTCATCATCTTTAAAGTGACAAAAGGACTAAGAGAAGAGCTAAGAGAAATTGAAGGAAGTTCAAGGGACCTGGATTTCATTTTCATGAAAAAATGCACAACCTGCCTTTAAAAAAAGAGAAAAAGAGGGGCAGCTAGGTAGTGCAGTGGATAGAGCACCGGTCCTGGAGTCAGGAGTACCTGAGTTCAAATTTGGCCTCAGACACTTTACATTTACTAGCTGTGTGACCCTGGGCAAATCACTTAACCCCAATTGCCTCACTAAAAAAAAAAAAAAGAGAGAGAGAGAGAAAGAGGGAGAAAAAGAGAGAATGGAGAGAGAGAGAGAGAGAGAGAGAGAGAGAGAGAGAGAGAGAGAGAGAGAGAGAGAGAGAGAGAGAGATTAAAAGGTAGAGATTATTGGCAGGTAACAACTTCCCATTGAACTACACTAGGCCTATAGTATTGGTTCTAAGTTTCATTTCTACAACTGAACTCGAATTGCTATGGTAATTTTCTCTCATATAAAGAAAGACAAGCTTTATCTTTCTGAAATAATACATACATTTACATACACATGTATGTATATATACATATGTGTATGTACATATGTGTATATGGATGTATGGATGTGTATATATGTTTTATTTTGCCTTCCATTGCCACCTTCCATCTTAAGAACCATTTATATGTGCTATACAATAAGACATACCAGAAAGTAATAAAACCCTCTGCAGCCACTGCTTAGAATGTGATCGTCTTATTAGAAAATCTGGGTTTCATACATATCTTTATTATAGTCAACTCTGTTGGAAACATTGAGGATGTGGATAATCCAAAATGACATATCATTTAAGAATTATTTTTATTTGTTTCAAGAATGATTTTTGTACTTAAGGCACATTTGGATGTTGCCACTATGCTCTAGGAATTTAGAAGAAATAAAATAGTCATAGTAAAATGACAAGACCACTGGATTAAGGGTGAGGTCTGGGTTTTATTGTTGCTTTTATCACTAAGTAGTTGTATGAACACATAGGATAGTAGTTTGGAGTCTCTACCACTCAGTTTCCTCATTTACCATATGAAGGAGTTGAATTGGTTCATTTTTTTGGTATTATTAATTCCTTTTTATATCATAATCTCTTCATAACATACTTCTATCCCCACTCACAAAGATCCCTTCCTTGAATGAAGAAAATCTGCTAATTAAAGCCTATCCAACACAGACATTTGGAGGGCTAAGATGGAGAATCCTCTCCATCTGCCTCCGTCCCCATTGTACTTATAGGTAGGAGATAGGCTTCCTGATCTTGACCGTTTAATTCCTAAGGTCCCTTCCCAATCTAACATTTTGTGTTCGGTGTGTTATCACTCCATGGTCTGTGTTCTAATGTTCTACAGTGTGAGGTCCCTGGCAGCTCCAGCATACCATGAATCTGTAATTCAGGGGTTGTAAAGTTTTTCCCTTAGCCTTCTCCTATTGGTATACCCTCTTCTTTCTGCTCAGGTCAAGCCGAGTGGCCTCCTTTGTGGCTTCCTCAGTTGCTATGGTAATTGATGGATTAAGATATAGCTGTCCAGGGATGGGAGACTATAGCAAGAGAAGAAGGGAGAATTAAATTGGATACTCTTTATGCAATTAGCATATAATGAATCCTCAAAATAGATCTGGCTGCACCCCCATTAGGCCCCTTTGCTGGCTACTCAGACTTCCTAGTAATAAGATAGAGAATGATAACCTCCTTCAGGGAAAACACAATGTGAAAGAGGAAGACTTTTACTGGATAAACAGTATTGCCACCAGGGAGGGGACTACTCTTTTGTGAGTCTGGTCTTAATGTGGGAAGAAAATGTTTACTCTCTTTAAAGGGACTGTATTAAGGAGCTTGGAGGCAGCTTTCTAAGCACTCCTTTATTACTTAGGATTAATAAGATTAAAGAAGCTTACTTTTCCTGTTAGATAGCCAGGAAAGTGCAGGAACAGAAGAGCCCACTGGCCAAGCCCGAGTGGGTTAAATGTCTTTGAGCTGCTCAGAATACTGTGCTAATGTTGTCAAAAGAGGGTGATCTAGTTGATCACCTATGGGGGAGGGGGGTTCTACCTATTATTACATTTATGAGAATCACAAATAGGAATGTAAAAAGACCACAGCTGATTCATGGGAACCCCTGTAAAATAGAAGACACAGGGCCAGAATAGAGAATATTATAAAAAGACCAAAAGATAATAAAGGAGATTTCAAGAGGATCTATCCCAAATGGGTACAATAATGATAGCCCCCCCCCCCTCCCCTTCTGGGATGCAATTCTTTCTCATCTTCATTTTTAGAATTCCTAGGTTCCTTCACAGATCAGTTTAGGAATCACTTTCTACCTAAGGCTTTTCCTGATTAGATTTGAGAACTGCCCACCCCTCATCCCATTACCTGGTATTTATATTATATATTATTATGGTGTATTTACTGTTAAGGGTGCATATTATCTCCTTCTATAAAATGTGAACTCCATAAGGGCAGTTACCACCAGCAAATGATGTCCTTGTATCCTTAGAACCCGGAATGGTGCCTGGCACATAGTCAGTGATTAATAAATGCAGGTGATTTATTGATACTGTAAGGTGATGCTAAAAAAAATGATCTTTGGCACTTGACCTGCTATTTCCTACTCCCCTCATCTCTGCATATATTATATCCCATTCTTTCCTGAAGATCCTCCTCTAGAGGAAGACTTCCCCCTGTAGAAATCCTGCTTTCATTTCCCTAGGATGGAAGTCATTTTTCCTTCTGCTAATCTTTCCATACCACTTAGTTTGCACTTTTTGGTGGAATGTATATTCTTCATACTTCACTTAATTTTGGGTACTTTATATTATCTATTAGATTCTAAGCCTCTTGACAGTGGGAATGTTGCCTGAGTTGTCTCTGCATCACATTCAGATCACTGAGAGGCAATTCAGTTTATGGGTAAGAGTCTTCAACTTGGAGTCAGGGGAAACAGATTGAAATCCTACCTTGACTTGGAGTCAAGATGACCGGAGTTCAAATGTGACACAATAGTCACGTCACTGAGAATTGGCAAGCTTCTCTGAAGTGCTAGTCCCAAATCTTTAAAACACATATTATAGCTGTGGATCTTATCCTGTTGCCCAGCCTGGGCCTGCCTGTGAGGGGTGGGTGATGGGGAGTGTGCTTCCTGTGCTTTCTGAGAGTCAATCCATTGCATTTCATACACCCTTTTCAGCCTCCTATAATGCCATAGCAGTTGCCTTGCCCCTGCCTAGGCACCTTCACCTCCTCTCCTTATCCTCTTTTACTACAGAGACTCCTGTTGCTCTCAGACACTATTTTGAGTTTGAAGCCCTATGGACAGCTATAATCTTTCTGAATTAATTCCTTTATGATTATCATGCTTATACTCCCATCATACTCTTCCCATAGCAATGATGGTCAAACCCCAATTATCACTATTTAGATTCCATTCTGTTTTCCACTGAATGCTCCTTTATTCCCATCCCTTTCAACCAACCAACTCCGAAAATGTTCTGCTCCCAAACTACCCACCCCTTCCTCTGCTCCCTGGAATAACTGCTCCATAGATAGCAAACTATTCTTCGAATCTTAAACATTTTCCCTTTTACTCTCTCCACTTTCTTGTACTCACTGACATCTGGATCCTTCCTGATGATACTGTTTCTCTGGTTCCTCTTTCTGTCGCTGGGTTCAGTTTCATGAATTCTCCTTGATTCATTGGTATTAGGCAGGGAATTGGAATCCTCCTTGCTCCCCATCCATACTTCTAGGCTTCCTACCATCCACAACTACTTATCCTTTAAGGATCATTCCATCCATATTCATCAACCAATCAAAATTCTTGCGGTTGTTGTCTACTTACCTCCAGGTCACAATCCTTCCTTCCTCAATCAGTTCAGTACCTGTCTCACAATCTTTTTTTCCTATCCAAACTCCTGCCTTCATACTGTGTGGGACAATTATGGATTTGAGTCACATTAAACTCTGAGGATGGAGTCTGAAAGATACCTAGCCCCCCCAGAATAGCTAGCCTCTCGCTTTGCCTAAAAGTTAATTGTTTGTCAAATTCTCACTGTCTTCTTTAAGTTTTATTGTTGAGATAATGGGCTTAGGACAGTTCTGTAAACTTTGGGGATGGGGTCTGGGAGATATCCAGTCCCCCAGTAAGTTTTATTACTTGTCACAGTTCTACCAATTAGCACTATTTACTTTACTTCTGCTTAGTTTCCACATGCCAGCTACACCTTAGTTTATGGCCTGTAATAAAAAACTCCCCTCTCACATGTCAAACCCCAGTCCCTGTCATGATAAATTGCAGTCAGATAAGGGAGTGATTCCTGCCTCCCTCTTTCTTTGACATTCCTCAGACTTGTACCCCTTCCCCTTCTCCCCTTTGTTCTTGGACATGTCTCCATACATGGATCACAAGCTGGGTACACACCTTGGGTGAGACAGGATTGGATGTTAGATTGTGAGCTCATCCACCCTAGGTGTATGTGGGGACAGTCCTTTTCAAGATTACTATCAAAACCTAGAGGATTGGGCCTATCTTTGCAAGACTTCAATGTGTAATTGGGTTTTGCCCATCCTCATGAGGATGTAATAAATCTGTCTCTGCTTGACTTGGTGGTCTCCTCGAGTTATTTGGATAAACTGAGGCAGTTTGTCCCAAACAATACAAGTGGACATCAACATACCAACTAATTTTCCCTCATACATCTATCCTAACCTCCCACAGCCTCAACTTACTCATTTCCCACATCCTGCTGTTCCGCTTCTCCTGATCTGTGCATGGCTTTGATCTTGGCAAATGCACAAGGGTTTCACTTCCTTATTTGATTTTATCTCTCCATCTTTCCTGAAACTTCAAAACCTGATCTCCATCCTCACTTCCAATCCTTTTATTTTTTATTTTTTCCAGGACATCATATCTGAACTGGCTATATTCTCTTTCCTTGCCCATCTTTCCCCCTTTATGAACCAGTTCAAGTCGATGTTGCCCTCTTTTCTGGTGTACCTTTATCAAAGATCATGTCCTGCCAACCTTCAGCCTTGGCTACTCCCACCATCTACTGCCTTTTCTCCTTCACACATGAAGCTGAAGAAAATCATGAAAGTGTTCTGATTGGTTCCAATACAAATTTCTGTCAGAAAATCTTCAGTGGGCTTTCACTCAGCAAGCTAATCCTTTTGCTCCTCCCTAATTGAGTCACTATCCCACTCACTATGCCAGCTTTTCTAAGACTTTTCATCATTCCTCACACCACCCAAAGATCTCCCTCCCAAAACCCTTTCAGATGAGAATCTCTCCTCATATTTCACTGAAAAAGTGAAGACTTTTTGCAATGAGCTCAGTCCTCCTCTGTTCCATATCTCACATAATTCAGATCCCTTCTATCCCTATCTCTTCCTTTACCCCATTTTAAATGAAGATGTGACCCTTCTATTTTTGAAGAAAAATCCTTCCACATGCACAAGGGATCCCATGCCATCCTTTCTTATCCAGGAAATTAAAACCATCACTACCATCCACCCTCCTTTGATCATGCCTATTCTCTCACTTATGTTCAACCTCTTCCTATTTATTGGCTGAATTCTTAATCCCACAAACATGGTCAGATCAAGAAAACTTTACTTGATCCATTCATTCTCTGTAGCTATTTTTTTTTGTGGGGCAATGGGGATTAAGTGACTTGCCCGAGGTCACACAGCTAGTGAGTATCAAGTGTCTGATATTGGATTTGAACTCAGGTCCTCCTGAATCCAGTGGTGGTGCTTTATCCACTGTACCATCTAGGTGCCCCGCCCCCATCCCTGTAGCTTTAATCCCAAAATTTTCCTTCCTTTGGTGCCTAAACTCTTTGACAAATAAGTCAACAGTGGTTGCTTCCTCTTCCTTTCTTCTCACTATTGTCTTAACTCTTTTCAATTTGTTATCTGACCTCATTATCAAGGAAATACTTTCTCCAAAGTTATTAATGATCTCTTTCTCTCTCTCTCTCTCTCTCTCTCTCTCTCTCTCTTGTGTGTGTGAGGCAATTGGGGTTAAGTGACTTGCCTAGGGTCACACAGCTAGTAAGTGTTAAGTGTCTGAGGTCAGATTTGAACTCAGGTCCTCCTGACTCCAGGGTCAGTGCTCTATCCACTGTGCCACTTAGCTGCCCTTTAATGGTCCCTTAAATGTCAAATCTAATGACCTTTTCTTAGACTTCAATCCTTTTGCACCCTTTGAAACTGTTGAGTAGCCCATTTTCCTATCCTCTCTTCTGGCTAAGTTGTTTTTTTGTTTGTTTATTTTGTTTTATTTTTATATTTTCCCTCTTTTCCAAACTTCCCTATAACTATTATGCAGGCTGAAAACCTAGGTGACATCCTCATTTTCCTAACTATTTCTCACCCTGTCCTCCATATTCAAACAGTTAACAAGTCCTGTGATTTCTGCCTTCATAATATCTCTCATTCATCGCATATATTTTTCTGATGCTGCCACCATCCTAATGCTGGAACTCATCATGGTCTTTTGCAATAGTTTGCTGCTTCATCTCCCTGACTCAAGTCTCTCCCCATTGAAAGCTTTCCTTCACTTAGTTATCAAACTGATCTTCCCAGTGTGCAGTTATGATCATATCACACACATGTGCATGCATGAACATACACACACACACACACACACACACACACACACACACACACACACACACACACACCCTCCCATCAGTAAACCCTAGTAGCTCTCTATTCCTTCCAGGATCACATATAAAATCCAATGATTGGCTTTTTTTTTTTTTTTTTTTTTTTAGTAAAGGCAATTGGGGTTAAGTGACTTGTCCAGGGCCACACAGCTAGTAAGTGTCAAGTGTCTGAGGCCAGATTTGAACTCAGGTACTCCTGACTCCAGGGCCGGTGCTCTATCCACTGCACCACCTAGCTGCCCCAAATGATTGGCTTTTAAAATCCTTTATAATCTGGTCTTCCCCTCTTCTTACCCCTTGATCATCTCAATTTACTCTTTGACCCAGTAATACTTACCTCCTTATTTTTCTTCTGCACAGGACATGCCATGTTTACATTATAGGCATATTCACTGGCTTTTCCACTGGGATTGAAAGTCTCTTGCTCTTCATCTCTATCTCCTGACTTCTCTGCCTTCCTTCACATCTTAGCTAAATCCAATCTTCTGCAAGAAACACTTGTTTCTTAGCCCCATTAATCTTACTGCCTTCCCTCTGAGATTATCTCTGCTTTATCTAATATATATCATATTTGAACATATTGGTTTGCATGTTTTCTCCACCATGATGATGTCAGATCCTTTATAGCAGGAACTCCTTTTTTTCCCCCTTTTTTGTATCCTCAGGGCTTAGCATAGTGCCTGAAACTTAGCAAGTATGTAATACATGTATGATGACTTGACACCCTCAGGGTGTTGCTAGGATAAAATGTGTATAAAGTTCTGTGGAAATTATAAAGCATTATACAAATAATAACACCAATAAAATAATAGCATTTTTATAATGCTTATGTGAAATAAGCAGCATAGTTATTGCCAGATAGTATGGTGTGGGAAAATCTGTCACAGTCAGTGACAGATACATCTGAAGAATTTGACAAGACCTTCTGAACAACTTCTGTTTTCTTTATTATTTTTGTGTCAGAAGTTACAGAATGTATTCTTTAACCTGACACAAGCAAAAGTCTTGAAAATGAAATATTTCTGGAATAAATATTTAAAATGTAGATTATTAAATTCTTTTTGTTAGAGAGTAGTCCCTTCCCTTTAAAAACAAAAAAACTTACAATCTAATTGGACTAACAAGACAAATAATTTCCCCATGTTATTTCTATGCATTGAATAATCAATTAATCACTAAGCATTTATCAGTGGCCTCTGAGCAGGCAAGAACAAGGACAAAATCAAAATAATCTCTGCATTTTGGGAGTTTACATCATTCTGTTTTTGTTTGTTTGTTTGTTTGTTTTTTTGGTGAGGCAATTGGGGTTAAGTGACTTGCCCAGGGTCATGCAGATAGTAACTGTTAAGTGTCTGAGGCAAGATTTGAACTCAGGTCCTCCTGACTCCAGGGCTGGTGGCCTGTGCCACCCAGCTGCCCTGGGAGTTTACATTATTTTGAACAAAGTGTATACCTCTATCTTGCATTCTCTACATCCTCACTGTTACAGTCTGCTTAATTCCCTGACATTTATCCACTTTCCATAGTGACTTCAACAGTTTTGATTGTGCCACTATTTCCTATGACAGAACTTGGTGAATTCCACATACAAAATTCTTGAGCCTCTTCAATGCCAAGAACTTTTATATCTTCACCAAATCAGAAATTCATATGGCAATTCACTGGCTATATCACCTTCATAATATTAAATTCTGAATTGTTCTCTTTTTTTATTCTTGACTCTTTAAAAAAAATCTCATTGCAGTTCATCCTCCTTTTTTTCTCAATATGACTTCCAATCCATCAGCCCTTCTTATTTCAAACAGATGGAAGAGATATGACAGATGGATATTTGGGGGTGGAAGCCTTCCTGGGGCTTCTCAAATCACACCTATTCCATCTACATAAGGATTCAAAACAGACACACACATATATCTCTTCTAGGTATTTAGATATCCTCACATAATTGCATAACCTCCTTGCTGTTTAAAATATAATAGCTGTATGACGTGAATTTTCTGAATGTCATAGTGGAGGCTAATACTATTTGCTAGAGATGGATTATTGAAAAAGTCAATTATGAGAAACTCTTTTTGTGACAGATCCAATTCTAGATCTGGGCTGATTACTAATGCTGTAATTTGAAATGATATCTCTATTAAATTCTAATCACTACTTTAAAAAAAATCATATAATGTTATATCAGGAGAGGCAGACCAATGTTCTAAGAATGAAAAAAACATGAAATACACTGAACCAGCAGCCAGTGAAATCTATTTATCCATTGCCCCATTTTAAGTATGTATCCCATAAAGAATACAGCATAATTTAAAATGCATTGCATGTGGCTGGAATTATTTTACATATATTCATTGTCCCCATCCACTCATTAGAAAATTGGACCATATATTATCCATTCCCTTTTTATTCTGGAAACAGATTTTAATAATCTAATGTTCATATTGTCAATAAGCAGTTGTTAAGTCCCTACCATGTTCTAGGCCCTGTCCTAAACACTGGGAGTACAAAGAATGGTAAACAACAGTCCCTGGTCTCAAGAAGCTCACAGTCTAATGGGAAAAAAACATACAAGCAATTATGAGCAAATAAAATATTTACAGGCTAAATTGAGGGTAATCTCAGAGGGAAGGCACTGAGGTTACAGAAGACTGGGAAAGGCTTCTTGCAGAATGTGAGACTTTTGCTGAAACCTGAAGTAAGCCAGGGAAAGTAGGAGGCAGAGAGGAACGAAAGTAGTCCAGGCTTTAAGGAAAGCCAGTGATAATGCTCAGTCAGGAGATGGGGTGTAATATGTAACAAGTTGTATATCGTCCAAATTCTTAGAAGAGAAGTTAAATGAGTTACAAAAGGAAAGAGACAGAAAACCTATACTAGTGAGGGGTATGAACCTTCCCCTCTCAGAATTAGATAAATCTAACCACAAAGTAAGTAAGAAAGAAGTTAAAGAGGTCAATAGAATGTTAGAAAAGTTACATATAATAGTTGTCTGGAGAAAATGGAATGGGGATAGAAAGGAATATACCTTTTTCTCAGAGAAACATGACACATATTCAAAAACTGACCATGTATTATGGGACAAAACCCTCATAGTCAAATGTAGAAAGGCAGAAATAGTAAATGCATCCTTCTCAGATCATGATGCAATAAACATTACATGTAACAAAGAACCACAGAAAAGTAGACTGAAAATTAATTGGACACTAAATAATCTCATCCTAAAGAATGAGTGGATCAAACAACAAATCATAAAAACAATCAATAATTTCATCCAAGAGAATGACAATAATGAGACAACATGCCAAAACCTATGTGATGCAGCCAAAGCATGCTTAGTGGAAATTTTATATCTCTAAATGATTACGTGAATTAAAAAGAGAAAGAGGAGATCAATGAATTGGGCATGCAACTAAAAAAGCTGGAAAAAGAACAAATTAAAAATCCACAATTAAATACTAAATTAGAAATCCCAAAAGTCAAAGAAGTTAATAAAATTGAAAGGAAGAAAAATATAGAATTAATCCATAAAACTAAGACTTGATTTTATGAAAAAAATAAATAAAATAGATAAACCTTTGGTTAGTTTGATTTTTAAAAAAGAAAGAAGAAAAACAAATGACCAGTATCAAAAATAAAAGGGGTGAAATCCTTAAAAAAGCCCATTTTAGAGAAATAAATTGAACAAGCCATCAATGAATTCCTGAAGAAAAAGTCTCCAGGGCCAGATGGGTTTACAAGTGAATTCTACCAAACATTTGAAGAACAATGAATTCCAATTCTATACAAATTATTTGGAAAAATCAGTGAAGAAAGAGTTCTACAAAATTCCTTTTATGACACAAATATATTGTTAATACCTAAACCAGGCAGAACCGAAACAGAGAAAGAAAATTACAGACTAATTTCCTTAATGAATATTGAGGCAAAAATCTTAAATAAAATATTAGCAAGGAGATTACAGCAAGTGATCACCAGGATAATACACTATGACCAGGTGGGATTTATACCAGGAATTTAAACCTGGTTCAACATTAGGAAAACTATCAATATAATCAACCACATCAATAACAAAACTATCCAAAAGTATGTGATTATATCAATAGGTACAGAGAAAGCATTTGACAAAATACAATACTCATTCCTATTAAAAACACTGGAGAACATAGGAACAGGTGGAACTTTCCTTAAAATAATAAGCAGTATCTACTTAAAACCATCAGCAAACATTATATGTAATGGGGATAAGTTAGAGGCATTCCTGATAAGATCAGTAGTGAAACGAGGATGTCCATTATTACCTCATTATATAATATAGAAATAGAAATGTTAGCTTTAGCAATCACAGAAGAAAAAGGAACTAAAGGAATTAGAATAGTTAAGGAGGAAAAAAAAAAAACCTTTCACTCTTTGCAGATGATATGATGGTATGCTGAGAGAACCCTAGAGAATCAAGTAAAAAAAAACTATTTGAAACAATTAACAACTTTAGAAAGTTGCAGAATATAAAATAAACTCACATAAATCATCATAATTTCTATATATGACCAACAAAGCTCAGCAGCAAGAGATAGAAAGAGAACTTCCATTTAAAGTACTGGTAGACAATATAAAATACTTGGGAGTCTATCTGCCAAGATAAACTCAGGAACTCTATGAACACAATTACAAAAACTTTCCACACAAATATAATCAGATCTATGTAATTGGAAAAATATCAATTGCTCACGGATAGGCCAAGATAATAGAATAAAAATGACAATTCTACCTAAATTAATTTACTTATTAAGTGGCATACCAATCAGACTACCTAAAATTTATTTTATAGATTTAGAAAAAATAATAACAAAGTTCATCTGGAAGAACAAAAGGTCAAGAATATCAAGGGAACTAATGAAAAAAAATGTACAGGAAGGTGGGCTAGCCATACCAAATCTGAAGGGATACTATAAAGCAGCAGTCATCAAAACTATTTGGTACTGGCTAAGAAATAGTGTGGTGGATCAATGGAATAGGTTAGGCACAGGAGACACAGTAGTAAATGACTATAGTAATCTATATCTCTTTAATGATGGGATTCTTTCAGTCTACTGCTTGACTTCAGACAGATTGGCACTTCTGGAGAGAAGGTCTGGGCTGGTCCTACTGTTACTTTCTTAGGTGTACTGAGTTCTTTGTTATTCCAATATCTAAGGAATAATTCAGGCTAGGGACATGCAAGCATTCCTTAATCCCAAAGTGGTCAGATCCAAGGTGCTCTGATTACTGTGTCCTCCTGCTCCAACCTTCCCCCGACCACTGGTCTGAGTTCCGCAAATGACTGACCTGAGATTAGGTCTGAGCCATAGCACACTGCTGATGAGTTCAGTCACTATTAGCCAGCTAAGAAGTTCTGCTGGTTTAATGACAGAATTGCAAGTTTCCCTTAGGTTTCTATAATTCCTGTGCTTGCTATTCCTCTTCAGTATGGATTAGGAGCTGGAACAGAAACCCAGTTCTATTCCTGAAGTCCAAGCCACAATTCTGCTTTTTTTTGAATTTTCTCCTTTTCAGTACACTGCACAGGACATTCAACCATTTCCTACCCTGGAATACCACCTTTTAGCACATGCACATTTCTTAGTCTCCTTAGATCTAAGACCTAGGACTCAGTAGTAGGCAACCAAGATTCCAGTTGGCATCTTTCCCATCAATACATCCCAATGTGAGTCTGAGCCTTGCTTCAGTGCACAATTCTCCCTGTATGATGGTAGTTCTCCTTGTGAGACATAGCCTTCGATAGACCTAATGTCAGAAAATATCTATTTCCCTATGCTAACCTAGGCAGGAAAAAATTACTCACTGTGATTTTTTTTTCTTGGGGCATCCCAATTAGGATTTGATGCAGTGCATTTTATAGGACTGTTGGGAACATTTTGGAGGGAGCTTGCTGTCTTGCTTTTTGCAATTTCACCACCTTGGCTCCACTTCCAATAATGGGAAGCAAGTCATAGCTATGATGTCATCTCTGCCTAAGAAGAAGTGGAAGTCAAGAGGCAAGTTTGGTGTCAGTAAATACTTTCTCCCAATTACAGTCGTACAGAAATAACATAAACTGTTCTGACAAGAAATGATTATCCCCTCTCTTGAGATCATTAAAGAATTGCTTGTTGTCCTAATGGTGATTTATTTTCAGGTATGTATTGAACTATATGGCCTTTGAGAGTACTTTCAAATTTTTTTTTCTGGGATTCTATTTGACTCTGAATTCTATATGGTATAGAAATTTATCTTCTTGAAAGTCCTTCTGCTACTTTGAAATTTAGGTGTTGAATTTATTATTAGCTTATGGGGAAAATGTATATAATATAGATCTGTAGTTTGAAAAACAAACTTTATCTTCTGTTCTCTGTATATGGAATTTTTCATGTTGATTGGTGTTTATCTAATTTAGAAAATTTTTTAAAATAGCAAATAAACATTTTAAAAGTTCTTCCTTGCTCTTGTTCATGTTTTCATGAATAATAACTTCGGTATGTATGTAGTTCATCCTCTTTTTTTTTTTGCAGGACAATGAGGGTTAAGTGACTTGGCTAGGGTCATACAATTAGTAGGTGTCAAGTGCCTTAGGCTAGATTTTAACTCAGGTCCTCCTGAATCTAGGGCAGGTGCTTTATCCACTGTGCCACCTAGCTGCCCCTATGTAGTTCATTCTCACAAAGGTGGTTTAAAAAATTTTTTTTTGGTGAGGCAATTGGAGTTAAGTGACTTTCCCAGGATCACATAGCTAGTAAGTGCCAAGCGTCTGAGTCTGGATTTGAACTCAGTTCCTCCTGAATCCAAGGCCAGTGATTTATCCACTGAACCACCTAGTTGCCCCTCACAAAGGTTTTATGAAGATATAATAGAAGGCATATGAGTTGATAAAGAACCTCAAGAGTTAATAGAATCAATAAATTATTAGGTATAAATTAGCTTGTAGAACATATACCTCAAAATTTTATAGTGGGTAGGAAAAAAAATCAGCACTAGGAAACACAATGATATAATAGACAAGAACAAAATCTGCCACTGACTGGAAGCATCTCGTGTTTTGTTTTTTCTCTTGTTCTAGAAGGCCAATAATAGGTTGGTCACCTAGAAAAGGCAGGGAGAGAGAACTTTGTATGATTATTGATCTTCTCAAAGTTTGGAAACTCAAAAGCTTGGTCATTGTAGATGTATGGAACAAGGGTTAGCTTGTCTTTCTGATGATGATGTGATGTTTAAAATCTAAATTGTTCTTGCCTTAAATCAGAAGCTTCAGCTCCAGTCTAGCCTAGAGTTCCAGCCTGGTTGGGTTCTTCCTGAAGTCCTCCTCCACGAGCCTGCTTTACTCAGGAACACACTAGCAAGCTGTTTGTGGAAGCTTTTTATAGATCTGGAATAGAGGCGGTCCTTACACCCTGCTTCAAGCTGATTGGTTGGCGTCATCCAAATCCATTGGCTTTGAAGGTGTTCTCAAGTTGAGTTCACAGTCTAGTTTCTGAGAAGAATACCTTTTTAAAAGATAGCCAGGTGTGATTACAATCCAATTAACTTGAAGTAGGCTAATCAGCAATCACTCTCACTTGATTCAATCAGTATAGATGAATCTCCAGGTGGGTCTTTGAGTATCTGCTAAATCCCATTATTTCATCACAATGAGGATGAGGATGATGACAATGATGACATAAATTTTAATTTTTATTGAACAACTGTGTTCTTAAAGGTTATGTTAGCAAAACAAAAGCTCTGAAATCAAAGCTGCAAAAAATGTTGTGTGCAGGTCCAATGGTAGTGTTTATTTAATTTAAGCCCTTACCGAATAAATGTAGAGTGATTTCTCAGTAGATTAACTGTAAGAAAATGATTTTTTAAACTCTTAAGCGAGCCATGTATCAAGTTGCAATAGGGGTTTACAAGCCTTAATGGCATGGAGTACCACCAACATGATGAAACCATACATCTCTGATTTACCATAAGCTAGTATATTGATTGTAACAATTTTGGTAAAAATCCTCTAAGGTTCTACTCTAGCATTTCATTTATATTCAAGGTGATGCATGTTCTCAGTGAATGTTGCAGCATAAAATAATGCCTGGCAAATCTTATCAAGGTTAGAAAATATCTGTTATGACCCCTCTAATGGACTGTGTTCTTCATCCAAGGACTAGCCCAACTTGTCTTAGGAAAATTCAACAGCAGCATGTCAATCATCAAATGACAGCCATAACCGATGAAGAAGACAAGCTACAAAAAGGCTGAGATCTACATAAATATAAGCTGAGGGCAAATAATTTGATTTAGCAATTCCCATTTTGCCAGTGGACTTTACTTCTAAAATAGCCCTCTTACCATACTTGTCACCAGCAGAGACATAAAAGCATTTGAAACCATGCCATATGAGGGTCAGTTCAAAGATGGAGGCATATTTAGCCTGGGGAAGAGAAGCCTTTGGTTAGGAGAGTTGAGGTGCAGTGGTAGTAGGAGGTAGACAGGAATCCCTGTCAAATTTTTTGGGGGGGGGGGTGGGGCAATGAGGGTTAAGTGACTTGCCCAGGGACACACAGCTAGTAAGTGTCAAGTGTCTGAATCTTGATTTGAACTCAGGTCTTCTTGAATCCAGGGCTGGTGCTTTATCCACTGTGCCACCTAGCTGCCCCCCACCTGTCAAATATTCTTATATGGAGGTTGGAAGTAATTGTTCTATGTAACATAGAAGAGGGAAGTATAATTAGGCAGGGAGAGTTTCAATGGAGAAGATTTTGTCTCAGCATAATGAGGACTTTCCTCAGAATTGAAACACCAAAACAGTGAATTGGTTCTCGAGGTTATCATTTTCCAGTCACTGGTTATTAGGCAATCTCTTAGGGCTGTGACAGTATACCCACATTGATGAAATCATGGATCTTTTAATATTTTTTAAAATTATACAAAAATACAGCAATAGTCTACCATGGGTCAATTATAATTAGTATGCCAAGATGACAAATGAATCCAATGTAATATAATAAAATTTTCTTATTTCATGCCTACTATGTATAACATGATATGTGAGGAGCATGACTAATGAAGAAATATGTTTAATGTGATTGTACATATATAACCTATATGGGATTGCTTTGTTATCTTGGGGAGGGGGGAAGGAGGGGAGGGAGGGAGATAAAAAATTGAAACTTGAAATCTTATGAACACAAATGTTGGAAACTATCTCTACATGTAACTGGAAAATAATAAAATACTTTTATGGAAAAAAAAAGATTATGTGTGAGGAAATATGCACATGAAGACAAAATAATAAATAATTCCTGCCCTCAAATAACTTACATTTTGGGAGAAGCAAGAGAATAAAAAATATATAAAGTATTTGCATGAAAATTTGATGGAGTAACCATTCAAATTTAGGGAAAACGGGTGGAACGTCAGGATAAACTTCCTTTAGGAAGTCCACATAACACATGATTCGAGCTGTGATCAAAGTAAGGCTTACAAGCAGTGTCAATGAGGAGAGAGTGCATTATAGACATGGGGATAGTTGTATAAAGTTAGGAGAAAAAATATGGAAGGCCAACTTCCAGGAAAACAGCAAATAAACCAGATTGGCTGAAACCTAGAATGCATACAGGGGACTAATATGCCTTGCCAATAATGGGTCGGGGGGGGGGGGGGTTAGATACTTATTGAATTAAATTGAGCAGACATGGTTTGTAAATGTCAGATTGTGAAGGGCTTTAAATGCCATATTAAGGAGTTGATATTTTATCCTAAAGATAATAAGAAAAATGAAGGTTCTTTATAAGAGATGTGATATTGTCAAAATTGTACTCGAGGGAGATTATTTTGTCAGCTTTATAAAGAAAGTAGTGATGAAAGCTCGAAGTCTAACTGGCAAGCTATTTCAATAAACTACGTGAGATATAATGAGGGCCTGAACAAGAGTAGTGGCCATTTGCATGAAAGAAAGGAGCAGTTCAAAATAGATTGAGGTAGAATTAACAAGACTTTACAAATGAGTAGATATAAAGAAATGGTAAAGAGAAAGGGTCAAAGATGACACAGATGCTATGAAATTGGGTGACAATGGGGATGGTTGGGCACTCAACAGTAGTAGGGAAGTCAAGAAGAGCTATTTTCCTATTGTTTTGATGGTAGAGGTCAGGTGGCAGGGTTGGGGGTAGCATGGGGGGGTGGGGAATACAATGAGTTCCATTAGGCATATTTTAAAATTCAGATGTTTACAGGACATTTAGTCATTGATGTCATATTGATGCAGGACTAAAATTCAGGAGAAAATTTAAATCTGGATATCTCTGAATAGAGATAATAATTGAACACATTAGAGTTGATGAGATCATAGAATATAATGGTAATTCTAGGGGTCAATGGCCATCCTCTGTCACAACTCAGACCTTCATTTTTTCCTGTTGTCCATTTGCCACGAAACCTTTCTATATCAGCAGCTGAGTCCCTATACCATCCTCTTTTTCTCCTTTAGAGAGATTTAAAACTTCTTCTGTAGCAGAAAAACTCCACCTTCCTCATCCCATAATAGCTTCTCCCCTCTAGTGCCTATGTCAGGATAATAGACTCTTTCCTCCCAAAGACTGGGGGAAAAAAATGCAGGTTTGAGGATTTTTAGCAACTTAGCTTCCCATTCATGTGCATGCTGGTAAAATTTAACAATCAATTCTCTTCTCAAATAAATGTACTCAAAATACATTTAAGTATATACTTTTAAGTTTAAACTGCATTATGACTACTTTCTCCATAACTTTCTTAAGTCTAGACAGTCAACAAAATAATAAATCAAGTCCTTATTTGTAGTATTTGCCAATTCCTGAGGTGTAAATGCTCACACTGAAAAATTAATAATCAGCTCTTTCAAACCAGTTTGAGCTGGTTCCAGAACACCTCTGTGCCCCTTTGTAAATCTTGCTGTTTGTCTCAGCCTTGCTACAATGACTGCAATAAGAGCAAAGAGGAGAGGTTCCAAGAGAGATTGGGGGACACTACATTTAGTGGGTGCCATGTAGGTAGGGATCCAGCAAAGGATATTTAGAATCTGAGAGCAGACAATTAGGGTAAAAAGAAGAAAGCAGGGTCACAAAACCCCAAAGAATAAAGAAGATTCAGGGAAAGGGGGTAGTCAGTAGTGACAAATGGTCCAGAGAGGTAAAAAAAAAATGAGAATTAAGTAATTTAGGCAGTTAAGAGGTAATGTGATAGTTTCTGTTTAGGCACAAAGTTAGAAGTCAGATTTCAAGAGAGTGAGAAACAATCAAAAGGAAGATGTGAGTGTAAAAGTCTCCCCCTCTTCCCTAATCTTCTAACTTCTAGTGTTACTATGGAAGGGATTAGAGATACATATGGTAAGATAGCTTAAGGTAAGGTAAAACAAAGTTTTGGTTCAGTTTGGTTTTGGTATTAGGAGGGAAGATCCTATATATATTTGTTATTAAGAGGAAAAGAGCCCGATTAGATTAGAGAAAGAATGGACATTGGATAGTCAAAGATCTGACAGGAGACCCAAGAGAAAGGGATTGCTGGTATATAATTTGGTCTTTTTAAATAGAAAGGTCACCTCTTATTCAGATATTGGAGAAAAGGGGAAGAGAATTTTATTAATGAGATCTCTTAAGTTGTAGAACATGGAAGAAGATGGAGTTTACAATGGGTAATCTCTATATTCTTGGAAAAGTAGGCAGTAGAGGCCTTTGCTGAAAGAGAGAAATTAAAGGTGCTCTATACAAGGCTTGAGTAGAAGAGAGGTTTGGAATAATTATCATTGTGAATATAATAGTCGGCTGAGAAATTTAAAAAAACAACAACAAAGTTTTGTGAAGCAGTGGGAGCCCACTTGAGATTTAGCCCTCAGAGTGAATCTGGTGGGCACAGTTCTTTGATTTCCTTCAGTGGGTTTTATAGAATGCTTATAGGTGTGGAAAATCCTGGCAATAATCAATGTTTGAAGTAATCCAGAATTGGATTTTATTATTAAGGCATGAGTAGGGATGAGGCAGTGGATTAAATTTTTTCAGAGTAAAGCACACTGTATAGTTAGACTAGTAAATTACAGGGTCAAGATTATTAAAGGACAAAAGTTAGGCCAGGGGAAAGGAATTAGATTTGGAGCAGATGGAAAGGAAACAATTACTTTAAGTAATACTAAGCATAAAGAAATTATTAAAGGTCAGGAGTCACAGGGAAAGATGGAAGACAAGAACTCTGGTCAGAGGGAGGATTTAAAGAAGTCTGGACCATGAGTGATAGTATCCTCATGGTTATGTCCAACCCCATGTTCAGCTGAAGGTATAGTTCAAGGAAACTGATAAGGTTGATGAACTGGGAGGTCAGAGTGCTTGGAGGAGACTTGAACATTTTAATTTAGATGATCATGTTCAAAGACAGAGATTGGAGTGGCAGGGATTTGGAAGCTGGACAGTAAAGCTCAGAGATAAAAAGTACATATTTAATAAAGTTGTGACGTTGGACCTACACTTTGGACTCTGAGTTAAAAGCTTATTCTATCCTGTACTAATCCTGTACTCTATCCCCTTACTAATACAATGGTCTCATTTCTCATCAAGTCAAGAGCATCATTATTTAAAAAACTGGCCTTAGAATCATAAAATAGGCAATCAGCTTAAAGACAATTCAAATTCCTGAATGAAAATGGATCTATTAAAGAAATTATAAAAAAGCTTAAAGATTCCTAAGCTAGAGCTATTTGGAAAGAGATGACATCTTACATCCAATCCAAGTTCTGGTGAACTTGAATTGAACATATTAGCAAAAAATTACTATAACCATAATTATATTTCAGATGCTTCAATAAGAAGTGATTTTTATTGAAGGCTGTTTCAGGTTCTGAAAGCAAATGATTAAAGATAATGAACACATTGATTAAGATGAGAAAAGTGAGAGGATAGAGGAGCTACAAGTTTTAAGTTTAAATTCATGAGAACACAGTTGTTCCATTTTTTAAGACTTCTATTTCAAAACAAATTTGATGATTAAAAACACTCAAGAAATAAGAGTAGAACAGCATTAGAGCAAGAAGCATAAAGATCATTCTTGAGACCTGGAGTTTTTAAGCCCCCAATTTATATCTTGCTTTTTTCCCCAAGGCTAGATTTGTCCTAACTCAAAGAAAAATTAATATATAAAATTGATCATATACTCTAAGAAGGAATAGCTAGGTGGCATAGTGGATAGAGCACTGGCCCTGAAGTTGGGAGGACCTGAGTTCAAATCTAACCTCAGACACTAACAACCTGTGTGACCCTGGGCGAGTCATTTAACCCAAATTGCCTTAAACATTCAGGGCCATCTCTAGCTGTCCTGATATATGTCTTGCCACTGGACTCAGATGGCTCTGGAGTGAGGTTGATGACCTTGCATAGCCCTCCCTCACTTAAATTCAATTCAGTGAAAGTCATGATATCACTCAGATGTCATGGTGCTCTTCAGAAATGAAAGACAAACAACAAATATACTCTAAGAATGCTATGCAACTAGGGATCAAAAAAGCAATGACAAAAAGATACAAATACATTTTCCATGATTGAGAGTCTCACCATCCTTTAAATTGCCAAGACCATATATGAACTGTTATGTACAGTAATGGTCTGACATTTTAGGAAGAATACTGATAATATGTAAGATTCTAGAGAATGATAGTATGGCTAGTAGGCAAGAGATCATTTGATATTTCAATTGGAGATTAATTGAGAGATTTGGGGAATGCATCATCTTAGAAAAAATAAAACTTTAGGAAGATATGTTCCATGTGCTTCCATGGAAAAGAGGAATTTAGTCCAATCATTATACCAAACCATTCTGTTGCTAGGGCAATGAGGATCTCAAGAGCTCTGTGTTACCCACCATTTCAGCATTGCAGGAAGGAAAAAATGATGGTTCTGGAAGCACAGAATCTGGGTTCAAATCTTGCCTCTGATGCTGTCTACCTATGTAAATTTAAGCAAATCATCTAATATCTCTGAGCAAGAATTTCCTCATTTATTAAGTGAGGGCAAATGACTAGATAGACTCTAAGGTCTTTTCACATTCTAGATTTTTGATACAAATGGGAATTTCCTCATCAGGAGGTATTAACATAAGCTGACTCATATGAGTTTGGCCAAGTGCCTTGCCTTCTTTGGGTATCAGTTTTTCTTCCTTCCTTCCTTCCTTCCTTCCTTCCTTCCTTCCTTCCTTCCTTCCTTCCTTCCTTCCTTCCTTCCTTCCTTCCTTCCTTCCTTCCTTCCTTCCTTCTTTCTTTCTTTCTTTCTTTCTTTCTTTCTTTCTTTCTTTCTTTCTTTCTTTCTTTCTTTTTGTGTGTGAGGCAATTGGGGTTAAGTGACTTGCCCAGGGTCACACAGCTAGTAATTAAGTGTTTTGGCTGGATTTGAACTCAGGTCCTCCTGAATCCAGGGCCAGTGCTATCTCCACTTTGCCACCTAGCTGCCCCTTCCATATCTTTCAAGTGAAGCAGTTGAACAATATTATTTTCAAGAGTCTTCCAATTTATTTTTTATTATTTTACCCAATTTGCCAGGGTTCTTCTAGCTCTTCATGATCTCATTTGGGGTTTTCTTGACAAAGATACTGGAGTGATTTGCCATTTCCTTCTCCAGTTCATTTTAAAGATGAAACTGGGGCAAACAGGGTTAAGTGACTGACCCATGGTCACACAGCTCGTCTCTTAGGTCGAATTTGAAATTATGTCTTCCTGACTCCAGTTCTGGATCTCAATTCCTGTGCCACCTAGCTGTCCAATATACTTGGCATGTTTACATGGGTATCCACAAAAAAGTAGTTTTCTATTTGGTTTCCTCTTTTTACTAAAATGACTGATTTCTGTTCCCCTCAGTCCTCATATATAGATCTATTTATAAAGATCTTCAACATTACAATCTTCATGGGAGCTTTGATGCATCATAAATTGGCCTGAGAAGAGGCTACTGGGGGAGGGGGTCATATAGAACAAGCCCATTAAAGGCAAGACAATAAAAAGTTATGTAGGCTGATCATCTATGCAATGTAAATTTAGAACTATGAATACATTTCTCCTCATCTAGAAGCAAATATCTTTTCCTCCTACTAGAATAATTTTGATTGGCTATTAATCCTCCTGTTTACTATTCACATTGTTTTACCACCAAGTGGTAGAACAATGTGAAATAGACCTCAAGAGTAACAGGATGACTTCTGTTATGAACAGGAAAGAATATATGTAGCCAAATGAACATCTGTATTTTCAGCAACAATTGATTTTAAAAAAAAAAGCATTTTAAGCACCAGATTGTGTGAGATGCATGGGGTAAACTAAGACAAAAATGAAAAGTTACTTATTTTCAGGAATCATAAGCATTTACTAGGTAGGTACAATACAAACAAAGGCAATTAAATACAAAATAAATGAAAATTTATTTTAGAGTGGGGAGTTCAATCCATGGAGGGGATCAAGAAAGACTTTATGTAGGAAGGAACCTTGAAGGAACCTAGGGGTTACAAGAGGCAGAACATTCCAGGAAGATGGGATGTTATTTTTAAATAACAAATAAGATCATTATTTCTGGAATGTACAGTTTCTGAAGGGCAGTTAGGTGGCACAGTGGTAGAGAATGAGGACTGGAGTCAGGAAGAGTGAATTCAAATGCAGCCTCATACACTTACTAGCTGTCTGGCCCCGGGAAAGTAACTCAAAAATATTTGCCTCATTTTCTTCATGTGTAAAATGAATTAGGGAAGGAAATGGCAAACATCTCCAGTGTCTTTTCCAAGAAAGCCCCAAATTAGGTCATGAAGAAATAGGCACAACTGAAATGACTGAACAACAACAAGAAAACAGTGCATGAAGAGGAATGATGTGTTATTAACCTAGAAAGATAGTCTTGACACATACAAATTAATGTTTAAAATAACAAACAGAAGAATTGCATTTCATCCTAAGGCAACAGCTTAGAGGGGAATAACAGAGTCAGACCTGTGTTCTAGAAATAGCAGTCTAGCAGCATTATGGAGGATGCACAGATGCTAATTAGTGAGCCATTGTCATAGTTCTGTTGAAAGGTAAAGAGAACTGATGAACTGAGTACAAAGTGAAGTAAAATTCTCTTCCTCCTCCTCCTCCTCCTCCTCCTCCTCCTCCTCCTCCTCCTCCTCCTCCTCCTCCTCCTTCTTCTTCTTCTTCTTCTTCTTCTTCTTCTTCTTCTTCTTCATTTTCTTCTCTCTTCAATATAGATATTATGGAAATATGTTTTGCATTATTTCACATGTATAGTTGATATCATATTGCCTGCCTTCGCAGTGAGTGTAGGAGAATTCTAGCTTACTCAAGCACAGGAAGACTTCCCTCAGCAGAATGGGCAGATGAAAACAATTTGTTCCAGTGGCCATGAAGGTGTCTGAAGCAGGTACTGTAGAGTGCTCAGAGCTTGATTAGACATCAAAGATGCCAAGATCATCCTCTGCATCCTGAGTCATCAGCAATTCTCTTGAGTTTTGTCTTGCCACTAGACTTAAATGACTCTGGATAAGAGAGTGAGGCCACAGACATCATGAAACTGTGATTTGCACATACTAAATGACATCACCCATACCTAGCTTGTATTGGTCTGATTAGCCACAGTCAGATAGACTATACCTTGACCCCATCACAGTGATCTTATTTTGGTCCACTTCAAGAATGAAAGGCAACCAACCACCCTACCAAAAATAAATCAAATAAAGAGGAAAAGGACCCACTGAACAAAAATATTTATTGCAAATCTTTTTGTAGTAGTAAAAACAAACAAACTAAAACAAAACAAAATCTTTAAAACCATGGGGATTCAAACCCTTTGAGGAATGAGAAATTCTGGCTTATGAATGTAATGAAATATTATTGTACTATAAAAAATAAAATTGAAAATTTATGAGGAAATTGGGAAGGTCTTTATGTACTGATGCAGAATGAAGTGAGCAGAATTAGGAAGATAATTTACATGAAAGGAATAACAATTATAAAGTAAAAATAATTTAGAAAAAAACCTTTAGTACTCTGATTAATGAAGTGATCAACCATGATGAATGGTTCAACAAAGACCAAATAAGAATTTTTTCACTCATCTCTTGCCAGAGAGATGATGGACTTAAAATATACATTGGGACATTCACTTGTGGTCATTGCCAATGTGAGAATTTTCTTTCTCTGATTATGTATATATGCCATGACAGTTTTCCTGTTTTTCTTTTTTAACTCATGAAGGTGTAGGAAGAGAAAATAAGTACTTATTTATTAAAAAACCTAAAGCACTAAAATGATTGATTGGTCCAAGACTTGGTACTATTTCAATCTAAAAACAAAACAAAATATGGAACACCCAAATGGATATTTGTAGTGGTAGATTATAATGTTATATTAGACATTAGGATAGGTGTGATAATTGAACCTATGGAAGATGATGAGATCATAATGACTGAGATAAAAGAAGAATGCCCAAGGCAGGGAGTTGGGGGCACACCAACATCTAGGAGATAGGATAAGGATGATGAAACTGCAATGGAGAAGACAGAGAATGATTAGTCAGACAGGTCTGAAGAATACTGTGACAAAGCAGCATAACAGAAATCCAGAGAGGAAAGAGTATCCATAAGGATTAGGTAGTCAAGTCGAACAAACATTTAATAGATGCTTATATATGCCAAGCACTATGATAATACCTGTGGATACAAATACAAGTAGAAATATAGACCCTGTCTTCAATGAGTTTACTTTCTAAACAGAATACTTTACTTTCTAAGCAGAAAAACAACTCATAGAAGGTGATTGTTGTTGTTTGTCCTTCATTCTTTTTTTAAATTTTATTTTATTATTTTTAGGGGCAATGAGGGTTAAGCGACTTGCCCAGGGTCTAATAGCTAGTAAGTGTCAAGTGTCTGAGGCCAGATTTGAACTCAGGTCTTCCTGAATCCAAGGCTGGTGCTTTATCCACTGCACCACCTAGGTGACCCCTGTCCTTCATTCTTGAAGAGGACCATGACATTGGGGTGATGTCATGACTTGCACTGAATTGGATGTGAGGGAGGGCTTTGCGAGATCACCAAACTCATTCTTTCCTTCAGAGTCATCTGGGTCCAGTGGCAAGATACATATCAGGATGGCAGGAGATGGACCTGGATATCTTAAGGCAATTGGAGTCAAATAACTTTTCCAGGGTCATATAGGTTGTAAGTGTCTGAAGTGAAATTTGAATTCAGGTCCTCTTGACTCCAGAGACAGTATTCTATCCACTGTACCACCTAGCTTCCCCTAAAAAGCAATTGAAAATTGAGGATGGGAGAGACCACCACGTACCTGATTGGGATCATAGTGGCAAAATATGGGGAATATATGGGCATTTACTCAAAATTAAGTTTCTAGGAGGAATCCATCAATGGGAGAAAGGGACCTCTAGGGAAGAGGGATAAGGCAATGGAAGCATAGTGTTTAAGTCTGGAGAGTAATGCATGACTAATCTGGGCCTTTCCTCAAAATGGAGGTTCTGAGAGGAACTTACCAATAGTAGAAGGGGACTTCATGGGCAACAGTATCAAATGCTAAAAAGGGGCAAGAAGAAAAATAACTGAGGAAAAGCAACTGAATATAGCAATATATTGATAACTATGACCTTGGACAGAATTGTTTCATTCCAGTGATAAGGATGGATATAACTTGAAAGAGATTAAGAAATGAGCAAGTAGTAAGAAAGAAGAAGCAATGAGTAGAGAGCAGATTTGTGAAGAAGACTGTGACTGCTAAATGAAAGACATAGAAAAATAGCTTAAGGGGGATGGTAGTAATAAGTCAAGGTTGTTTTTTTTTTTAATATGGGACAGATCTCAATATCTTTGTAGTCAGGTAGGAAGAGATCAGTGGAAAAAAAAGGTTGAACATTTTGCATATTGGGAGATGTTATCTAAGAGGCAAAATCTTAGAGATGATGGAAATGAATGGAATCAAGAACATAAGTAAATATATTGTTTTTGGGAAAGGGAAAAATCACCTTACCCTCTGAGGTTTGAGCAGGAGGAGTGAATGGAGAATGTTACTTAGGAATTTTATGGCTAGAATTGGGAAAAAGCTTGTGATGAATGGTTTCAATTTTTTCAGTGAAGTATAAGGAGAGAACTTTTTTTCTGGGAGAGGAAAGGAATTGTCAAATTGGACAGATAAGATGAGAGAAAGTTTTGAACAGATTGTGTGGGGAACAGGTTACAGAGTCAAACAATAGAGAATAAAGAGATTAGTATGCAGGAAAGAGTTTCTAGTTGAGATTATGTAAAGTAAATTTGTTGTTTACTCAGTACAGCTGTAGGACTTTTTCCAGTGGTATTCTATCCAGCACAAATAGAGAAGGAATGAAGAAGGTAGAGTATGGAAAGAATTCAGCGATAAGGCTTGGAGGAGTTGAGTTGTGATAAGAAAATATGCTAAGAGATTAAAGGGGGAAATACAAAATAAAGCTGAATTGATTAACTATAGCATCAATCTTTTCACAGAAAGAAAGTGAGTACAAAGCAGATATGATTGCTTAGGAAAGCAGAGCTGTGTGGGGGTACTGGAACTCAGGTGGAAAATAGGCTTTGGAGGAGTTAAGCATAGGAAGACATGGGAAGGATAGAAGGTCAAGGTCACATAGAGGAATTTCCTAATTAAGGATTAGTGAAGTGGAACCCTTGTGTGTATTTAGCAAACCAAGAATATAAACACCCAAGTGGATCTGAGGTGGAATAAAAATGGAGGTCATGGGTACTGAGCAGTGATGAGCTGAGAAGCAAGGGAATTTTAGGTGAAATTTATTTGCATTTCCAAGTATAAGGGCAAGGACTGGGGAGGAAACAAATACTGTGAAGCAGATCCTGAAATCCTTGAGAAAGGAGGTAAACTGGTTTCAGGGCTAGCATCTTGATGGAAAGAGTAATCTTGTTATAAAATATTATTGCATCATTGATTTACCCTTTAGTCATCAAAAAACCTCTTTCTCCAGACCATCAGCACTATTGATTCAAATTTCTCTGCCTAGCTAGGGAGGAAGAGTGAGTGAGAGGGGAAGCTGAGGAATGTGGAAGAAGCCCTGGAAAAGTGATGATCTTGAATTAGGGGATGTGGTGCTGAAAAGAAAAAAATCAGAAGGAAAATCATTATATGACATTTCATTACTTAACAATATCTGGAACATAGTCAGGAAGCATTTAATATGCAATATATATATATAATAGGTAGGAGAAACTAGGCAGGGCAGTGGATTGAGTGCCAGGCCTGGAGTCAGGAAGACCTGAGTTCAAAGTGGGCCTCAGATACTTACTAGTTATGTGAACCTTATGTGGGCAAGTAATTTAACCTCATTTGCCTCAGTTTTCTCATCTGTAAATGAGCTGGAGAAAGAAATGACAAATCCGTCCAGCATCTTTGCCAAGAAAACCATAAATTAGGTTAAAGAGTTAGATACAACTAAAAAATGACTAAATAATGACATATGTTACAGGCACTGTACAAAGTGATGAGGATACAAAGAAAAGTAAAAGGCAATCCGTACTCCAAAAGAACTCCCAGAATAATAGAGGAGACAAAATTCAAGCCATGTACAAATGACAAATAGATGGATATATGATAGATAGATGAAGCACATATATATATATATATATATATATATGTGTATAAAAATATAAATTAGAGATATAAAATGGGTAAGGCACTAGCATCATGGGGTATTAGAAAAGGCTACATCATAAGTAGAAGCTTAATAATTGCTTGTTCCTTGGTTGACTACTTGATTGTAATTCATCTTTTAAGACTGTGTGTCTCTTTCTACATAACCTGTGAAAAAGGTATCCTTCTCTCCTTTTCCTAGATGAGACAGCACAGGTTCCAAGTCCAAGTGACTTCCGTAGAATCAGGTATCCTGTCTTTTTTTGTTTGTTTGTTTTTGTGGGGCAATGAGGGTTAAGTGACTTGCCCAGGGTCACACAGCTAGGAAATGTCAAGTGTCTGAGGTCATATTTGAACTCAGGTCCTCCTGAATCCAGGGCTGGTGCTTTTCCCATTGTGTCACTTAGCTGCCCACAGGCATCCTGTCTTAATCAAGATTTTCATCTGTATCTCTCCTGATGCCATGTCTACTTTGGCTCCATGACACCACATTGCCTGTCAAGCATTTATCCAAGCACTCTATCCTCTTCTATCCAGCTTATGCCTTATCTTTCTATAATTTAGCCCACACTTTATCCAGATTGATATTCCTAGCACATAAGTATAATAATTCTGATTCAATTTAAACAAATAATCCTTTCAGTAGATGGTATGTGTATGGCACTAGGCTAGGCCCTAAGGATACAAAGACAAAAAGAGAAATTGCTTCTGTCTTCAAGTAGTTTATACTCTAGTAGAAGAAAACAGTCTATACAGAGTCAAGTCAATATGTGATATATAAAATAATTTATAAGACGCATGAGAAAATAATTATTAATAATTCATTTCTTGGGGGTCAGTTTTAGTCTTTGTTGGCTTTCTCTTCACCTCCTTCTTGAAAGTTTAGTTCAGGAACTTTAGCTGGTCTCTTTCAGAGCCAGTCCTAAGGTACAGTACAATAGAGATAAGACTCTTTGTGACTAACTCAGTGAAGTAAGGATATAAAAAACACAACTACTTGAATGTGCTCTTGCTCCTCAGCATCTGTCTTCTACTAGACCCTGATGGCCGCATCCTAGAGCTCATTTTAATATGGACCACCCTCAAGTTATATCAATCAGTGGAATTGAATGATGCTGACAAATTGGCTTTGATCAGTGGGTAAGGTGCCACCTCTATCAGAAGAAAGAAGGACTGGACCACAGGAAGCTTCCTCTCTTTTCTTCCTGGGATGCTCTTGAACTTGCCACACAGCCTCTCCTTTCTCTCTTGACCAAATACATTGTGTATGCAATTGTTTAGGCCCATATGCCTGTGAATAGTGAAGAAGTTAGGGAAATGCTATGCGGTCATTTGTTTCGTAATATTTAATATACTTTAATAATAAATGCTTACTGCCTAAACTGGTAAAATATCCATTAATTGGTATCAATAATTTAGCTAAATCCAACCCAGTTGCCCAATATATATAACTCAGAAGACAGAATTTGTAACTAGTGAGATTTTTAAAAAATAAGACCTCCTATAGGAATTAGCAATTGAAATGAAACTTGAAGGAAGATAGGGGATAAAAAAGGGGACAAAAGATGGCCTTCTAAACTTAGAGACAGCCTAGGCAAAGTCACAGAGGCAAAAGGAGGAATGCCCTGGAGAGGAGATGGCAAGGAAACCAGCTTGACTCCTAAATCTTTACCTCTTTAAATCCCACTCACTTTATTACCCTTCTATTTATGAATTCTTCCATAATTTTATTGGTTATAATTTTTTTCCTCTCTTTGCTTCATCTCTTTCTATATCTCTTACATACTTTTCAGACACCTATATTGAATTCTTTCAATCAATACATATAGCTTATTCCCCAGCTAGACCATGAGCTCCATGAGCACATGAACAATGCCTTATTTATCTTCCCATATTGTCCAGATCTAGCATACAGGAGATATTGCAAAATGTTTTTGAACAAGTGATTGCAACAGGACTGGAGAACTGATAGCAGCTAATAGAATAGAGAAGGAACCAGAAAAGGTAATGGAGTACTTTCTGTTTTCAGAATTTGATAGGGATCTCTACCTTAATAGCCTATCACACTTGAGATAACAGGACAGGCATAGTACACTAGATTTAGAGTAAAAAAGACTGATATTCAAGACTCTTAGAATTGTTTCTGTTGTCACCTTAGGCAAATGCCTTCTTGTCCCACATCCTCCATTCCTCTGAGTGAAGTGGGGAAAATAATACATTCACTATGAGACAATGTGGGATAGTACAGAGAGAGGGGACCTTTGTGCTATGAAGGTGTGGGTTCAAGTCCTACTTCTGAAACATAATGGCTGTAAAACACTGGACAATTCACTAATACTCTTAGTGAACTTTTGAAGACTATAAATGATCAAACCCCTAGGGATCTGCTTTTGTAGAGTGAGGCTTTTACACAGATTAAATCATGATTCTGGATCCAAAATGAACAAATAAAAATAATTAATTTATAAAGAACTATAAAAGGCAAGGTGATGATATTGCCATCAATTAAGCAGGATGACATAATAGAAAGAATGCCTGACTCTTATCATGGGATTCTACAAAATGTAAGAAAATCCATTAAATGCACTCAGCCTCAGGGTCCTCATCTATAAAGTGGGAATAATGTCATTACCTATTCTACTAAGGAGGTGCTGTAAGGATCAAATGAGATTTTACATTTAAAGCACTTTCTAAACCTTAACAGCCACATAAATGTCAGCTATTAGTAATAATAATACTAGTTTTTAATCACAATGGATATAATCCAGGCAATTCATGTACCATCTATCAAGGAGTTTACGACCTTCCAGTAGGTAGCACTAGATAAGTGAAAATATTAATGTTGACATCAATTTTTCAGTCATCACCTAGGGTGAAATAAAATGCAAGAAAGTAAACAAGACTTTAATAATGTTCTGGAGAAAATGTCACATAATAAAAGAGGATTTAAAGAGGAATGAAAGACATATATGTCTCAGACTACAGAGTAATGGCTACACAAAAGCAAGGAACACAAACCAAAAATGTCACTGAGTCGGCTTTTACTTATCCTGGGATATTAAGACTCAAAAGAGCCTTAATGATTTAATTCAATCTTCTCTGAGGAGAAACTCAAATACAAAGAAATGAAAAAGATGTAATTAGAAGGGACCAGAAGAGTCAAAATCAACCCATAACTAAAGGAATTCTGTCTACCATATCCCTCCTCCATTTTTCTTTTGATGTTACAATGACATTTAGCTGTCTCTACCTAAGACAATTCAGTTCTGTTCTGGAATGTTCTGACAGTTTGGAAGTGTTTTCTCATAGGAAACCTAAATTTGCCTCCCTTTACTAACTGTCCCTTCCAGGTAGAGTGGCAGGCCTGATGTCAGGAAGACCTGAATTCAAATCTGGTCACAGACAATGTACTTACTGGTTGCATGACCCTGGGCAAATCACTCAAACTCTATTTGACTCAGTTTCCCTACCTGTAAAATTGGCAAAATAATACTATCTAACTCCTAAGATTGTTGTTAGGATCAAATGAAATAATAATTGTAAAATACTCAATTCAGTGCCTGGCACATATTAGGTGTTTTATAAAGCTTAGCCACTACTGTTATCATTATATTAATTAGTATATGTTCATAGATATATGTCAGCTATATCATCTCATCATTTGTGATGCTTATGATGCTTTCTCCATGTATATATGCATGTATATATAAATTTGACAATCATTATACAAATGGATAGCAAGATAGAACCACAATTATATATGTATAAATATATACACACAAGTATAAACATTCACATATCGAGAGAGAGAGAGAGAGAGAGAGAGAGAGAGAGAGAGAGAGAGAGAGAGAGAGAGAATGGATATTAGACATGCATTTAATCTTGACTGTGTGAATGATTCTTCAAGTATTTTATAAATAACTTCCAGGAAGCTCTGCAGTGCTTTTATTGCGTCACACAGTTAGCACACTGTTATGTACAAACAAGTGTAACTATCAAGAGGAACTCACCATTCTCAAGAAATCATTCTTGAATTTGACTCTGCTCTGTATCTCCTCCGTGACAATGATAAGCATGCCTCCTTTTTTATGCCACAGCTGACATTTATGATCAAAGGGGTGTTAGAAATGTTGTCTCTGACAAAGGTATCTTGGATAATTTGGAAGAAATTTGTTGGAAAAGATTCCTTCATTTACTTATAGGGGAGGTAGAAATATCACTAAAAAAATTGATACTTAAATACAAATAAAGGAAATGCATGATGTGTGATACAATGGTGAAGGCATTTAGGAATTAATACACAAGAAGAGAGATGGAAAATACATGGAAAATACATTCCTGAATTAATACTGGGGAAACAATATGCAACCGATTAAATATCAATAAACACTGACTGACATGCCTATTTTTTAATATACATAATTTATTTTGTGAGAATAATCTATATGTGTACTGAGCACATCCTGTTGATGTTTTAGGGGATTAGGGAGTATGGAGGCTTCCAAAATGTTACCAAAAAACAACTCACTGAAAGATAAAGGGACATATGCTTCTACTGAAATTAATTTTTGTTGATTTTTTTTAAAGTATCTGATTTGATAGATCAAAACTTGGTTACAAGTTCTTTCAAAACAGGTTGTATATCTTTATAAATTCTTAGTATTACAATGGATTATATACTACTTTTCTCTCAATCTGCAGCTAGAAAAATTAAAAATGAATCTAGGTTATCACATTCCCAACATGATCTAACCTGTGATTGAAAAGCTCCTACCTAATGCAGGAATTTCTTCCACTTGAGGTTAATTCAGCTTTTATTTGTACATTTTTGGGGACAGTGAAGTTACTCCTTCATGAGACATCACATTCTTCCACTGTTTGCAAATATAATGGTTAGAACAGATGTTCTCAAGCTTTGTTTTACTCATGGCAATTTTTTTTCAGGTTTTATTTTTTTTTTCCCAGTGAGGAATTGTGACACATTGAATGTTTAATTTGGTGACAGTAAGGAGACTGGCACATACAATAGTATCAGTCATCTTTGAAGAATTCTTTGTGAGTTTGAGGTTTGCCATGTTTGAGGTTAGTGCATACATGTAATAGGCAAATGCTGGCAATTATGGTACATATGCTGGGTAAACAAAATATTTGTTTGAAAAGTATTTCTAAATTTCCATTTACCTGCAATATCATAATATCCAAAATTTTACATTACATCTGGTGAAATAAGGGACACAATAGTATACCATGGCACACCCTTTGAGGACTGCTGGGTTAGAAAACTTATTTAGTATTAAATTACTGCAGGGATGATAGAAAGTTTCTTCAGGAAGAGGGACCATGTAACTATAGATCCTTTGATGTGGCTAATGGTCATATACCTCAAGGACGTAAAGATAGGGGTAAAGAACTAATAAACATAAAAGTTATAGCAGTACTTTCATAGAAAAAAAAAACTAAAACCAAAATTGTTGTGCAGGAACTAAGGAATTCATGAGCAAATTGTAGTATGTGAATGTAATGCAATTTTATTAAGCCATAAGAAATGCTGATTTGACAGTCAGAGAAATGGGGAAAATTGAAGTAGACTAATGCAGAGTCAAATATTCAGAACTAGGAAAGCTATTTTTAAAATGACAATAATGAAAATATAAGGGGAAATAACGGTGGAGGACCACAGAACTCTAATCAAAGCAGGGACCAATCATGACTTCAAAAACCTAATGATGAAAGATACCTTCCATCTATTGGTAGGGAGGTAAGGAACTGGAGATATGAAAGATGTGTTCTCACACATGAACAGGGTATTGATTTGTTTTGCTTGATAATGAAAATTTGTTACAAGGGAGGACAATCAACAAAAATTAATTTCAGTAGATGTGAATTGGTGAGTATTAATAAGGAGAAAAAGAGCAGGGGTAAAGTGCTTTAAAGGGGCACAAAGAGAAACAGGAAAATACAAATAGAAGAAAATAAATATAACATTTTTACTAGTTATTTTTTTAAAATCAACTCAGTATTATTTTAAAACTATACATAACAGATAATAGATTCTTATAAAATTCTAGATGATATAGTAGATAAAATACTGGACCTAGGGTCAGGAAGATGTTAGTTGAAATCCTGATCCAGATACTTACTAGCTGTGTGACTCTGGGCAAGTAAGTTAGATTTTGTCTGATTCAGTTTTCTCATCTGAAAAGTGGGTATAATGCACATTTCCAAGGCTTCTTATAAGGATCAAATGAGATCAATGGGTCTGTAAATCCCTTTGCAAAATTAAAAAATCTATAAGACTAATAGCTACCATATATAGTCCACTGGGTTTACAAAGTATTTTATAATTATTATCTCATCTGATTCTCATGAAAAAGTTGGGAGGTGTCATTATTAATGCCCATTTTTTAGGCAATGAAATTGAGGCACAGACAGAGGTTAAGTGACTTGCCTAGGGTTTCATATAGCTAGTAAGTGTCTGAGGCCACATGTGAACTCTGGTCTTCTTGACACCAGGTCCAGGACTCCCCTAATTGTTCCTTTTTCTATTCTAGAATGATTATTTTTATTTTGGATGATGATTGATTAAGTTCACAATTTTAGGAAAAAATGAGAGTTTATTGGACATGGTAAGTGTTTGAGTTAGGCCTTGAAGAATGGGAAGAATTTCACTAAGTAGAGCTATAGGAAGGACAGTACAGAGACAGTCACTGGATGACTGCAAAGGGCTAGTGAAGAACTTCACAGGGGAGAAAAGGAACAGAAGAGTTTGGCTGGATACACTAAATATGTTATACTAACTTTTCAATGAGGCAGAGAAGTTTTTTCCTGTGGAAAATACTAAGCTATGGAGGCAGGAAGGCCACTGAGTTTATTTCCAAAAAAATTAGAAATCTGATCATATTTTTGTCTTGGGAGCCATTACTGCTTTCACTTCCTCCTTGCCTTTTTCAGTAATGATGCATATGTCACTGATGTAATGGGATTAGGTACCATGGTGATAAGCACTGTATAAATACCTAAGTACAGACATATTAAGCATGCTGTTTACTAAAGAGAGCTCCTCAGGGAAGTAGCAAAGCCTTATGAAGCATGTATTCTACTCAGGCAAAGTGACTGGAGAACTGAGCAATTATCCAATGAATGAGTCTACTGTTTCTTTTCTTTAAAAAAAAAACAAAACACCAGACAGCCTCTTGACTGACAGAGCAATAGCAGTGTGCTAACCATCATATATAAAGATGGCAATTTCTCATTTGAGCTTTATAGAAAGAAACTTGTTTTCTCATCTGAAAAATGAAGGCGATGACTAGATGATACTTGATTCTTAGTCCTTTTCTGATTCTAACATTCTACTTGTTATGGATCCTTTTTAGTAAAGGAGGAAAAAAGGAAGGAAGGAAGGAAGGAAGGAAGGAAGGAAGGAAGGAAGGAAGGAAGGAAGGAAGGAAGGAAGGAAGGAAGGAAGGAAGGAAGGAAGGAAAGAAGGAAGGAACGAAGGAAGGAACAAAGGAAGGGAAAGGAAAGTAAGAAAGGAGATATGGGAAGGAAAGGGAGGGAGAAATGATGGAAGAAAGAAGAAAAGAAAAAAGAAAGGCAGACAGGTGGGGGAGGACTTATTAAGAACCAACTATGTGATATGGGTTATACATTTACAATTATGTAAAACATTACCATAGTAGTCATTTTGTACAAGAGAACTTGAATAAAAGAAAAAATGAAAGAGTGAAAAATAGCATGCTTGAGTCTGTGTTCTATCAATATCAGTTCTTCCTTTGGAGGTGGATAGCATGTTTCATCAGTAGTCCTTTGGGAATGTCTTGGATCATTGTATTGTTGAGAATAATTAAGTCATTCACAATTCTTTATCAAACAATATTGCTGTCACTGTGCACAACATTCTCCTGCTTCTGCTCACTTCACTATAAATCAGTTCATACAAGTCCTTCTAGGCCTTCCTGAAATCATCCCACTTGTCATTTCTTGTAGTACAGTAATATTCCATAACCATCATATACCACAACTTGTTTAGACATTCCCCAATTGATGGGCATGCCTTTGATTTCTAGTTCTTAGACACCACAAAAAGGGCTGCTATAAATATTTTTATATAAATAGGTATTTTTTCTCATTTTGAGGATTTCTTTGGAATATAAACCTAGCAGTGGTATTTCTGGATAAAACTGTATGCACACTTCAATAGCCCTTTGGGCGTAGTTCCAAATTGTTCTCCAGAATGGTTGGATCTTTTCACAACACCAACAGTAGATTAGCACCCTAGCTTTCCCACATCCCTTCCAACATCCAATATTTTCTGTTTTTGTTATATTTGCCACTCTGATTGCTGAGAGGTGATACTTCAGAGTTGTTTAAATTTGCATTTCTCTGATAAGTAGTAATCTAGAGCATGTTTTATATGGTTATAGATAGCATTGATTTCTTTGTCTGAAAATTGCCTGTTCATATCCTTTGACCATTTATCAATTGGGGAATGAATTGTATTTTTATATATTTGTATAACCCATATCTGCTTGCTTAGCACCTTGGGGAGGGGAAAGGAGATAGAGGGATAAAAATTGGAATTCACAACTAAAAATAAAAATTTTTATTACTAAAAAAGAAGCTATCTCTGTCTAAAATGATATTTACTGGATCTAAACAAAAAATGAAAAATACAGAAGAATACAAAATAAAAAAAATTAAACTTACCATATGCCAGGTACTATTCCTTTTTTAAAAAGTATTTTATTATTTTCCAGTTACATTTAGCGATAGTTTTCAAAATTTGTTTTTATGGGATTTTTAGTTTCAAATTTTTATCCCACCCTCCCTTTCCTCCCTCCTCCCCAAGATGGAAAGCAGTCTGATATAGTTTATATGTATAATTACATTAAACATATTTCTTCATTAGCCATCTTGTAAAAAAGGAATAAGAGCACAAGGGATAAACCTCAAAAAAAGCAGAGTGGGGGGGGGAACAGTCCAAAAGTAGAAACAGTATGTTTCAGTCTTCATTCATTATCCACAGTTCTTTTTTTTTCTTTTTTCTGGATGTTGAGAACATTTTCTATCATGAGTTCTTTGAAATTGTTTTGGATCATTGCACTGCTCAGAAGAGCCAAATCTATCCCCATTGTTCATCACACAATGTTGCTGTTTCTGTGTACAGTGTTATCCTGGTTCTACTCATCTCAGTCAGCATCAGTTCATGTAAGTCCTTCCAGGTTTCTCTGAACTCCTCCTGCTCATCGATTCTTACAGCACGATAGTATTCCATTATATTGATATACCACAACTTGTTTAGCCATTCCCCTATTGATGGGCATTCCATCAATTTCCAATTCTTTGCCACCACAAAGAGAGCTGCTATGAATATTTTTGTACATGTGGGTCATTTTTCCTCTTCTATGGTCTCTTTGGGATACAGACCTAGCAGTGGTACCTCTGGGTCAAAGGGTATGCTCAGTTTTATAGCCCTTTGGGAATAGTTCCCAATTGCTCTCCAGAATGGTTGGATCAGTTCACAGATCCAATAACCATGCATTAGTGTTCCAATTTTTCCACAGCTTCTCCAACATTTTTTATTTTCCTTTTTTGTCATATTAGCCAATCTGATAGATGTCAGGTGGTACCTCAGAGTTGTTTTAATTTGCATCTCTCTAATCAATAGTGACTTAGAGCCTTTTTTTCATATGGAAATAGATAGTTTGATTTCTTCTTCAGAGCCTGTTCATATCCTTTGACAATTTCTCAATTGGGGAATGACTTGGATTCTTATAAATTTGATTTAGTTCCCTATATGTTTTAGAAATGAAGCCATGGGGGCAGCTAGGTGGCTCGGTGGATAAGGCACCCGCCCTGGATTCAGGAGGACCTGAGTTCAAATCTGGCCTCAGACACTTGACACTTACTGTATGACCCTGGGGAAGTCACTTAACCCTCATTGCCCTGCACAAAAAAAAGAAAGAAAGAAAGAAAGAAAGAAAGAAAGAAAGAAAGAAAGAAAGAAAGAAAGAAAGAAAGAAAGAAAGAAAGAAAGAAAGAAAGGAGGTCATTATCTGAAATATTGTCTGTAAAGATTTTTTCCCAGCATTCTGCCTCCCTTCAAATTTTGGCTGCATTACTTCTGTTTGTAAAGAAAAGTCTTCCATCTTGCATTTCATAATATTTTCTATCTCTTGTTTGGACATAAATTGTTTTCTTCTCCATAGATTTGAGAGGTAAACTTTTCCTTCCTCTCCTAATTGACCTATGGTATCACCTTTTATGTCTAAATCATGTACCCATTTTGACCTTATTTTAGTATAAGGTGTAAGATGTGGGTCTATGCCTGGTTTCTGCCATACTCTCTTCCAGTTTTCCCAGCAGTTTTTGTCAAATACTGAGTTCCTATCCCAGAAACTGGAGTCTTTGGGTTTATCAAACAGTAGATTACTATAGACATTTACTACTGTGTCTCCTGTGCCTAACCATTGATCCATCACTCTATTTCTTAGCCAGTACCAAATAGTTTTGATGACTGCTGCTTTATAGTATAACTTCAATTTTTTTATGTCTAGCTCCCTTCCTGTGCAATTTTTTCATTAGTTCCCTTGATATTCTTGACTTTGTATTCTTATAGATGAATTTTGTTATTATTTTTTCTAACTCTATAAAATGATTTTTGGTAGTCTGATTGGTATGGAACTTAATAAGTAAATGAATTTAGATAGAATTGTCATTTTTATTATATTAGCTCAGTCTATCCATGAAGTTTTCCAATTACATAGATCTGATTTTATTTGTATGAAAAGTGTTTTGTAATTGTGTTCATAGAGTTCCTGGGTTTGTGTTGGCAGGTAGATTCCCAAGTATTTTATATTGTCTACCATTACTTTAAATGGATTTTCTCTGAGCTTTGTTGGTCATGTATAGAAAAGCTGATGATTTATGTGGGTTTATTTTATATCCTCCAACTTTGCTAAAGTTGTTAATTGTTTCAAGCAGTTGATTCTTTAGGATTTTCTAAGTATATCATCATATCATCTGCAAAGAGTGAAAGTTTTATTTCCTCCTTGCCTATTCTAATTCCTTTTCTTTCTCTTATTATTAAAGCTAACATTTCTAGTACAATATTAAATAATAGTTGTGATAGTGTACATCCTTGTTTCACTCCTGATCTTATTGGGAATGCCTCTAACTTATCCCTGTTTTTTAGTTTCCATTTAATTTTCAGTCTACCTTTCCATGGCTCTTTATTACATGTAAATTTTATTGCATCATGATCTGAAAATGATGCATTTACTATTTCTGCCTTTCTACATTTGACTATGAGGTTTTTGTGCCCTGATACATGGTCAATTTTTTAGTATATGTCATGTACCACTGAAAAAAAAGGTATATTCCTTTCTATCACCATTCAATTTTCTTCAGATATCTATCATATCTAATTTTTCTAATATCATATTCACTTCTTTAACTTCTTTCTTATTTATTTTGTGTTTAGATTTATCTAATTCTGAGATGGGAAGGTTCAAATCCCCCACTAGTATGGTTTTGATCTCTATTTCCTCTTGTAACTCATTTAGCTTCTCCCCTAAGAATTTGGATGCTATGCCACTTGGTGCATATATGTTTAGTATTGATATTACATCATTATCTATTGTGCCTTTTGGCAAGATATAGTTTCCTTCTTTATCTCTTTTAATTAAATAAAATTTTGCTCTTGCTTTGTCTGAGATAAGAATTGCTACCTCTGCTTTTTTTACTTCATCTTAAACATAATATATTCTACTCCAACCTTTTACCTTTACTATGTGTGTATCTCTCTGCTTCAAGTGTGTTTCTTGTAAACATATTGTAGAATTCTGATTTTGAATCTACTGTGTTATTTGTTTCAATTTTGTGGGAGAGTTCATCCCATTCACATTCACAATTAAGGTCATCTGTTTATTACCCTCCATTCTCTTTTCCCCTTTGTTTGTATTCTTTTTCCCTTTCTTTCACCCTATTCCTCCTCACTGGTCTTTTGCTTCTGACCACTGCCTCCCTCAATCTGACCTCCCTTTTATCAGCTACCCTTCCTTTCTTGCCCCCTTTTCCCCCTGCTTCTGTCCTCCATTCTATCAATATCAACCTTTCCCCCTTCCCCTTTTGTATCCTCTAAGTTCCTTTACACAAATGGGAGTGTATTTTATTCCCTCCCTGAACCAAACCTGATGAAAATAAGGTTGAAACAATGTTCACCCTTCTTTTCTTTCCCTCTATTGTAATGGGTTCTTTTTGTGCCTCTTCATAGGATGTAATTAACCCCATTCCTCCTCTACTTCCTCTCCTTCTCCTAGTCTCCTTTTATTCTGCCTTTTAAGTTTCTTTATATCATCACATTAAAGTCAATTTAATAACAATACCTTAATAGAGATGCAGATCCCTAGAGTTAAAAGTATTATCCTCCCTCATTGGGATGCAAGCAGTTTAACATCATTGAACAACCTTTTTTTTTCTACCTCTTGTTTACCTCTTTATACTTCTTTTGAATCTTTTATTTGGAGATCAAATTTTTTGTTCAGTTCTGGTCTTTTTCTCAGGAATCCTTGGAAGTCGCCTATTTCATTGAATGTCCATCTTTTCCCCTGAAAGAAAATGATCTATTTTTCTGGGTTGTTGATTCTTGGTTGTAATTCAATCTCCTTTGCCTTCCTGAATATTATATTCTAAGCCTCATGATCCTTTAATGTTGAAGCTGTGCAATCCTGAATGTGGCTCCATGATATTTGAATTGTTTCTTTCTGGCTGCTTGCAGTATTTTCTCCTTCACCTGAAAATTCTGGAGTTTGGCTACAATATTCCTTGAAGTTTTCCTTTTAGGGTCTCTTTCAGTAGGTGATTGGTGGATTCTTTCAATTATGATTTTATCCTCTGATTCTACAATTTCAGGGCAGTTTTCCTTGATCATTTCCTAGAATATGGTGTCCAGACTCTTTTCTTTTTTTCTTTTTCTTTTTTTTGCGGGGCAATGAGGGTTAAGTGACTTGCCCAGGGTCACACAGCTAGTAAGTGTCAAGTGTCTGAGGTTGGATTTGAACTCAGGTCCTCTTGAATCCAGGACTGGTGCTTTATCCACTGTGCCACCTAGCTGCCCCCCAGACTCTTTTCTTGATCATGGCTTTCAGGTAGTCCAATAATTCTTAGATTGTCTCTCCTGGATATATTTTCCAGGTCAGTTGTTTTTCTAGTCCTTTGACTAGTTTTTGACAGCTTCCATCTGCCCAGTTTTGATTTTTAAGGCATTATTTTGCTCAGTAAGCTTTTGCACCTTTTTTCCATTTGGGCAATTGTATTTTTTAAGGAATTGTTTTCCTCAGTCAATTTTTGTGCTTCTTTTTCCAGCATAATTCTGTGATGTTTAAAATCTAATGTGTGTGTCTTTCCTTGCCCCCCCCCAGTGTGGGGGGAGAATTAGCTAAGGTTTACTTATAAATTGAGCAACAGTATAGCCTTTTAAGCATTTTCTAAAGTGTATTAGGGGTTAGCAAAGAGAGACGGAGACAGCTGCCTTCACCTAGTTATCCAAGAGAATGAATTTCTAGAAGTTAGGAAATCTGGCTACCTTCCTCATTCTTCTGCCACCACTAGCTCCTTTCCAAACCAAAGAGTGAGAGTTTCTCAGTCCATACCAGTGGAATCTTCCCTGTGGGACCAGAAGATGGGCATTCCCCACACACAGCTCCAAGCTAATTGTCTGGTAGCATTGATTGACATGACTTACAGGCCGTCTATGAATAGAGGTAATTTCTGAATGCAAGGCAGCTTCTGGGTGCTAATCTCATGCTTCTCATCAGGGGTCAGTGCCCTGTTTCTCAAAATGTCTTTCTCTGCAGGGGGTGGCACCCTGGTTTTCACAACTCTCATTTCTCTCATTTCTTTTTCCATTTTTTCTTCGACCTCTCTCATCTGGTTTTTGAAAGTCTTTCTGATCTCTTTAAAGAAGCCTTCTTGGTCTTGAGATAAATTCCTCTTCCTACTTGAGTCTTCACTTGTAGGCGTTTCACCAAATTTGAATTTTGATCTTCCCTTTCACCTTAGAAGCTGTCAATGGTAAGGGTCCTTTTTTATTTCTTACTCATGTTGTAGCCTATTTTTAAACTTATAAAGTTGAAGTCTGGGGCAGCTAGGTGGCGCAGTGGATAGAGCACCGGCCCTGGAGTCAGGAGTACCTGAGTTCAAATCCGGCCTCAGACACTTAACACTTACTAGCTGTGTGACCCTGGGCAAGTCACTTAACCCCAATTGCCTCACTAAAAAAAAAAAAAAAAAAAAAAGGTTGAAGTCTGCTTCTGGGGAACATGGGTCACTCACTATTGGTAGCTTTTTACCACTCTCAGGTGCCCTACTCTTAGCTGTGTCGAGTTACAGCTGTGTTGGGGTGCCCCCTGAGCTGAACCATGCTGAGCTGCCCTCCCTTTTCACCCCTGTGAGATAGATATTTCCTGAAGAACTCTAAATTATCTCAAGTAGGAGGATAATGTTTCTCTCTCTTTTTCTGGGTTCTATAGTTCCAGAATCTGTTTAGAGGCTTGATTCAATGTTGTTTTTGAGGGAAACATGGGAAAGCTAAGGCAACTTCCTGGCTTTGCTAGGCACTCTTCTAAGTGCTAGGGACACAAATACAATTACAAATAAAAAGGAAAGACATTCCCTGCCCTCAAGAAACTTATATATATATATATATATATATATATATATATATATATATATATATATATATATGTGTGTGTGTGTGTGTGTGTGTGTATACATATATATGCATATATGTATATATATGTATGTGTGTGTGTGTTTGGGTGGGGCTGGGTCAATGAGGGTTAAATGACTTGCCCAGGGTCACACAACTAGTAAGTATCAAGATCCTCCTGAATCCAGGGCAGGTGCTTTATCCACTGACCCATGGAAGCCTATATTTTAATGATGGAAGACAACACACAAAAGAGACCTGAAAACTTGAAAAAAGGGCCATGATTTTGAAGTCTGGTAAGTCAAGAGCAGAACTAAGAGAGGAATGATTGTTAGCTTGCTTGGTTCCTTCCACAAAATAAAGATCCCAAGAGGAACAATTGGAGAAAGGGTCCTTCTGGCACAGAGATAGTCAAAACTTCTAGAGAAAGAAGACAGAAGGGAGAATAAGGTCCCAGGGTGAGGAGGCCCCAGGTGTTGTGGCAATTTCAAGGATGAAACAACAGGTGAAGCATAGTTTTGAAGTACACAAAGTCAGCAACTGAGCAGGAAGGAGAATGTGGTATGAGGTATTATACTATTATCCCTTCCTCCTCCCTGCCACTCCTCCGTAAATACTCTGCAATCTAGTAATTGATGCAACTCTTGCTGTCCCTTACCTGAACCACTTAATCTCTTAATTCAGGGCACTTTTGCTATCTCCCATGCCTGGAATTCTCTCACTCCTAATCTCAGTAATCTGTCATCATTTTCAATTTCCAGCTCAGATCCTGCCTTCTACAAGAACCCTTTCCTGACCCCTTTTATGGTGAATGACTTTACTTTGAGATCATTTCCAATTTATCCTGTCTGTATTTTATTTGTACGTAATTATTTACATGTTGTCTCCTCTGTTTGTCAGTGAGCTCCTTGAGAACATGGATTATTCCCCTTAGTGTTCCCCTTTCTCTCTTTTCTTTGTATCCCTAGAATTTAGCACAGTAACTGGAACATATAAATGCTTAATAATTATTTACTGACTGACATCAATTCTAATTAGTTAGAAAAGATTTCAAGGAAGAGGTAGGGCTTTTAATACCTGTGTGACCTTGGAGAAGTTACTTAAACTCACACTTTCTCTATTTCTTCATTTGTTTAACAAGAGTTTTACTACACGAATGCTGAGGGTGATCTAACAACTAATGATTTCAGTGGGTAGGGAATTCACTGTGTGGAACTCCTTACACCAAGGAACATCTCAACAAATCTAATTGAGTAGTTCTTCATTATTGTTTGAGGCACATAGATGTTGGATTACTTCCCAGGCTTCCAGCTAAAAATTAATCAATGAACTAGCTATTATGTAGAAGACACTGTGCAAAGTTCCTTGGATCCAAAACATAACAGGAAATAGAACCTATGCTCAAGAAGCTTACATTCTATCTCCAAAGACTACTCATACATATATAACTATATCCAAAGTGAATAGTTTCAGGGCAAGAATTGGAATCCAGGTCTGTCTGACCCCAAATCCAACACACTTTCAAATTCCTTGCTACCTCTGTGGGCTTTTAAAGGATATAAAATTATGAATTTACACAAAACTAATCTTGGCATGATCTGGAAGTGAAACAAAAGGGCAATAAGTTACATTTCTCTGTGGAATTATTTTGTTTCTAACCAGAAAGAAAAAGAGAAAGACAGTAAGGGATGCGGAGAGAGTAGGAGGAAAGAAACCATATATTTCACTCCAGGGTAACTTTTAGAAGAGAAGTGATGAAATAGGTAATGTTACTTTATGTCTCCTGTGAATGATTTGAACAGAACTAACTATTTGGTGAGTGCAGTTTTCCTCCCAGCATGGGTAAAGTAGAGAATTTAATGAATTCTTAGAGTTACGATAATTCAGCCTTAAAGCAGATCAGTTTCTTTCCCCTTAACAGCACAATTAGTGCACCAGAAAGCACTTTTCCCTTGGTGTTACTAAAACTCTGAAGATAATAAAATCTGGGAAACTGCTAGTACATGAAGGCCATTGAATTTCATGGGTAAAATTTAAATGACATTTTGGAAGTCCAGCACACTCAGGTACCAATCATTAATCTTATAAAGGATAAAACTGAGTGTTTTGTTGAGCTGAGCATAGTAATTGGTTCTTCAATCACTTGAGTACACCCTGAGTGGTCTGAGTATCTCTAGTTTAAAAGAGAATCCATGAAATGGGAAGAACATCTAACTGGGTACTGATGTTGAACAGTTGAAAACTTGCCCTCTGTCACTCCCAACTATTTATTGATCTCCGTCATAGGGATCTCAGTCATCATGTTACTATTACTCTTTCTGAAGAATGTTGTTGTTCAGTTGTTTTCCAGTGATGTCTGATTCTTTGTAACCCAATTTGGAGTTTTCTTGGCAAAGATACTAGAGTGGTTTGTCATTTCCTTCTCCAGCTTATTTTACAGATGAAGAAACTCATACAGAGTTAAGTGACTTGCCCAGGGTCATATAGCTACTAAATGTCTGAGGCCAGATCTGAACTCAGGAAGATGAGGCCCAGTATTCTATCTACTCTGTCACCTAGCTGCCACATGAAGAATAAATCCTGTCTAAAGCATTTCCCAAACTACCTTCTCCTTATCATTCTCTTGCTTATGTTTGCTCATATATATAAATCCTAATTTCTAGTGTTTTAAGTTATATTTTATGAATTCATTTCAGATTAACAAATATCTGTTAAGTACTTACTAGGTGAAGATATTAATAAACCAATAAAAGCTATGCACACTTACCTGTGAAACATGATTTCTACTTGGGAGGAGTTAGAATGGCCTCTGTTTGATCTTCTATCAATTCTCATTTCCTTCCAGTGTGACTACCCTTATAACGAAGATTTTGGGTATAATCTATTCATGTAGCACTTATTAAATGATTCCTTCCCTCAAGAAATATACCATCTGTTAGGGGGGAAAGACTAGAATGAAGAGTATTTACTCAACTCACAACCTATCTCAAACTCTATCATTTCCAAAGGCAATAGAGATAGAATTAATAAATCACAGAAACAGTGCAATAGCAATGTGATAGTGGGAAGAAACTGGGATCCTTGTGCCACCATATTGTTTATAGTTTGTCTTTCTGTGATCACCCTTCCTAAATAAATTACAGGGAACAACCAAGATTGATGCTGTTAGTTCCTTCTAGAGGCTACAGCTATTATTCTGCTATTTTTGCAAAGTGCAATAATTATTCAAGAAAAAATGGGTCTAGTGAGGCTCTGAAAAGGTGATAAGGAAGGTGAGGGTGATCTGGGAACTCCACAAGGGCGTTATCCTTTTTTCTCCTAAAGCTTAGCCAGGAAGCCTGTCTACTAGGCATAACTACAGGTTTACATGCTTCTAAGCATATTTCCCTTGTTTAATTCTTTCATATCTACATTCTACCAATCAAATAGGTCAGACTTTTGCAATGGAGAATGGGCATGTATATTTGGTTAGTATTTACCTGTGGTGAGGCAAACAAAGTTTAATCATTTTAAGGACTTTCTGACTCCATTCCCCAATGGACTCTCTATGTTAAGGGGACCCTCCACATGTGGGAATGAATCAGCTGTGTTTAGTATGCATTGTTGGGGGCAGGTGGGATAGTTTTGATGAAGAGAGATGATAGCCAAATGTTGTATTTCACAAGGGAAAGGAGAGAACAGATAGGAAGGTAAACAGTCTCAGTGTGTGGCCTCCATTGTTCTAGTCCAGAGATATCACACAGGGAAGTGGTCTTGGATGAGCAACTGTTCAATAGTAAGTATTTGCACTTTAATTGAAGGCACAGAAGCACTTCAGGGACCAAACTTATAGAATATTGGACAAGGAGCTGACAGCACTAATAGGAGACTGCCCTATCAAAAGCTAGTGAGAGTCATCTGTATCATTGAGGTAAATGTATTTTTTGCTATGTATATGAAAGGAATATTGAATGAAAGGCAATGACCTTGGAAACTTAGTTCTAACTTTTCCATTCCATCACAAAGGGGGAGTGGGGGTAAAGAACAGGATTTGGATTTATTTGGTTTAGCATCCATGCCTTATGAATCAAACCAGTTTTTACCAGTTATCAGATAATAATATGTTTATATTTTTACCTTTTCTTTATGCCTCTATGCTCTTTAGAGTACTTTCCATGCCTTGTCATGGTATAATCTATGGTTCTAAAGGGCTCTGCCAATGGAATTTGGTATGATATGTGGAAGCACAGAGTTCTATTGTAATATTTAGTTTCTGAGGACAACTCTAGTTGGGTTTGGAATAGCTTGTCAGAATAAAGCCTTAGGTTAAGGGGATTTTGGACACAGCAACTTGCAAAAACTATCTCCTAAGTCAAAGGAAAGCTATAAATTATATATTGTCTACATTGCCAATGATAAATTAGATGCTGGATCATTAATATGTCAAATTGTATTCTTCCCATCCAAGTGTGCTTCATGGGACCATAGGCCTTTTCTTATTGCTGACCTAATATTTTATGAGGCATTAAAATCAAAGTATTGTGGTGGTGGTGGTGGTGATGATGATGTTCACGCTTTGTTTCTTATATAGCGATCTATTTCAGTGACATGGACAATTTGCTGGTGGAATGATTGACTATGTCACTCAGCCAACATGTTATTGAACCTTGAAAACATTTTATTTTCATAGGTGGGGAGCATTAAAAAAATAAAAGACCAACATTTTTCTTTTGTGGGACTTGTGTATGAAGGTTTTTAAAGTAATATAGAAGCCATTTACTATTGGCTATTTTACTCTCACTAATGAAAATTAAATAGAACCTAATCCTAACATAAGCAGATACACATAATGGTAAAATTAATCAAATAAAAAACTAAGCAAACATACCTTAGGTATTGTATTGTAAACATCAGGAAACTGAAGTTCAGAGAAAGGAAGCAGTTTACCCAATTATGCAACAAGTTAGTGGAAGAGATGAGGCTAGAACCTAGGTCTTCTGAACAGATGGATTTTCCTGGGTAATATAGTCTTTCTCCCAATTTTATGACTCCTTTGATGATGTAAAGGTTATAGAAGTCACAATGTCTTAGAGCTAGTAGGGACTTTTAAGATCAAGTTGTCCAAATTACTCATTTTCCAAGTTTTGTGATGAAGCTTTAGAAAGGAAAAAGGAACTATCCCTGGTAACACCACAACTAATTAGTTGCAGAACTGAAGGCTTGCTGTCTAGTATAATTTTTATTATACCATGATATGTATGATATATACTTCATATTAATGTCCAGCTTCTGCTGATGACCAATTCATGAAAACAAGCAAATATTATGGACACCCCATCTAGGAGCAGCAATAAAAAAATCTATATCAAGGAATAAAAGAGTTGAGACTCTTATAGTCTTCTTCTTTTTTGAAAAGCAACTGTTTATTAGAACTAATTCAAGAGTATGAAAAGAGGAAGAAAAAGAGGAAGGTGGTTAAAGGGGAGAGAGTGATGTCTACTTTGGATGCCAATTGTGAAAACAAATAAATGTCTATTTTTAAATGTTTATATTTAAAAGGTGCAACATACATAATTTTTCTTTAAAAAATAACTAGACTTGGCTAAAATCAAACCAAGGTAGCATACCCCAAATGCCCCCACAAAACAAAGTCTGTTGAAAATTTAATCTTCCAATTTCTATACAGACATCTGGCTTCAAATTGTGATCCAATCTGCTTTGGATGGTACAGAAAGCCACCTTGAAGCATGGTGCCAAGAGATGTGTAAGCCTCTTGGGCCAGTGTGGCTCCCAGTCTGTGGGAATGGCTAGGAGGGGCTATGGTGCTAGTATTGATTTTCTAATTCCTGGCCTGTAATGGCTGAGTGCTTTCCATCATCCAGACTTTCAAACTGATGATCTTTGCATTTCCAATGACAATGCTGGGCAAAGAGTAAGGAGAAAAGTTCCAGTAACACAAAAAGGAACATTTAACATCAGGAAGGGGCTGAGACCTTGTGCTTTTCCATGGGTTACAGACCCAGGGCTAAAGGTAAAAGAAGGAAAAAAATGGGTCTTCTTAGTGATAGGGACTGGGTGAGACCCTTGAAACTGATAAAGGAGCAAGCAAGGCCCATAAAACCATGTATGGGAAAACCAAATATTCCTAGAATCTTCTAAGTGGAAATGGTTGAAATTATATATTTTAGTTATTAATGAATTAGGCAGGTAATTTTCAGGTTAGTGAGCAAATAGTATATTGAATTCCGAAATTCTCAAAGCATCCCTATGTTTTTGAGCTATAGGGTAAATAGCATTGGGATCTCTAAGAAGGAATTAATTCAAGAAAATTCCATTTTGTTTTGATTTGTTTCCCAATGGGAAAACCTGCCCTTTCAAATTGCAACTTTCAGGGAAAACAACAAAAACAAAATGCAATGACTTCAACAGTAATGCTTGTGCAACTGCATTTGCATTGTACCTTTGTCTGGGTCATTTCATAGGCCTCACTGGACATCGGTCCTCTTTTGGGCCTATACCTATGCCCCTTTCCTGGATAAAGAGGCTTGTTGGCTTCCTTCATTTACTGACTTTTATTAATATTCTTCTTAAGACTGCAAAACTTCCTATGGCAAAGATTAACTGAAGCATTGGATATTATACACATTTCTCTCAAAAATCGTTAAAATTTCTTTTTCCTTGATTTATTCTCAGGATTTAAAAATAGTCAGTCCTGTTTAGGTCTTTCAAATATTCTGAAGCATTTGATCTTCTCAGTGTAACATCCAGTATAATAAAGTTGTGGGAGGGGGCAGCTAGGTGGCGCAGTGGATAAAGCACTGGCCTTGGATTCAGGAGGACCTGAGTTCAAATCCAGCCTCAGACCCTTGACACTTAACTAGCTGTGTGACCCTGGGCAAGTCACTTAACCCTCATTGCCCTCAAAATAAACAAATAGATAGATAGATAGATAGATAGATAGATAGATAGATAGATAGATAGATAATTTTTTTTTGTGAGGCAATTGGGGTTAAGTGACTTGCCCAGGGTCACACAGCTAGTAAGGGTTAAGTGTCTGAGGCCGGATTTGAACTCAGGTACTCCTGACTCCAGGACCGGTGCTTTATCCACTGCACCACCTAGCTGCCCCAATAGATAGATAAATAAATAAATAAATAAATAAATAAAGTTGTGGGAGATTATCTATCTATCTATACATATATGTATGTATATATATATATATATATATACACACACATTTATGTATGTATATAATGGTGATGATTATGGTGATGATACCTAATGGTTACTAAGTCCCTACTATTTGCTAGGCACTATGTTAAGCACATTACAAATATTACTCATTTGATGCTCACAACAATCCTGGGATGTTGTTATTATTATCCCCAATTTATAGTTGAGTGAACTAAGACAAATAGAAGTTAAGTGACTTGCCCATGGCCATACAGCTTGTAAATGTCTAAAGTCAGATTTGACTCCAGTGCTCTATCCACTGCACCACCTAGACATTACATTCACATGTACATACATACATATATACATATATACATACGTACTGTAAGGGCCAAGTTTATTATGAGAAGAGTTCATTGGGAGGCTCCCCTTAATATTGGGGTAAGGAAAGAAACAGACTCTTTCAAAAACACAAAACAAAGGTTTATTAGTGGTAACAAGTTTAAAACACAAGTGAAATTAATAGAACTAGAAACAATGTATAAATCTCTGGGGTAAAAAGGCCCCAGGCACCCAAACCTGCCTCTAGCTCAGCTAGTTCCAAATAGCTAGCTTTGCCTAAAAGAAACACAAACTCACCAATAGCCAAAATCTGTAGCTATTAGTTGTAGTCTCTTCTGTTTTTGTCTGAAGGTCAAACGCCAGCAGCTCCTCTAAATATCTGCCTTCCTTCCTTCCCCGTTTCCCTCAGAACCCTCTCTAACAACCTCTTTAACTGTATCCAACTGTATCTAACTGACTCCCCCACATGAAGGGGAGGGGTGGTTCTTAGCCATTCTGAGTCTACAATTAGCTCAGCACAAGCACATGGGCTGTCCCCATTATAATCTGGCCAGACCCATGTGGCCATGGGGGAGGAGGCTTAGTTACATAGTTTCAATAAATGTTCCCTGTGGTCAGAGTTCCTCTTGTTTGTTCAATGATCTCCCAAAGTACACACCCATTCTCTCTTAGGCTTTTCTAGTGTATATTTTTTCAGTCTGACCATAATGAAGCTAATACAAGGTTATGAAAACCCCAAATCTCAATTAATTCCTTACAATACATATATACACACATATAAGATGGATGTATATAATATACGGTTGTCTTTGTATAACACACACGTGTATGTGTGGGCACACATGTATGCATGCACATCCATGTTTATGCATGTAGTGTACATATCCCTACTCATGAATATATAAACATATGTATAAACAGAAAGACACATAAGTGTATGTATATATGTGAATATATGCATGGATACATATGCATATACATATATAATATACATATAGAGGCATATATAATGTGTATATACACAAATACATATGCACACACAGATACACACATATTCATCTGCATTTCAATGATGGTAAATTGGTAAGACCTGGCTATCCAGGCTGTTTTAAGATAAATATTACAGTGCAGTTAGCCAAAAAGAAAAGATGAATAGTTTCCAGGATCTTTATTTGAAAAGATACAATAAGACAAGGAGTCTATATTCTAATGAGTTAAAATAAAACATAAAAGGAAACTGATGAATACTTGTGTGAACATAGGAGGGGGTCAGGGCATATTGGAAAAAGAAGTCTAGTGAAGCAGGAATGAAAGAGTAAATGGGGCTGGCTTGATCACTTCCATTGAAACTGAGCTTCAGGAGAAATGGACCTTTCAGAGGAAGGCACCTTGGGTACAGTGTGAAGTACAAGAGAGAGAAAGCTACTGTGGCAAGGGGGTGGCAGAGAGGGTGGGAATGAAGTCTAGAGAGCTAGGAATGGAACTCAGAAGAATGATATCAAACTTTTTAATCCCTTCTTGAGCCTCTTAAGAGAGTCTCTTTTTCTCAACCTTTTCAATTAAGGACTCATACTTTAGTTAAAAATTTGAGGACATTTCAGAAGAACCCCATTTTCTCCTTTGCTTCCCATCTAACATCACTCAGATTATCTTCTCTCACAAATTCTTCCCTTATTCCCACCAATCTTGATAAGATAATACTTATTTTATCACATTCCTACAAATCTCCTTCATCCTTAAAACAAAAGAAGAAACCCATAGCTGATCATATCATCCCTTATACTCCTCATTCTGCATCACTCCCCTCTTTTGTTGGCTAAGTATATATGAGAAAGACCTCTACTACTAACATCTCCATATCCTCTCCTTCCATTGCAATATGGCTATTTTCCTCATCATTCTACCAAAATTTATATCTTAATTTTCAAATCCAAGGGACTTTCACTCCATCCATATCTTTCTTCACCTTTTTTCAGCATTTGATACTATACATCTCCCTTTACTTCTGGATAGTTTTTCCTTGCTACTTTTCAAGACACTTCTCTCTTCTGCTTCTCCTATCTATCTGGCTGCTCCTTCTCAGTTTCTCTGGTTGGTTCTTCATTAAGGCCATATCCACTAATCATAGTTGTCCCCCACACCTCTATCCTAGACTTTCTTCTTTTTCCATAATAACTTACTTTCACGATCTCATCAACTCCTGTGGGATTAATTATGATCTCCATGCAAAAAATTCTCACATGTATATATCTGGTCCTCACATATCTTTTGAGTTTCCTTGTTATATCATTAATTTCCTTTTTTCCTGTAGACATCAAAAGTTCAATAATCTCAACATATAACACATAATTTCTACCCAGGCACTCTTGCCTCTGTTATCAACTTTCTTATTATTATTGGGGGCATAGTTTGCTTTCTAGGATTGAAAAATCAGTTATCTTTAACTCTTCACATGAACTAACCCCACAGATCCAATCTCATGCCAAGTCTTGTTTCAATCTTAACAAAATATCTAACAGATCCCCTTTTCTCTCTTCTGTCAGCCATCACACTGGTACAAGCTCTCATCACCTCATACATATGCTATTACAGTAAGCTTCTAATTGGATCAACCTGTCAAAAATCACTCTAATCTAGGCTTCAGTCAGCTGGCAAACTAATTTTCCTAAATTGTAGGTTTGACCATGGCACACCTTGATTTCAGTGACTTTTGATGATGATGAACTAGCATTTATATAATGTAAGATTTTCAAAGTATTTAAAAAAATTATCTAATATTTATCTTGACAATAATCCTGAGAGGTAGGTGCTAATATTAACCCCATTTTACAACTGAGGAAACTGATATAGAAGTTAAGCAACTTGCACAGGTTCACATGACTAGTAAATATCTGAGGCTGGATTTAACCTCAAATCTTTCTGTCTCCAGGTGTAGTGCTCTTTCCGCTGTAATATCTAGCTTCCTCTGGAATCAAACATAACATTCAATCAGGATTTTAATGTCCTTTAAAACCTGACCCCTCCTTCCCTTTTCAAATGTCTTTCACTTTACTCAACTCCACATATTCTATGATTTAGTGAAACTGGCCTTCTTTCTGCTCTTTGTACACAACACAACACATCTAGAATCCTTGCCTTTTTAGTGGATATTCCCTAGAATTCTCCATTCCCCCCCACCCCCACCCCAGCAACTGGCCCTCTTGGCTTTAAGATTCAGCTAAATTCTCATATTCTGTGGACAATGTTTTGGTGTTCCTCTCCCTCTTACATGCTAGTCTCTTATCTCTCAGATTTATTTTTCCATTTGCACTATATATATATATATATATATATATATATATATACACACACACACACACACACATATATCATATATTATTATTTGTATATCTTCTCCCCAATTTGAGAGTGACCTACTTGTCAGTCTGTCAATCAATAGCCATTTATTAAGATTTTACTAAGTTCCAGGCACTGGGCTATGTGCAAGGAATACAATAAAATACAAGCAGAGGCAATGTTTTTTGTTTGTAGCACCAGAGCTTAGCACACTGCTTTGCATATAGTAAATGATCATTAAATGCTTATTGACATACATATAAACTAAGATAAAATGAGAAGGGACAAGAAAGAAAAAGAGGCTGTTTGTCATTTGGTATTTTTCCATTCAATAAGCATTCATTAAGCACTTACTTTGTGCCAAGTACAAGATAAGTTCTGGAGGAAATAAAAAACTTTAAACAAGACATAGTTGCCTGCCCGTATGGACACTACAACTTAATATAGGCATTGGAGTTATACATAATAATCCTAGATATTGAATCATAGAAGTAACAATAAAATACTATGTTGATTAAAATTACAGAAAAGCATTATTGTTTAGGAAATTAGGGAGAAATGTCCTAGGCTGTGATACTTTAGTTGGAGTTGAAAGGTTAGGTATCTAGGGGCAGCTAGGTGGCACAGTGGAAAAGCCCTGGATTCAGAAGGATCTGAATTCAAATTCGGACTCAGACACTTGACATTGAATATTTGGGCTTCAGAAGAGAAAGCTGCATTTGAAAACTGGATGGTTAGTTTAAAAGACAGTATCTAAGAACAGGGCTTGGATTTCTTGACCACAGTTCAAAATATGAGAAGGAGGGGCTCATGACTAGGGATAAAATGAACCTAATGAGAATTGTTATATGTATTTGTCTAGAGTCTTATAAATCTGATCAAGAGGGATTTAAGCTGAAAATGTTGGTGGAGGAGGAGAACTGTCCATGTCTATGTAACAAGCCAGGTATCACAGAGAAAAGCAGCAGAAAGTACTCATATTCCAGGTGACAAAATTAAGGATTACAGCCATTATGGTTTCTGGTTCTGGCATACATACATGCATGCAAGCATAAACATACACACAAATATATACATATATAACTATATACAAAACATGATATATGTGAAACAGATATTTACACAATACAGATAAAAACATGTGCAACATATATACATACGTACACACGCATGCTTGTTATTATTGGACATATACATACATGTAATTTAATACATATATATGCAATGTGATATATCTCATTATGGGGGCATAGCATATATACTCACTACATCATATATGTATGTGAGTATATGTGTGTTTTCTTTCTTATACCTTTTTTTTTTTTTAATTTTGAGAGTACATCCTATAGGACAAATGCTTAAGTTTATTGTTTCCTGCAAGGGTGGCACAGTGGATACAGAGCTGGACTTGGAGTCAGGAAGATGAGTTCAAATGTGATCTTAGATTCTTGTTAGCTGTCTCCCCAAATCATTAAATCTTTGCTTGCCTCAGTTTCTTCATCTGTTAAATGAGAATAGTAGCAGCATCTGATTCTCCAGGTTGTTTTGAAGAATGAGTGAGATATTATTTGTAAAATGTTAAAGTGTTATTGAGATGTTAACTATCATCATAGTCATTATCATAATATTCATTATCACCATCATTATCATCATGGAAGCTATAGCTTGGTAGAAAAATCAGCTTCTTCCACTTAACAATTCAACCCACAACAACAGATTGAATAACATATAGTATGCTGCATTATGAAGACCTGATTTCAGATATCGTTTATGATATTTAATAGCTGGGTGATCCTGGGTAAGTCATTTTATGCCTATATTCCTCACATATCTCTCTAGTGTTTATGCACTAAGCCATAAATTGACAGTGATCTCCGTTGATGGTGGGAATTCCCATACTTAAAGTACCCTATACTGTTTAGACTCAAGTTAATACTGATATGAATTTACAAGTGAGGATGTTCTTTAATTATCTCTTACATACCTTGAGAACCTCATCCTTCTGATTCACAAAGAGATACTTGAAGAGTGTTCTCTATGCAGAAATCAAATGAGGGTTATTGTTTATACAAAGTAGACAGGGAAAAAAAGGTCAAAAATGAATAGATTAGCTAGCTCATCTGATCCAAAGCTAATATTTCATGTTCTAAAGTCTCTTCTAGTTATAGCTTTCTACATTTTAATTTCTAAAATTCTGTGTGTTCATAGTTTATCATTGTATATTCCAAATCTAATAGTCCATATTCATATTCTAACATTCCACATTCTAAGATCACCTCCAAACATAATTTTCTGTGTACTATAGTCCAATATTTTGAGTTCAGATCTCTTCCAATTATAAAATGAAATGATTTATATTCTAAAATTTAGTATTCTAAGATCCTTTCCAAAAAAAACTAATATAGAATTAAATGTTGATTGACAAAATAGAATATAATGGGTAAAGTACACTTAAGATTTTGAAGGGCAGGATGTTTTATTTTGACTTGGATTTACAATTATCCCTGTTAGTGATAAAATCATAAATATTGTCAATGACTTAGTAAGAGTGGTGTGATTTTCTCCTTTAGTTGCACCCTCATAAAACATTCATATGATTTCTGACAATATCAAGCAAAGTATCATTCACAATAAATCTTGCCCTGGATTTCGCTGTCAGAAATGTCCAGCTCATTTTGATTTATGATGACTAGCTCTTTAATGACTGTTGATGTAGGAAATCAATGATGACTGATCTATGTTGCTAGTTTGTACTTCCTTCTACCCTTCTGGAAATAATGGTCCTCTCATTTTCTACCATGAAAACTTCTACAGTAACAGATATGAAGAGCAGGTAATTCAGTGTTCCTCAGAAAAGCAGTAGCTTATCCATGAAACAGTGACCATAGAACTGATATCTATATCTATATCTATATCTATATCTATATCTATATCTATATCTATATCTATATCTATATCTATATCTATATCTATATCTATATCTATATCTATATCTATATGTCAATAACATCAGACCAAATATTCCTAGTCCCTGGTCCAGCCTCTATCCATAGTAAATTTCATTATTTGCAAAGAAAACGTGTGGTAGAACCATTAGCCATACCTTTGTTTTATTCATGAGGTAGTAGTTTTATTCCCATTTCTACCTGTTCATAGCCTATCAGTGCTTGCAAGGCAAGTGGGTAACTTAGTCAATAAAAATTCATTGAGTTTACTATGTGTTAGGCAGTGTACTAAACATCAGAGAATAGAAATATAAAATAATGGTTCTAGTTTACAGCACATAAGCACTTTTTGTCATATATACAGTATATGATAGGAAGTAATATGAAATCAACTTGAAGAGGTAGAAGATTTGGGAGGATATGAAAAGGCAAACAAACTGAGGAATATATAATTTATAGTAAAGAAATAGAAAGACACCAATGTATTCTTTTTAAATTTTTTTTAGTGAGGCAATTAAGTGACTTGCCCAGGGTCACACAGCTAGTAAGTGTTATGTGTCTAAGGCTGGATTTGAACTCGTGTACTCCTGACTCCAGGGCCTGTGCTCTATCCACTGCGCCACCTAGCTGCCCCACCAATGTATTCTTTTTTTTTTTTTTTTTTGGTGAGGCAATTGGGGTTAAGTGAATTGCCCAGGGTCACACAGCTAGTAAGTGTTAAGTGTCTGAGGCCAGATTTGAACTCAGGTACTCCTGACTCCAGGGCCGGTGCACTATCCACTGCGCCATCTAGCTGCCCCCCACCAATGTATTCTTAAGCAAGGGAGGGAAATGTATGGAATTTTACTTTGGAAAGATTGTTTTGCCATCTGAGTAAAGGAATAATTTGGGAGGTGAGATCTTGGAATCTAATCTTAAAATTAGAAATATATTGCAATGTTTCTGGGTCATGTGACTAAAAGATAAGTGGTAAAATATTTTCTTGGCTTCTCATAATCTATCAAACCTATACAAAAGATATTATGTACCAAAGATAAAACAATTTCAGTTATCTCCATAGTCTAGTGTATGAGGAACCCAAAATAATGTGGAAAATTGTGAATTAATATATTTTAATATTTCAGTATTTTATTATTTTTCAGTTACATATGACGATAATTTTCAACATTTGTTTTCATAGAACTTTTAGTTCCAATTTTTTCTCCCCCCCTCCCTTCACTCCCTCCTCCCCAAGACAGAAAGCAATCTAATATAGATTATATATGTGCCATCACATTAAACATATTTCTGTATTAGTCATATTCTGAAAGAAGAGTCAGAGCACAAGGGAAAAAAACTCAAAAAAGAAAGAAACAAATATCCCAAATGCAGAAACAGTATGGTTCAATCTGCATTCATAAACCACAGTTCTTTTTTCTGGATGTTGAGAACATTTTCTATCATGAAGTTCTTTGATATTGTTTTGTACCATTGCATTGCTAAAAAGAGCCAAGTGTATCACCACTGTTCATCACACAATATTGTTGTTACTGTGTACAATGTTCTCCTTGTTCTGCTCCTTTCAGTCAGCTTCAGTTCATGTCCGTCCTTCCAGGTTTCTATGAACTCCTCCTGCTCATCATTACTTTTCACATTGATTTTTTAAAACTTTGTGTTCTAAATTTTCTTCCTCCCTCCCTCCTCAACCCTCCCTATGAAATCCAGCAATTCAATATTAGTCATACATGTGCAGTTATGCAAAACATCTCATTAGTCTTTAGAAAGAGGAGCTAACAGATAAAATTATACTTCAATATGTATTGATACCATAAGTTCTTTCTATGTTGATGGTTTACATTTTTGCATGTCCTTCTGATATCATCCCACTCATCCTTTCTTTCACAGTTACTATTGCTAACTGTATTACCCTCCAGGTTATTCCCTCCCCTTGATATTTAGTCTATTTTCTATCTTTTTTCACCCTATCCCTTTTCAAAAGTATTTTGCTGTTTATTGCGCCCTCCCCAATTTGGCCTTCCTTCCTTCACCTCTTTGCCCGCCCCGCCCCCATCTCCTTTGCCTTCCACTTTCCCTCAGGGAAAAATAAATTACAATACCAAATTGAGTGTGTATGTTATAACTTCTTTGAGCCAATTCTGATTAGAGTAAGGTTCACTCACTCCCCTCCTCCTTCCCCATCTTCCCCTCCACTCCATAAGCTTTTTCTTATTTGTTTTATATGAGCTACATCTCCCCAGTCTACCTCTCCCTTTCCCTTTCTTCCAATGCATTCCTCTTATCCATTAACTTTATTTGGAAGATGTCACCATGGATCAGCTAGGTGACACAGTGGATAAAGCACCAGCCCTGGACCCAGGAGGCCCTGAGCCCATATGCGGCACTAGACATAAGCCACCTCACCCTGTCTGCCCCACAAAAAACAAGGGTAAACAAAAAATAAATACTCTACAGATATCATCCCTTCATATTCAAACCTGTGCCCCTCTGTCTAAGCATATTTCTTTCAGCTGCCCTAATACTGAGAAAGATATTATGAGTTAGAAGTATTATCTTCCCATGTAGAAATGTAAACGGTTTAATCTTTTAATATCCCCCATGATTTCTTTTTCCTGTTTACCTTTTTATGCTTCTTTAGGGTTTTGTATTTGAAAGTCAAATTTTCTATTCAGTTCAGGTCTTTTCATTACAAATGCCTGAAAGTCCTCTTTTCATTGAAGTCCCATTTTTTACCCTAAAAGATTATACACAGTTTTGCTGGGCAGGTGATTTTGGGTTGTAGTCCTTTGCAGTCCTGAATATCATATCCCATGTGCTCCAGTCCTTTAATGTAGATGAATCTAGATCTTTTGTTATCCTTACTGTAGCTCCACAATATTTGAATTCCTTTTTCCTAACTGCTTGCAATATTTTCTCCTTGACCTGGTATCTCTTGAATTTGGCTATAATATTCCTGGAAGTTTTCCTTTTGGGATTTCTTTCAGGAGGTGATTGGTCTATTCTTTCAATTTCTATTTTACCTTCTGCTTCTTGAATATCAGGGCAATTTTCCCTGATAATTTCTTGGAAGATGATGTCTAAACTCTTATTTTGGTCATGGTTTTCAGGTAGTCCAATGATTTGCAAATTATCTCTCCTGGATCTATTTACCAGGTCAGCTGTTTTTCCAAGGAAATATTTCATATTGCCCTATATATTTTTATTCAATTGGATTTGCTTTACTATGTCTTGGTTTCTCATAAAGTCACCAGCTTCCATTTGTTCAATCCTAATTCTTAGGCAATTATTTTCTTTAGAGAGCTTTTGTATCTCCTTTCCCATTTGACTTTTCAAGCTGTTGATTTTTTTTCCTGACTGCCCTATATCACTCTCATTTCTATTTCCTTCCTTTCTTCTATCTCTCTAAATCTTCCTTCTATCTCTCCTAATTTTTCTTCAAAATCCCATTTGAGTGCCTCCATGGCCTGAGAACAATTCATATTTATCTTGGAAACTTTGAATGTTGGAGCTTTGACTTTCTTATTATCTTCTTCTGAGGATGTATTCTGGTCTACCTTACCCCCCAAAAAGCTCTCTATAGTCTAATTGAAATCTGATCCTCTATGGTTGGAAGCTTGGCGTGCCTGTGCCCCTCCCCCACTAGGCCACCACCACTTGATTCGACCCATTGGTTCAGAACCAGGGCACTTCACCCCAACTCCAGTAGAGACCGCAGCTACTTCACACCTGCTAACCACCAAACCCCCTCATCCGTCTGTGAGCCAAGCCTCAGAAGAAGCTGCTGGAGCCAAAGACTCCAAGGCACGGGAGGCGTGGTCTATTACTGACTGGGTAGGACCATGGGCTGAGCTCCTCTACCAGTCTGAACAGCAGGTGATCCCAGTTGCCCTCTTTGGCTGTAAAATAGTCTCACTCTGTTCTTATGTGAGTTAGGCTGCTCAGAGGGTTTTTTATGCCATTATTTTGAAATGAGTGGATGGGTTAATTGGGAGCTTGTGGGAGTCTGTGATTTTATATCTAACAGGCTTATGTAGTACCACCTTTCAGGGTCCTGACAGCAAGGGTGCACTAGCCCAATTTATCCATTGTTTTGAAGAATAATATAACCCTACACCATGTTCTACCTTCCCTCTTTTCAGTACTGTGTAGATTCAAGCTCAAAGCTGAAGACATTTAGTATGGTTTTAATAGTCAGCATTGCAGAAATTGACAGTGCTTTTCAGGGAGTAAGACACAGTGGAAAAGGGGAAACACGAGCAGAAAATTCTACAAGCCAGTGGTAGAAATTGCTTAGAAGGGAGAGTCTAGAATGCATACCTCAGGTGTTTTGATTCTATAAGGAATGCAAAGAATACAGATGGACTGGATAAGTATGGAGGGGACATGAATTAGAGGATGAGAGTCTAGAGTAGACAGAAAAGATAAAAAGACAGGGAAGAAAAGTTGCCCCTGGAAAGTGTTGCAAAAAATAAAATTTAAAAATCTAATGAACAAGTTGAAAGGGAGAATCTACTTGATTGAAAGAAAAAAAGAGAGGAAGAATTAAATAACCAGATAAAACTAGGAAAGAAATAACAAATGGGCTGGAGTAGAGGTGAGGGGAAAAGAGACACTGGAAATAGGTCTGTCTTAAAAAAATAAAGTTCATACTGAAGGAACTGTAGTGATATAGTACTGTCTTCATAGCTGATGAGGAAAAAAATCATACTTTGGAAAAATGTCAGTGACAAACAGAGGAACATTTAAATGTAACTCTTTGAGTATGAATGGATTAAGCAATCCAATAAGATGAAATTCATTGAAAAATTGGATAAGAAAACAAAACGCTAAAATCTGTTGCATATAATGTATAAGAATACATTAGAAATAATGACATGCAAAGAATAAAACTGTGGGGATGAGAAAAATTTCTTTGAATAAAAGGAATAAAATGAAGGAATTGTAATAATGATATCTGAAAAAGAAAAAAACAAATATTAAAAAGTGATAAAGAAGGAAACTACTTTGTGCAGAAAGGAACATAGCCAACATGCCAATATTTCCAATAAACTTATCTTCCCCAAATCCCTTAACATCCAAATTAATTAACTGAGCTACAAGAATAGATAAAGTAAAATAGTAACAGGAGACTTTAATGTCCTTCTCTAAGCTTTGGATAAGCTTAACAGAAAGATAAATAAAAAGGAACACATGTAATTGAACAAATGGCTAGAGAAACTAGAGCTTATGGAATTTTTTGAATGTGACTACAAAAGAATACACATTTTTCAGCACCACATGGAACTTAAAAAAACCAAACTATCTATACCTTGAAATAGTTCTTGAAATAGAGGCAATGGCAATAACAAAGGAAGAAGAAATGAGGTAAAGATGAGGTAAGAGGAGGTAAAGAGGAGATAAGTACCCTTATTTGCTGATGATTTAATAGCTTACTTGTTAAACCCTAGCAAATCATCAAAGATTTTGGAGACAATTAATAGGTTCAACAGCTTTGCAAACTACAAAATAAAACATCAACATTCAATAGTTTTCTATGAAAAATGGAAAAATCATGTGAGAAAATAGGGAAATTCCATTCTTAATACATTAGAAAATGCATAAAAGATTTGGTGATTATTCCACCAATATTTACATAATATTTTAAAAGATTTAAGTATAAAGTGAACCTGATGAAGGTTTTAAACAATAATAAAAACAACCCAAATTACTAATGGAAATTGTAAATTCATTGGTAGGGCCCTGGCCATAAAATAAAAATCACAATACTTTGAATGCTAATCTACATTTTAATGCTATACTAATTAAATGATCAATGGGATACTTTATAGAACAATAAAATAATAACAAAATTTATTTGGAAAAATAAAAGATCTTACATTAAGGGGAACAATGAGAACATAATAGGGATTAAGGATAAATAGCACTTCCAGACTTCAGACTATATTAGACTCTCTCTCTCTCTCTCCCTCTCTCTCTCTCTCTCTCTCTCTCTCTGCATGTGTGTGCATGTGTGTGTGTGTGTGTATGTGTGTGTGTATAGAGAAAATATATATTATTAGAATCCATAATATTATAGATATATAAGTATATTATTAGACTATATCTATATTGATCTATATATCTTTACATATATACTGGAAAAGGGAGAATCAGAAACAATGGAACACAATAATTTCATGTTCCATAAAGTGGAAAATGTAAGTTACTTAGGAAATTATGTTCTCTTTGATAAAAATAAATAAATAAATAAACGATTGGGAAAATTGGAAAGAAGTCTGGTAGGATTTAATATTAGACCCACAGCTTATGTCATATTAAACAATATATTACCAATGCATATATGACTTGTATATTAAATATTATGCTGTTTTTAAAAATTAAGAGAAGTAGATCACATACTATTCACAACTATAGGTAGGAGATATAGTCTTAACCAAGTAAATCATAGAGAAAATTACAGATGACAAAAGAGATAACTTTGATTTTGTTAAAGTGAAAAGCTTGTGCACAAACAAAATATTGCATCTAGGATAAGAGGGTGTAAGAAAATAATGTGCTTTGACAATGCCCAAAGGCCCCAGCTCAAGGGGATTAATTTGGATTAATTGGATTGATTGAGATTGACTGACTTTGCTGATTAACACCTACCTACCTACTTGGCCTTCAGAAGGGTGTGTTCTCAGAGGCTGTGAATATCTGACCTCAAAACAGGACCACCCTCAAGGACAGTGAACTAATGGATTTGGGTGATGCTAGCCAGTTAGCTTGAAGCCATGTGGAAGGACCACCTCTCTTTGGGACACAGAAGCAGCTTCCATGCTCAGTTCATCTTTCAAACAGCCTGGTGTTGGAGAAATTGAGGAAGAACCAGGCGAGGTTGGAACGCTAGGATAGATAGGCCTTTTCTTAACTTTCTGACATAGGTGTTCTCTCTTTTTTTAAAAATAAATGCTTAATACCCAAAAGCTGATGCTAAAGCTTCTAATTTATAACTAAACTCTAGCTAGCTTTCCCTACACATGGGACAAGAATAAGGTGACCACACACTTAATTTTAAATGTCACAAGGCAAAGTAGGCAAAAGTCTAGAAAAAACTAAATCAAATTTCTTTAAAACGAATTTGATATGCAATATGGATAAACAATATAAATAATATAGCTTAGATATCATATATGTTAATTGTTTATGTATCTTGCATACCAAACACTTGACTGAGAAATTTGGTATTTTATACATACACACAAATGTAAATGAACATATACATATATGTTAATATACATGCATACATGTGGTTTTGTATATGTGCACATAAATGGTGATGTATTAATATTATATTAATAAATAATTATTAATTTGTGATCCATCCTTTTCCCTCTTATTTCTATTGAAACCCATCTCATGAAAAGGTCAGTCAGCCTCTGAAGGGCATCCATCATTAGGCCTCAAAGCACATGCTCCTTGGTTCAGTAGGAGCCCACTGAACTGAGAGACCTAATTTCTGTTTACGGTATAAAAAGAATTAAATGTGGATGACCCTTTGCCTAGAGGAGTAACCCCCTGTCCTTGTCCCCACCATCAGAGTTTAGGGCAACTCCAATCATGAAGGAGAAATCTAGGAAGAGAGATTCTGATGGAGATGGCCTCTCTGGCCCAGATGCCTTGAGGCTGCTAAGTCTCATGATCAAATCAAGTTCTCAACAGGAGGAGCTGAAGACGTTTAGCCCACCTCCTCATTAAATGTCCATCAATCTGGGTTGAGTTTCACTTCTCAGGGGAGTTTCCCTTCAGAAGGAATTTAAGTCATTTCAGCATCTTCCTTGGCATCTTTGGTTATGAAGAAAAACCACTGACCATCAATTTATTGATTGCCTGCTAGCCTGATTAGTAAATTGATTATTAATTACCTAGAAACTCTGTCTGCTGGGTTTTTCCATTTGTTTCAATACACACATATGTATTTAGGTGTAAGGTGCAGCTAGGTGGTGCAGTAGAGTGCCAGGCCTGAAGACAGGAAGGTTTATCTTCCTGAATTCAAAATTCCCAAATCAAAAATGAGTCCTACAACATTAAAAAGAACAAGCATTGTATTGAATTTTACATTCTACATATTATAAGATATTTTTAAAATGTCAATTATGCTATTTTTCTCAATTTTCTTTACCTTTTTATTTTTTAAAATGTATTATGTAAGATTTTTTTTAGGAGGGAGAAGGGGAAGGATAATCTGGGAAACTGGTAATATTGAAAAAAAAGACATAAATAATACTTTTTTCAAAGAAATGTATGGAGGTAAGAGATGTAATACGGAATCTGTACAGCATATCATATTTGACTTGGTCAGTAATGTTGAGCGTGAATGAGAGTAAAAAACTAAGACTGAAAATGTTGATATATTATAAATTGTCAACGCTTTAAATGTCAATCCGATTAGTTTGTATATTATCTGAGAAATACTCACAGTTGAAACTGGAAATAACATTAAGATGGAAAGCAAAGCACGTTTGCTAGAAGTGCAATCAAGCCTCCCCTAACACTGGATCACCAAAGGTATTTGCAGGTATTGTATTCAAATCCTTCAGAGACTGACTAGGTCTGTGGTCCTGTACATGTCTTTAAATTTTATCAGTTTTAGTTTCCTCATCTATAAAATGGTTGTAATAATAGTATTGTTCCTCAGGTTTTTATGTAGGTCAAATGAGTTACCATTCATAAAGCATTTTATAAATCATCACAATTGCTATTATCATCATCATCATTACCACTACCAACCTATGTGAAGGCAGGAGTAATTGCTAGCCAAAATTAAGTACATATAGAAAACAATCTGCCTGATGATAATACAAAATGTACTGTGCAACTGATTTTATTTTGTGTGTGTGTGAGGCAATTGGAGTTACAGGATCACACAGGTAATAAGGGTTAAGTGTTTGAGGCTGAATTTGAACTCAGGTCCCCCTGAATCCAGGGCTGGTTCTCTATGCACTGTGCCACCTAGCTGCTCCTTGTGCAACTGATTTTTATGAAAACTAAAAGAAAATACCTCCATAGTGAAAATTGTCTAGATATTATTTTCTAAAAAAGCAGTGAAAAAAGACTATAGAGGGGTTATAGTAGCTACTCAGCCACATACCTATTTATAATTTCTCTAAAATCTTTAAGAGAATGGGTTTGCAGACATGCTGAGGGAATTCTTGATGAAAATATAAAAAGAAAATAGGCAAGCTATTTTTTTTGTAGATCATAATTTTTGTCACACATTTGTTTGAAAGTTATAGAAGCAGTAGTTTTAAACTCAAATTGTAATAGGGGCTACTAAACCATAGTAAGGATTCATATTGACTTAAAAGACACACATTATTATTACCTATGTTCTATTGTATTCTTATTCATTTTGTCAAGTATCTCCCAATTACATTTTTTTTTCTGGGCAATGGGGGTTAAGCGACTTGCCCAGGGTTACACAGCTAGTATGTGTCAAGTTCCTCCTGAATCCAGGGCCGGTCCTTTATCCACTGTGCCACCTAGCCATCCCCCAATCACATTTTAACCTGGTTTCATTGCCACTAGCAGCAAAATATATGACACCTCTTTATCATTAATGAGCAAGCTAAAAAAAAGATATTTACCTTCTTTTTAAAAGTATTAACAACTATCAAGAGAGAAATCCTTTACAGATTCCAAGGTGATGAGAAATTAACAATGCATGATGAGGCGGTCCAGTTGTACCTTTTTCAGACGACATCACAATTGCATCAAGCCCCAGAATACAAGTTTCCTTAATGCGCTCGAAAATACTCAAAGGAAATCAACTTAACAATCCATACACAAAACACAAGTGGATGAAGAATGTAAGAATACATTGTTTAGGATATGAAATGCAGTTCATAATTGCATTTTCTGAGACAGGCATTGTAGATTATTAATGAGCTAGACCCAGAACTCAATAAGAAGATGATTGCTGTCTGTGGTGAATTTATACAAATTCACAATTCTTTCAATAAACTCCAATTATTTTCCATCATAAAAAGCTACCTTGTAAACATGTGTGTGTGTGTGTGTGTGTGTGTGTGTGTCTATAGGCATATATATGCCTATATATATCACATTTTCTAGAGAATACTATAGTGTAATTTCTGTTATTGTTGTTTTTGGTTTTGGCGTTTTTTTTTGTTTGTTTGTTTGTTTTTTTTTTGTGAGGCAATTAGGGTTAAGTGACTTGCCCAGGGTCACACAGCTAGTAAGTGTTAAGTATCTCAGGCTGTATTGGAACTCAGGTCCTTCTGACTCCAGGGCCGGTGCTCTATCCACTACGCCACCTAGCTGCCTCAATAGTGTAATTTCTAAAGAGTAAATGGTAAAATCCTTAAATCACAATGGAAGGAGGGAATGTTAAGACAGACTAACAATTCAAACAATGAGGGACTAAAGAAGTAGGGTTAAATATATAAAGATAATGCAATTAGAAATTAGAGAAGTATGTGGGAAGATTAGGTATTGAGAGAAAAAGATAACAGTTTGCCAGGCCATTCATTATACTGGTATCCATGTAGATTTTTAAAGCTCCAGAGGACAGATTCCAGCATATAGGGTAAATTATCTATGGGTATTTTGAAGATAAAGAAAAAATAATGATTTTATGCAGCATTTTAAATTTTGCAACTCACTTTTCTCATAACTCTCTAAAATACTTAATGGAAATATTATAATTTCCATTTTACAGAAGACACTGAAAGTCTTAGAGATTACATAATGGGTTCATTGTCACACAGCTGCTAGGTTGACACTGAAGAGAACAGTTTTAATTGAATTGTGAGACTGGAATCTTGATTGCAGAGAGATAGAAAAGAGTGAGAGGAAAAAAGTTTGGTGTGGGAAGGTTTAGGAGAGAAGTGAACATTTGAAAAAGTCACTTTGTATATGTGATAGAGAATTGGTCAGGGAAGAGAAGAAAGATCACTTTTATGCAGTAAAGGCAAGTTAAGACCTAAAATTTTAGTGGATTTAGTCTGCCTAGGATCATAACTCTGTCTAGCTCCTTTCTGAAGCATGTAAGCAGTAGAGAAGAAGGCTGATGGTGGGAATGATCCAGGAATGCGGTTTTTACAAGTTAGTTTGACAATGGGGATTCCAGAATAGGGGATTGTACAAAGGTGAGTAAATTCACTATGGAATTACAATTGGCAAGAGAGGTGAGTATCATCTGGGTGGTAGATGACTTGCCTGGAAAGGTACTGAAATATGTAGGATTCAGAGGTCATGTTTATGATGGAGAATAATTTTTGTAAAGTATAGGAAGAGGTGGAATGAAAGAATATTATGCTCAGATAAAGGGAGTTTGAGGTTCCTGAACATGGGCTCTTCGGTGTATTGGTACAATCAATAGTATGACTATTTTTGTGAGGTTGAGGTAGATTGGGATAATAGGTCATGGGAATTGAGTAAAATAAGGAACTAGGTGGAGATTTAAGGTATTTAAGGGAAATCAGTGTGCAAGTTGAAGTCCTTTAGTATAAGGGCAGAATTGAGAATGGAAAGGAACAGTATATTCTAGCAAATGAATTGATTGAGAAGGGAGGTAAAATGTCCTGGGACCTAATAGGTAATAGCTACCATGATGTGGACCAGGCGATTAACTTAGATAGAAGGAACCTTAAAAGAGGAGTGTTTGCTAAGTATTGGGGTTAACAGGAATCTGGAAATATCAGTGAGAAGCAGGGAACATTTCCACACACCAAGTTGGAGGAGTAACTTGAAGATGGGGGTACAAAAGAAAGCAGACAAATCTAGAAAGGATAGCTGGGATGATGTCTCATCTTGGGGAAGCCAGACACTACTGAATGCCAGATGAAAGAAGGAGTGAGAGAGAAATCCAAAATGAGAGGAAGTATGTCAACTTACGGAGTTCAAGAGGCCACAGTTTAAGAGGCAGGCAAATCTTAAGTGGAAGAAGGAGGTGAATGAATAGATGCTTGGAGTTTGGGTAGAACCATTCTTTGAAGTTGGAGGGTTCAGTATCATTGGATTTGGATGTGCACAAATAAGGAATTTTTCTAAGCAGAGTTGCAGTGAATGGGAAAAAGGCAGCTCATGAAGACTAGTGATTAGAATGTGTAAAAACTCACCTGGGCCCAGACACTTGTTACAGCTAAAATCTCATTACCTTTTTGGCTGCCATGTTACTACTTTGATTTATATTGAGTTAGGATGGAGAAAGAGATAGATAGAAGATTGAGAGAGGAAATAGGAGAGAGGCAAGAAAGGATTGTATCCAAAGGAAATGCAGGATGTAGATGGCAGACAGTGTAGTATAGTGGGGAAAAGACTAGCATGGTAATAGAACTCTAAGTTATAGTCCCAGCTTGATCATTAAATAGAGGTGTGTGACCTGATACAAGCTACCTTACTTTCTCAGATTAAATTTATTAATATCTTTAAAATAATTCAGTAAAACCACATAAATTTTAAAGTCTCTTCAAATTAAATTTATAATATTGAATTGATATTTCTATTTATATTTATTTCTGATTTTATCATCTATTTTATCCAAATTTGTTTATTCAAAATCAAGTTTATTCAAATTCAATTTATAATATTGAGTTTTTAAAAATTTTATACTGATTTCTGATTTGATACCAATGACATGTTGCATCAAATAAAATAATGGGTATAAAGTATTTTGTAAATAACCCTAAACTCCAGGCAACCAGTTAACAACAAAAATAATGAACGTTTATTCAGTATTTGCTAAATATATTGTACTAGATAGTGAATAGGATGCAAAATTGAATGACATAGTCCCTGGTTCCTTCCATGTTGGAGACTATCCCTTAACAGAAATAAAGATTTAACCCACTAGATTTGATAGTAAAAAACAAATCCTTTGAAAATATTGCCTACACACATACATATACACATGCATGCATATGTACACACACAAAAATATTACATGGAATACCTTCCTTGAAAGGTACCCCAGAGACCATATTGTCCAACTCATACTTGAACATCCTTTGCATCTTCTGCATCCTTTCCCCCCCCTCTGTGTATACTTCATGCTTTGCATTCTGCCTGACAAATAAAAAGTACTTAATGGATCCTTATAATTGATCATACCCCCAAAACTGCTCTTTCATTCAATTTTTGCTTGAAAACCTTCAGTGAGGGGGAAAATCATTGTTTCCCAAGGCTATTCTCATTTCCAGAATACCCATTCTGTTTGGGGAACAGCTCTAACCAGTTTGGAATCAAGTTGAAAAAGCAGAGATGGATCAATGGAATTTTTTTCCTATTGAAGTGATTCTGTGACTTAATTTTCATGTGGGCCTATTCTTGCCTCCTCATGGAATGCTTCAACCACTCAAATTGATTTTCTAATCATTTTGAGCTCTTTCTTGATGGTGTCTTTGTCCAAAGCTGCTCATTTCGTCACTGGAGAATGATTACTGGATTAGAAACCTCCAGCATGGGGTAGAATAGCACAGCTGTTTATTATATTGCTCCAAATACCGAAGCCAACTTGGGGAAACGGCAAGGTTGCTTTAGATTGAATCATCTTTCTTTGCAGTAAACAGGTGGACATTATAATAACCATGGGGCAGCTGCATTTAAGAGCATTAAAAGTCTCCTGAGGACTGAAGAAAGGTTAATGTTTAAAAAGGGAAATATATCCAATCTTTCTCAGTGGAAACATTTTGTCTAGTATGGGAGATTATTGTTTTAAAAATTGTTAATAGCTTCAGTAAATTAGGAAACTGAAGTTCAGAGGGACGAATATTAATAGCTCACATTTATATATACTTCAAGATTTTCAAAGTGCTTTACACATTATTTCATCTGGATGTTTTAACAACCATATGAAGTGAAGGTTATTATCTTCCATTTTAAAGATAGGAAAGATAACTGACGCTGGGAAAGTCTAAGTGACGTATGCAGGTTAATACAGCTAACAGAGACTATGAGAGCATTTCAACTCAGGTTTGTTTCCTGATTTGATGGGGCAGCTCAGATAGAGTGTTGAGCTTGAAGGCATAAAGATTCATCTTTTTGAATTCAAATCCAGACTTAAATACTAGTTGTGTGCTCTTGGGCAAGTCACTTAACCTTGTTTGACTCAGTTTCTTCACCTATAAAATAAGCTGGAGAAGAAAATGGTAAACCACCCTAGTATCTTCACCAAAAAAACGGAGATGGGATAACAAAGAGTCAGATATGACTGAAACAACTAAACAGGAAAAATTCTTCATTCCAAAGTCAGAACTCTGTCCACTCCAATAGCTTGTCTAGGATTACACAACTTAGTAAATGTTAAAGCTTGGATTCCAGTCTAACTCTCTTCTCATGACAAGAACATAGCTACTACATGAAACTACAGGAAAAGGAATGTTTGTTAGTTAAGGAGCTAACCCAAGGTCACACGGAAAGTGAGTGGATTTTAGTACTAATTCTGGGATCTGCATGATCTTAAACCCATCCCTTCAAATTTTTGAAACTCAGTCTCCTTATCTGTAAAGTGAAGAGGCTGCATTAAAATAAACATCTGATGGGTAAAATATTGGGGAAAAAAAGAAATCTGGCAGTCTATAATTCTATGAATCACTAGCCATCTGTAAAGACAAAGTTATTTGTGTGAGTTACATCATGCACAACTCTATAAAGCTCGGCAGGTTCCTGCCATCATCTGTTCATCTTATGTATTAATTCTCCTTTCTTTCTACTTCACTGATTTTCCTTAAACATGAGGCCAGATTCAATTATAGCAAGTTCAATTATTTAATATGTATCAAAGACAGGGATAAAAATTTGATAAGTGGTTGTGCTCAGTTCAGGTGTTGTATTCTACATGAGAATCGACTGGATGTTTTGACCTTCCACTGTCAAATTCTTGGTTCTTCAAACAAAAAGACCATTTAAAACTGGATACATTTCAGCTTGTATGAGTGTTTTTTTTAACCATGTACTGAATGAATGATTAAAGAGCGTACTTCATGCTGGAGGGAAAAGAATTGGGAAGGTTCTGGGCTTTGAATGCCTCTGGAGATGTGTTGTACAAAATTTTAGCTTTTGAATGTCATACATGTTCATTGATTTTTTAGTAAGCATTGCAAGTAATGATAGAAATTTTAAAATGTGAAATCTTAGGAAACTAAATACAAAACGGAGTTCAAATGAGTGTCATATTAAAGAGGGGAGTATGTCATATGTGACCTACATCAGAGGCAAGGTAGTATAACTGGATAAAGTTCTAGATTTGAACTCTGGAGACCAGAGTATGAATCCTGGGTCTGCCTCTTAACAACTATTCAACCCTGATCAACGTGATGTACTCTGACTCATTGTCCTCATCCATAAAATGGGGTTAAGAATATTTGTACTACTGGGCACAGCAAGGTGGCACAGTGGATAAAGTACAGGCCCTGCATTCAAGAGGACCTGAGTTCAAATTTGGTCTCAGACATTTGACACTAGCTGTGTGACCCTGGGCAAGTCACTTAATCCTCATTGCCGCACCAAAAAAAAATAAAATATTTGTACAACTTTTCTCATAGATTTGTTCTGAGAAAAGCCCTTCCTGAATCTTAAACCTAGAGCTTTTACTTAAAATAATAATTTGACAAAATAAAACTGAACCCCAGATCAAAGCAATGAATAAGTTTTGATTGTGTGTGTTTATATATAATATGTATATATAGTTAGGTTGCATTCTGTTATGCCATGTTGTGTTGTATTATGTTACATTAAGCTACCCTTCCTTGTTCTACCTGACACTGAATTGAATTGTACTGTGTGGTATCATATCATGTCATATTATACATTACATTCTATCACATTGTTATAACATAATATGTCATAATATATTATTCTTCTGTATTATGTTATGATGGATTATGCATTGTATCATAACATGTGTTACATAATCTCTAGTAATATTTATGACACACATCATATAATAGCATATCATATCATGCCATACCATATCATATCATTTTCTATCATCCAAGAATTTGAATAAACCATGTGGAAAAAGAGAGAGAGAGAGAGAGAGAGAGAGAGAGAGAGAGAGAGAGAGAGAGAGAGAGAGAGAGAGAGAGAGAGAGAGAGAGAGAGAGAGGAGGCAGGCATGGGGGCCAAGGAAAGAAGCATAAATGATGTATTATTATCCCCTTCCCAGGAGAAATTATTGTGTTAATTTGATTACTATTCTTAGAGAAAGAGGTAGAAAAAAAATTCTTGTGTAGGGAGTACTGATTTTGCCTGGGGGATGAGATGTGATTGTGGTGGCAGAGTAGATGACAATATGCTCATAATGGATGTCTAAAGAGGAAGATAAAACATAAAGTTATTATATTTGATTCAGTGAAAAAAGCAGCTGAATTAAGTACCAGAAGGCCTGGATTTGCATCTCAGCTCTCCCATTTACATTCTACCCAGGAATAAGTGTCGTATGAATGGATGGAGAGACGATATGATCCCTGGTTGTAGGGAGCTTGTCAATAGGTAGGGGAATGGGACAAATACAAAAAAGATTATTGTCTAAAAATGAACAGAATAAATACTGTACGGTGGTATAAACAATCATGGACATAGGGAAATTTGGGGGTGGGCAGGAGGCAAAAAAAGCTTCTTGTAGAAGATGATTTTTATTTTTGCTTTGGAAGGACTTTTTGGATTTCAATTGGTAGGCCAGTGATGAGTTTTAAGCTTTCTAGGAAAGGGAATATCATTATACCAATAGCAGTCGTAGGAGTGGTGTATTCAAGACATAGATGTGGTCATGAATCTTACCATAAACTGTTTATAGTTTATATTTATTACAATCTAAGGACTCCTAACTTTTATATTTAAGAAGTATAGGAAACAAGCAATATCTTTCCAAACCTACAGAGTCCCTAGATAGTTTAGGTAACTAACTTGTAACCATGGCTTTATATAGAGAATATGAAGGTTTTCCCTGCATCCTATTGTCCAACCATGCATGTTAGTTTAACACTTGAGCACTTAGGGGGTGATTAGGAAGAGTTCAATGGACTTTAAAAGGTAGGTGCCATTTTATAACTCCAGAACTTCCTGTGTGAATGGTGTTAACTTTCTCCAGCAAAGTAGCATTTTTTTACTGCCCTCATATTCCTGCTAGAACAGGGGGCACTCAGTCAGCTAAAATTGAAACTGGGCCTCTAACTGGCTCTTGCACTTTGCACTACTTTGCTGGACCCTATAAAGTTGGTGATATCATGTTGTTCTTAAAACATGAGTTCAGGCCAGAAGGTCCTTTATGACTCTGAGAGCCCCAGAGATCCTGGATACTCAACTGAAACTGAACACTGCCAGGAAATTTTCCACAGCTCTTGGAGAAGACGACAACAGACTGGAAGATGAGTCCAGTCTTTGGCCTAATTTGCAAGAAGACATCTATCACAAGGGAAACAGTGCCATTATGAAATGAAATTTAAAATGAAAATCAAGCAGTATTAATAAATATTTTGTTCTGATGATTGTAATTAAACCTCCCAGCAAAGTATAACTAATTATTTCTGCTTGTTAAGTTAGATTTTTAAGAACTTTTTCTATCAATGTATGCTTATGAGTGCTTTTGGTGGTAAACTTTAAAAAAATATGTTTAGATAATAAATACCCTTTTCATGTATGATTTACATTATACATAGAGTTCCTTTCTACTCCATACTCAGTGTAACCTAGACATGATTCAAACTTACATCCAAACTTGCTTATAAGTAAATCTTCCAAAGGGACACTGGGGTAAGGGTTTAAGGAGCCATCAAGTATGTGAAAAGGAGTCTAACTCCTCACAGTGAGAGCCAAGACCCCACATACTACTGAGAATATGGGTCTATAGGAAGCTAGCTCTGTAAAGCAAGAGGTTGCAGTTAAAATGTATTTGGAAACAGCATTTGTTTAACTACAATCTGAGCATGACCATACAGCTCACCTTATTTTCTCTTGATGTTGTCCAAATCATCACTGTATACATTATGCTTTCTCCCCATCCTGTCCTACCCTTATATATTTTAGAATCTCATTTCCAAAAGATGCCATATTTCCCCTTCTGTGGGACAGTATGTGTGGAATGGTGTGGATTAAGGGATAGGTCCATAAAGGATTGTCTCTCAAAAATCTGCAAAATAATTCAATACTACAGATTAGTGATTGAATTCAGAGCAACTGTTACATATAATAGACTCTATTGCAATGAATGTGTCTTTAATACAACTAAATATGGAGGCCAACTTATAACTCAAGGACATGTTTGTTGTCTTCTGCCTCCCTATTGTTTCTAGAATAAAATGTAAAAATCCTCTTTTTGTCACTTTAAGTTCTACACAATCTGGCTCCAACCTAGGAGTGTGTTATAGACAGATTGTACAGCTATGACAGATGATCATTAGATTTTCAGTTAGGGAGCTGGTTGTTAAACATTTACCAGTGCACTTCTGTTCCAACCTATCTTTCCAAATTCATATCACATTACATTCCCTCAGACATTCAGTGTTTAATCAAGCTGGTCCCTTTGCTGTATAGCCTCATTCTTTTCTCAGTCTTTGCACAGGCTGTCCCCAAGGCTAGGCTGCTGTTCCTCATTACTTCCTGCAAGCCTTATCTCTCTTCAAAATTGTCAAGTACAACTTCCTACAAGAAGTCTCTCCTTCCTCCCATATTCCTTAGTACTTTCCTTCTCCTCCTCACCAAAATGACGTTTTAAAACATATTTTATATTTACATGTACATATTGTTTTCCCCCAACAGAATGTAAATCTCCCGAGGCAAAGAGCTTTTGATTTTCATCTTTGCATCTGCAGAGTTTTGCATAGCACTTGTCAAAAATGAGGTACTTAATAAAGACATACTGAATAAAATTTTTGGAGGAATGATATGGGTGGCTACCTACATGAGTTAGGTTATATTCACATTTGAATTTGAATTCTGTTATAGAAAACAAGTGGGGGGGGTGAGAGAGTGAGAAAGGGAGAAAAAATTGAAGAGAGAGAGAAAGAGAGAGATGAATTTAATACCAATTTAACTAGAATATGTGAGGGGTTATGAGGCTGCCAGAGTAGCACCAGATATTAATAGCTGACGTTTATACTCTTTATGAAATTTGATCTTCTCAACAACTCTAGCAAATAGGTATAGTATCTCATCTCCCATTTTATGATGAATAAACTGAGGCTCAGGGAAGTTAAATGGCTTGCCCCCAATCATACAGTTGTCAGAGGCTGTATTCACTCCTATATCTTTCCAGACTCCAAAGCCAGTAATCTTCCACATTGTTTTATACAGTTTTGAAATATTAGGAAAACCAAACAAAACACTCATTTTTTTGATAATTGTACTTCAATTTCATTAACATCCACTCTTCCCCTTTAGTTTGTATTCTACTGGCAGCAAACTATGTCTCCTTTGGAAAGACTTTCTTTTATCTTTTAAATACTCTCCATGTATTTCCAATGAATTAGATTCATGCCTGAATTAGAGTTCAATCATCTACCTGAGTGATCAAAGCACTCACTACATAATTCTGAGCAACATAGTTTGGTTCAAAGTATAAAACTTAGACAGAGGAATTGAGAGGCCATCAGCTCCTTCACCCAGGTGATTCAACAGGGCAGAACATTTGGGGCTACTTCACTAATGATTTGATACTTGAGGCTAATCTGTAGTGGCATCTCTTCTTGACCTTTGAAACACACCCCTGTGGCTGAAACACTCTCCCCTGTGTCTGCCTGAGAACAAGTAGAAGACTCTGTGGGAAACTACTTCAGAACAAGCATTGATGTGGTCTCTGGAAACAGAGAAAGAAAGAAAAGAAAGAAAAGAAAAAAAGAAAGGAAAGAAAGAAAGAAAGAAAGAAAGAAAGAAAGAAAGAAACAAAGAAAGAAAGAAAGAAAGAAAGAAAGAAAGAGAAGGAATGAAGAGAAGGAAGGAAGAAAGAAAGAGAAGGAAGGAAGAGAAGGAAGGAAGAAAGAAAGAGAAGGAAGGAAGAAAGAAAGAAGAGGGGGCAGCTAGGTGGTGCAGTGGATAGAGCAGTGGCCCTGGATTCAGGAGGACCTGAGTTCAAATCCAGCCTCAGACACTTGACACTTACTAGCTGTGTGACCCTGGGCAAGTCACTTAACCCTCACTGCCCCACAAAAAGAAAAACAAAAAAAAAAAAAACAAAAAAAAAAGAAGAAAGAGAAGGAAGGAAGGAACAAAGGAAAAAAGCTGGGCACACTCTAAAGGATCATTGCTATGGAAGACATAGCTTGTTTTATTTATATAAATAGGACTGACAGATTATATAGATGATAAAAGATTAGATAATAGGCAGATAGAGTTAGATAGATAGATAGATAGATAGATAGATAGATAGATAGATAGATAGATAGATAGATGATATATGATAAATGTATTAAGCACTTATCACATATCAAGAACTATACCAAGCTCTGGAAGTACAAATAAAAGCCAGGAGACTCCTTTTTAACAAGAGAATACAATATGTAAAGGAGGACTGAAACGGTCAGGGATAGAATAGGTGAATCCTATGTTACTGGCAGAGGCATACTCTGGATAGGGAAGGAAGTAATGGATAGAGCTTTGGGCTTGGAGTCAGAAAGACTCACCTTCCTAAATTCAAATTTGGCCTTAGACACTCACTAGCTATGTGAACCTGGTTAAGTCACTTAGCCTTGTTTGCCTCAGTTTCCTTATCTGTAAAATGAGCTGGAGAAGGAACTGGCAAGCCACTCCAGTATTTTTGCCAAAAAAACCCTGAAATGGGGTCAAAGAGTCAGACACAACTGAAATGGCTGAACAATGATAAACTTTGAAGAGGCTAGGGACCTAGGGGCAGAGAATACATTACCACTGGGAAAATGATTGTCCAAAGTGGAGGCAGCATGGAAGATAATGGATAGGAAGCTGTATGCATATAGAGTATATATTGGAAAATAAGAGAAAACACATTAAAAAAAAAACCTAGTTTCTTTATAGATGACATAACTAAGACCCTGATGCTTAAGTGACCAAAGGTCAGCAAGTAGTAAACAACAGTTGGCATTCAAACAGACCCTCTAGGTCTAAGTTTCATCGTTTCCTCCAATATACCAGATGGTCTCTTTATAACACTGACTATCTTCAGTGGTTCTTCTCGATGTCCTGGTATTGAAGGCTTTATTTGTTGTTGTTTTCATTTGTTTATTGATTTTTGTGCAATGGTAGGAAGGCAATATTATAAAAGTACAAAGATAAGCAGTTTTAAAAAACATACATAAATACACACACACACACACATATATATATGTAGCAATATTGTTAAAGACATCTTTTGGGGTAAATTTTTCACCAATAACCAAGCTAACTTCATGCATTAATATTATTTAAATAGATATTTTTGTGAGTTATACATACTTTTGTATAATATATTATTTTATTTTAAAGAATGGTTTGCATGGTAAAAAAGTCCTAAAAATAAATCAATGAATAATTGAAGAGCCAATTAAAAAGAGAAACAAAAAAACCCCCTCAGTTTCTAACAAAGGGCTCTGCATAAAGAGCAGGCTATTAAACTACATTTATTGGATTAGATTGAATTAATTTGAATTTGAGAGCCCAAGAACTAAATGGATAGAGGGTCAGCCTGGGATACAGGAGGCACTGGGTTCAAGTACTTCCTCTAACACTTATTAGTTGGGCAAACTTGGGCAAGTTGCTTAATCTCTCAGTGTACTAGGCAATTATTTTTTCAGGGCAATGAAGGTTAAGTGAATTGCCCAGGATCACACAGCTAGTAAGTGTCAAGTGTCTGAGGCCGGATTTGAACTCAGGTTCTCCTGAATCCAAGGCCTGTGCTTTATCCACTGTGCCACCTAGCTGCCTCACTAAGCAACTTTCTAATAAAAGATGGGTTGTCACTCTGGTGGAGAGCTTAGGACCAGGACAAAAAGAATAAGAGTGTGAATTCTGGGTCTCCAAGCCAATTAATCAGTAGATATTTATTGAGAGCCTCCTAAATAAACTATTATACACTATGAGAGATGAAATGATATTCAAATTCATCTGATGAAATAAAAGGTAAAAAATTTTCAAGTAATAGACTAATAAAACAAAGTAGGAGGATAGAGGGTTAATAGTACCAGATATGAACTTGTACTACAAAGTAGTAATCATCAAAATGATTTGGTACTGGTTAAGAAATCAAGATCCATGTTGCAGAGTACTTATATAACACAGAGAAGCAAAAGAACATAATAGCTTAGTGTTTGATAAATCCCCAAACTGAAGTAAGACCTTAGTATATGACCAATACAAAAAGTTCTGGGAAAACTGGACAAAACTCCAAAAGCATACATGGCAAATATAAATCCTTATATAATAAACAAATCAAAGCAGGGAAAAGAAAGAAAGAAATTGACATTTGTCTTTGTAAATAGGATGTGTTCATGAACAAAAAAGGTATGGAAAAGATTACAGAAGATAACATTGACCATATTGATTACATATATTTTTGCAAAAAAAAAAAAAAAAGATTCAGCTAAGGTGAGAAGGAAAACAATTTGGGAAAATCAGCTTCATAGAAAGTTTCTTTGATCAATGTCTCACATCCAGGGATTGTAAAGGACTGATTCAAACTTGTTAAATGGTCAAAGGTTATAAATTGTCAGTATGTAAGAGGGAAAAAAGCAAATTTATTAATTGCAAATGAAAAAGAAAATGCTTCAGATTACTACTGATTAGAGAAATGCAAATTGAAGTCACTTGGAGGCTCCACCTTACATCCATTAGATTAGTGAATTTGACAGAAAAGGAAAATGAAGCATTGGAGCAACTATTGGAAAAGTTACATTTATGCATTACTAGTAGAGATCCATTCATCTTGAAGAACTATTTAGAATTATGCCCAAAAGAAATATCGAATCGTGCATACCCTTTGACTCAGTGAAACCACTACTCTCACCCAGATATTGCAAGGATCTCCTAATTAGTTTCCTTGCCTCAACTGAGTCCCTGTTCTAATCCATCCTATATACTGTTGCTAAAAAATAATTTTCCTTATACACAAATCTGAGATGTGACCTCTCCATATCAATCAACTCCAGTGGCTTTCCTTTGTCTTTTAGGATAGAATATAACCCCCTCTGTTTAGCTTATAAAGCTCTACACCACTTGGCCCTAACCTGCCTCTCTAGTCTTATTGGATATTATTTCTCTTCTGACATTCTGTATTCATTCTATTCCTCTCATGGAGCACTCCATCTTCTGTCTATACTTTTCAAACTGTGGCTCCACATCTCTAGAATATACTCCCTCTTTAGCTCTTTGTGGTAGAATCTCTCTCTTTCTTTCTTTCTTTTTTTTTTGGTGAGGCAGTTGGGGTTAAGTGACTTGCCCAGGGTCACACAGCTAGTAAGTATTAAGTGTCTGAGGTCGAATTTGAACTCAGGTCCTCCTGATTCCAGGGCCAGTGCTCTATCCACTGCACCACCTAGCTGCCCCCTCTCTTTGTTTAAGAGAGCTCAAGTACCATTGTTTCCATGAAGCCTTTTGTGATTTCACCAACCACAAGTAACCTCCCTGCCAATATTCCTGGCATTTGAGTGTTTTGTCTATATGTGTATTAATTTACTTAACATTTGCACTATATATTTCTATGCAGAATATGCATAGAAATACACACTGAACTTATCTTTATTAGAACAAATATTTCTTCAAGTATAGATTTTTATTCATTTTTGTTCTTGAATCCTCATTACTGAGCTAATTGCCTGACACATAGTTAAGTGCTTAATAAATATTTATTAATTGATAATGCTTGATTTCAAACCTTGTTGCTGTTACTTATAGTATGTATGATTTGGGTCTATTATTTAACTTCTCTATACCTCAGCATTCTTATTGTAAATATATGATCTAACATTATGATATGTGATCAATATTATTTGATATATATGATATAATAGAATATATTATGATATGATATGATACAGTTATATGCATATATGTGTGTGTTTGTGTATAATACAACCAGGAGTTCTTAATATTGTGTGTCCAACTCTACATGACCTCATTTGGGGTTTTCTTGGCAGAGATACTGTAGTGGTTTGCCATTTCCTTCTCCAGGTCATTTTACAGGTGAGAAAACTGAGGGAAACAGGGGTAAGTGACTTGCCCAGGGTCACACAGCTAATGCGTGTTTGAGGTTGGATTTGAACTCTATCAATGCCTTCACCTAGCTGTCCTTGTTTCTATTTTGGCCAGAAACCCTGAGTGTCTTCCCTGCTTACCCTCAACCCCTGCATTTATCCATTTATTTATTTTATTTTTGACTAGGTAAAAGAGGCCTTTCTTTGTCTCATTTCTTATCTAGATATTCACCTGGTGAGCAAAACAGGCAAAACAGACCTGTGAAAGGCCTGTTAGAAAGGCCAAGGTTTCCCACTGCATCTGGGGTTATCTCTAGTCATTTTGACCCAGATTACTCTGGAGGAAAGAGTGAAGCTGGTGACTTTGTATAACCCTCTCTCATTTAAATCCAATTCACTCCATGTCATTTATATCTGTCTGTTTATCTATCCATCTTCTATCTATCTATCTACCTATCTATCTATCTATCTATCTATCTATCTATCTATCTATCTATCTATCTATCTACCTATCTATCATCTTTCTCTCTCTATCTCTATCATCTGCATTCCTATATATTTTTATTTTTATTTTATTTATTTATTTATTTATTTTTTAGTGAGGCAATTGGGGTTAAGTGACTTGCCCAGGGTCACACAGCTAGTAAGTGTTTAAGTGTCTGAGGCTGGATTTGAACTCAGGTACTCCTGACTCCAAGGCCGGTGCTCTATCCACTGCGCCACCTAGCTGCCCCATATTTTTATTTTTTTAAAGATTATAGACCCTATGTTAAGAACCCCTAAACTAGATAATATCAAAAATAACTCCCAGCTCCAAACCCACATTTATATGAAAATTTCTTTTTCCTGCCCATCTCTCCCATTGAAAAAATTGCTAGATACAGACAGACAGATCAACTATCCATGATTTACCAGACTGGCCATCCGTTTTATCCCCTAAGACATCCTCTTCTGCATTTTTTTTACCCTTGATTCCCATTTTGATATTTTCTCTGTTTAAAAACTTGCTTTTATTGATAAATGTACATTCAGCTCTCTCTGATTCTCTCTCATTCCTCCCATCAACTGTTTCCCAGATTTTCCCCAACAAACTATTCACCAGAGAGGAAATCATTTAATTTCACTGAACCTCAGTTTCCTTTTCTGTCAAATAAGTATTGGACTAGATCTAGTCTTGATTTACATGGTTCCTCTCTTCTCCATTTCTTTCTTCCTTCCTTCCTTTCTTTCTTTCTTCCTTCCTTCCTTTCTTTCTTTCTTTCTTTCTTTCTTTCTTTCTTTCTTTCTTTCTTTCTTTCTTTCTTTCTTTCTTTCTTTCTTTCTTTGTGAGGCAATTGGGGTTAAATGATTTGCCCAGGGTCACACAGCTAGTAAGTGTCAAGTGTCTGAATCCAGATTTGAACTCAGGTCCTCCTGAATCCAAGGCTGGTGCTCTATCCACTGCACCACCTAGATTCCCCAATATCTTTCTGTATTATGACTCCATTATCCCTTCACTACCTACCATTCCAAAATACAATTTAGCCCCTAACTTTTCAATTTACTTTGTAGTATAGTTTACTTACTATATAACCCTTTGCTCACCTGCTGGTGAAAACAACTAACCACATGTCCATATTAAGCACTACTACGGGGAATGGGGAAATAACTACTTTCCACTCTCTTCCGATATGTTTTTCAGAAGAACATTGCAGAGCAAGTTGAGGCCTGCCTACATATACTTATAAAGTACGTGAGAAATCCTCTGGTGAATGTGGGACTTGTAGAAAGGCAATTTGGAGAATGCAAGTCTTTTGTGGGGCCTTTCACATGGGCATGATTCAGATCCACTGGGCAGGTATATTGGCTCATTGCTCAGCTTTCTGCATCAATGGCCTTTCATTTCAAATAAGTCTTCAGGATGGATGGGAAATATCACCGAGATGCATTTCAGTTCAACTGGTTTATTGAGCATCTGTTCTGTTCAGGGCTTATGGTGAGGGCTGAGGGGAATACAAAGATAAGCAAACACCAGAGTCTGCCCTTGTAGGGTTTCGAGTCTTGGAGAAGGTAACTTATAATCAAGGAGGGTCTCAGGGTCAGGGGAAGAGTATGTCCATTTGCAAAACTTACAAAAGGAAGAGGAAATCCTGGAGAAAGAAGTCTAGGAGATGAGGTGTATATTGTATAAGGCATTTAACTGAAATTTCCACCTGAGAAGCCATCTGAAAATTTTAGTCTCTGGGATAAAACTGGGCCTCTGCAGGAGGTCATGAAGTGCCCTAAAGCATTGGGAATGAGAGTAATAGAAACAATTTGTATGATGAGGAAAGATTTAGAAATAGAGTATTGGACTAAAAATAAAAAGGTTTGCATATTGAGAAGCAGGATGGGATAGAGGAAAAAGATCACAGCTTAGAGTCTGGAAACTACATTTGAATCCTGTTTCTAGTACTTATTGCCTCCTTGATCATATGCCCTCTGTAGCTCAGGGTTCCCCATTTGTAAAATGGGCAAATTGCTGTTCTCTGTCTTACTGAGTTTGGTGAGGGGATTTCTTTGTCAATTTCAAATTGCTATAGAAGTATAACACTTGTTCCCTCCTTCTTCCTGGATAAGGACTAAACTGAATCTTGCTCAGACCTTGCCCACCTCCTCCCTTGGATGTGATTTCTTTTGTCTCCATCCTTTCTTCCTCTTATCTTTCTTTGACCATTTGATCAGGAACACCTTGTTAAAAAAATTGCTCACTTTTTTAGTTCCAGTGATCTATGAAGACCACAATGGACATGTCAGACCTAACCTTAGCTGTTTTATCACACTTATATCAGAATAAAAGTTAGTAATACAAATCACAATAATTTAAAGTTCCACAGTTAGAAAGATTTCTAACATCCAGAAGAAAGGTTTGTATTTCTACCCTAATTTAAATTTATGAGTATTTCTGGCTAACCTTTGGTCTCTCTACATTTGAGATAAGATTGTGATACAGTAAATGTCTAAGTAAAGGAAACCCTAGATCTTTTTTCCCCAGTCACTAAAGGGTTAAGTATAAATGGTAGGCTCAGCCTAAGTCAGAGATATCTGCAGAGGCTTGTTGGTTCATTAATGATATCTCCCTTCTCTCTATTACTTTTCTCTTTTTAGGTTCTTCCAACAGTTTTTGCCCCTTTGTCATCAATACTTCCTTTTGGCTTTTAAAATTTCAAGTTGAGTGGGCATGCCATCACCCACATCCTTCATAATATTTTTTCTCTTTCACAGACTGTGTCTCTTTTAAAGTTCCCAGACATGACTCAAGTCACCCTTTTGGTTCAAAGATCACAAATAGTTCAAATTGCTCTTGGGGTTGTGAGAAAATATTTGTTCTTCTGAACTTACAAAATCTGGAATACCATCAGTTCTCAACACTCTATACCAGAAGTAAGGAATGTTATTCTGAGAGTTGAGGCCTAAGGAAAGAAATGATTGAGGTAATGTAGATACGTCACTCAAATAGCAAAATTCCACTTGCTTTGTGATCATAGGAAAGTCACCTAAGTCCTACATGCTAAGATTTCCTTCTTTTTTCACAAAATTAAGATAACAATAACAGGTACCTGATAATGTCATCATGTGAATCATATGAGAGAATATATGTAAAACACTTTGTAAACTGTAAAACCTATAAAATGTGAGGTATTATTGTTATTAGTAACTCCAAATCTAGTTACATAAGTAGTTCTATTCATCATAATTATAAATTCCATTTACATAATAGCAGATTAATGACAGGAGGACATTGAAGGCAGAGGATGGAGTCTAGTCTTCAATACCTTTTATTGCCTCAGTGTCCTATAAAAACAAGTTTCCATCTATCAGCCCATTGATAAGCATTTATTGAGTACCTGTTTTATACATGACACTGAACTTTCTACCCTCATTTCATATTACCCCCACTCCAGTCCCCACATTTTATCAAAATTTGCTCTTTGTTACTTTATACAGACTATCCCCTGTCCCACTTCCTCCTCATCTCCAACTAATAAAATTAATCACTTCCTTCATTTTTTATCTGTCTTGTGATTCCTTATAAGAAGTTTTTCTGGATTCTCTTAGTCGCCACTGGTCCCTCCTTCCTCATCTGAATGTGATACGTAGCACATTCCTCTCCTACACCCCACTCACATCTGCAAAGCTGGGTCCACAAAGCCTGGTTGCTACACGTACCCTCAAAGTTCTAGAGTTATCCTTGAAGGTCTTTAAGGAAGTGTTTTATAATGCTGTCTTCTGAGCACCCAGTGATGAGTTTCCTCCCATGAGGATCAGTTGATAACAGAGTGAATTAGCTTTTAGAATGTGTAAGATAGTAAGCATTTGATAGACACTTGCTAACTGATTGAACATTATTTACTAAGGTCGTTTAATAAGGAGAGACTATAGAGGACAACCTTCCCCCCCTCCCCTTTCTGCCTCCACCAAAAATCTATGACAAATTGTCTTACTACTATTTACGGGATCCAAAAGAAAGTAATCTCAAGCTTAGAGAGTACATGTGCCAAAGAGCTAACTCACAGCTCCCAGTTGCTTGAAGTCCTTTTTTCCTTTTTATGGGGTACTTATGAAATTACCCTTTGGTGTGATATAGTTTTTCTTTTGGGCTTCTTGTAGAATTTTTATACCATCTTTCTCCATCATGTCTAGTCTGTCCTAGCTTAAAATGCAGATCCTTCTATCAAAATCATTGCTGCTAAAGGGGTATTACTAGGACTCACTCTGAAAATAAGCCCAAACCCTCTGATCTTCTGATATTCACAGGGCATTGTTCTGTCCAAGACAGGGTGATTGGGTGATTGATTGGTTTACATAATTGATCCCTACTCTTATGCATGTATATTACAATGTTTCCGTGTTATAACCCTACACCCCTACCCACAAATAGAATGCAAGTTCTTTGAGGACAGTGCACTGGATATACTAAATGCTTAATAAAAGATTGTTCAATTATTAGTCTATAATAATCAATCTCCCCTAACTCCTGGTTCCTTTCCCATTGCCTAAAATTGTCCCCACACCAAAATTAAAATCTAGCTTTACCATCCTCAATCTTGCTTTTCTACCTTCTTCTCAGTGTTCTTCGGTGAATTACTATTCATGGCATACTCTGTAACAGGATTTAAGCCAAGTTCTGCTTTATTGCCTCTAGAAGGATGACTCCTCACTCCCTACTCCAGCTCCCCAAAATAGGAGGAGAATCAAGCAATGGCAATATCACCAAAGCCCAAAGAGGAGAGACTATGCATTAGAAGAGGATGGTGCCCACTGTCAAATGTGCAAAACAGTAAAGAAAGTCAAGAATGTTAAGTATTGAAAAAAGTACATAAGATTTGTCAATTATACAAGCATAATTTTGAAGAGAAGGATTTTAGTTGAGTGATAAGGTCAGTAGTCACATCGGTAAGGGGTAAAAAATGAGAGGAGATGAAGTGGAGACAACAAGAATAAACATTAAAAAATAATAATTTGACTCATGAGGAGGAGAGTTATAAGACACAATTTGGGTGTTTGCAATTATCTACATATATAAAACTATGGAAATTAAGTAGCTGGATAAATGCTTGACTTACCTTTACTCTAAAATAATTTATCCAGATGAGTCATTTGCAGCAAATACAGTCTCAGATTTGGACCAAATTACTGTCCATACCCATGTCCTTTGGTGGAATTACAATTCAATATTTCCATGGTAGTTATCAATTTATGCTAGATAGACCATCCTCCATTAAAGTCCTGCAAAATGGGTCAGAAGTCTAGAGAAACTCTTTAAAAAAAGCAAAGAGGAGAAATTGAATTTCCTCTCTAAGCAAGAAAGGGGTGATGAGAGGAAGAGAAAAAAATGAAAAGAAAAGCAGCCACTTTCCACCATCTGTTGCTCTTGAGCAGCATGTGTTGTTTTCAGCCTGATGGCAGAGAACTCTGTTGGCATTTATTAGATTAAAGCATTGAGAAATATGTAGGAAATTGAAGGAATCAGAAGAAACTAATTGTTAAAAGTTTACATCAATGTGAAGTGTTTTTACTTCAAAGAAATACAGGTTTCTATTGTCTTTGTATAAAATCTTATGCTAACAATTAAAAGAGAATAGGATTTTGAGTCAGATGACTTGGTTTCAAGTCTTAGCTCTGTCTATTACTAGTGATATAACCTGGAATAATTCCCTTAACTTCGACCTGTTCAAAAGTAGAATAGATTGCCTCCAAGCATGGTGATTCTTTCCCCACCCCTAACCACCATGAAAAGGTATTCAAGCAGAGTTTTATAAGAATGAGTGGGACTTTCCTAAATATGAACAAGCATATCTAAAAATGAAGAAAAAGCAGTATTTGTACCAGAGAAACATGATAAGCCCTCTCAAAAAAAAAGATCATGTAAGGTAAGTTAAAATGATTTTGGGAAAGAGAAAATGAACAGAGCACTGGTCCTGGAATTAGGAAGACCCCAGTTCAAATCCAACCTCAGACACTAGCTGTGAAACCCTGGACAAGCTACTTAACATTGATCAATCTCAGGTCCCTCAATTGCAAAATGGAGATAATAACAACTCTAACTCACATGTTGTGATCATAAAATTAGATAATGCTTGTAAAGAATGTTATAAACCTAAAGCACAAGGGGGCAGCTAGGTGGCACCAGTCCTGGATTCAGGAAGACCTGAGTTCAAATCCGGGCTCAGACACTTGATACTTACTAGCTGTGTGACCCTGGGCAAGTCACTCAACCCTCATTGCCCTGCAAAAAAAATAAATAAATAAAAATAAAATAAAATAAACCTAAAGCACTAGATAAATGCTAGCTATTTTTACTATTATCATCATTATATAAATTAACATCAGCATCATCATTATTATTATATAAATTATGTAGCAGAAAATAGGATTCACATGGAGCAAAAAGATTAGTCCAAATAATAGAACTGACAGTAGCCAGCTTAAAACTTTAAGTCAAGTCACTAAATTCCTCTGAGTCTCAATTTCCAATATTTCCATTCACTAAAAACATTGTTTATTTATTTATTTAAAAACATTCAAGGTTCTTTGCTAGGTATTATATAAGTGGGAGTAACTATATTTGCCTTACTTAATTCTTAAGTAAGTTGTGAATAAAGTTCTTTAAAACCTTATTTTCTTTATGCATTTAAATGTGTGTATGTGGATGATTTCAGGAAAACAAAATTTGTCAAAAGGAGTTGTACAAATGAGTTTTTGTGATCATTATTATACATATTAGTCAACATTCATATAGTGCTTTAAGGTTTGCAAAGGGTTTTCCAAATATCTCATTTGATCCTCACAAAAACCTTTAAAGGCAGGCACTATTATTATTCCCATTTTTAAATGAATAAACTGAGGCTGAGAGTTTCAGTTACTAACTCAAGGTCACACAGGTAATAAGAATCTGAGGCTGTTAGGTGCACCAAAATTCTTTGTGTAATTTAAAATTTAGTGGCTTAAAACTGTACTATGACTTTTTGGGACAGTCTATGTCATATACATATACATACATGCTTGCAGACATGCAGATCAATTACATACATACACACATTCACAAACACACAAATAGATTGATAGCATAAAAGGCTATCCAATAGCCTAGATATTTTATATACATATGACTCACATATAAATAATGTGTGCATACATACAATATACATTCCCCTGTGTGTTACATATATGTATGTATATACATGCAGGTATATGGGTATATATGTACATATACATATACATATGCATATGTTTGTGTGTACATACACATATATCTTTTAAGGTGTAATACTTATGGCTCTCTTCTAAGAAGTCTCTCCAACAGTCCCATCCAGTTCTATTTGCTTCTCTGAACTCCTAATTTGGCTGGTAGTCAGTACCACACAGTTTAACACTCAATTATTCTCTAATTGTTCTTGAGTTGGTTTTCCTTCCCTATCTAATTGAGAGCAATTTGGAAGTAGGGCTGTCTTCCACTTCTCTTATCTCCCCCATGGACCTCGGGGATCAATTTACATTTGTTGATTGATTGGAGCTAAATAGATACAATAATTCTAGGAAAAGTGTTGTTGGGAGGCAGGGCAGTTTCTGATGCTACACGACAAAATCTCAAAATCTCTCCTCTTTCCTCTTCTCTTTCTGATTGTCACTTGTTCCTATTTAGTGTCTGAGAGAATTAAGATTTCCTCCCTGACTCATGTCAGAAGATGAGAGTTAAAAGAAGTTTTGGAGTTGAGATGTTGGTTGCAGATGCTAGGTGGCTCAATAAAAGTAACTAACTCAGCTGAAGCTATTTCACAACCTCCTTACCCACAGTTCTGAGAGAAGTCCTTCATTGTCTGTAAAGCATGACAGACGTATGACCTATCTTTATTCAATCAACAGAGACAGGGCCAAAAAAGCTCAGTGTAAGCATCATAGAACCTCAGATTCAGAAGGCATCCTGTAGAAGGGGTACAGTGGAAAGAGTCTAGGGTCAGAGGACCTGGACTGAAATCTTTTACTAGCTGTCTGAAGGAAGCTAGGCAGCATAGATTATTGGATTTGGGGCCAGAAAAACCTGAGTTCAATTATTCTTATAGGCATTTACTAGCTGTGTGACTTTGGACAAGTCACTTAATCTCTCTGTGCCTCAGTTTCTTCATCTGTAAATTGAAGATAATAGAAGCTTCATGAAGGTCACTGAGCTTATTATGAGGATTAAATTATGCAGTCATTATGATTAAATGTCATAGAATATGTAAAACATCTTTAAAACTGTAACAGGACATGTAAATATATAGTGCTTTGTTGGTTTTGTTTTGTTTTAAATCACTACCTCTAGAATCATCTTCATCTCAGTTTCTCAAAATGTTTACTTTCAGTGGAGGCTCAGCCCAGTTGATGGCTCAGCTCAGTTAATGGCTCCATGGAGCAGTTTTCACTAATCCCCCTATTAATGTTTTTTTTCTTTTTTTCAAATTTCCCAAGTTCAATTCATCTAGCATATAGAAGTTCCTAATATGTTAAAGCCATGGAGAATATCAATATACATCTTTCATCTTTCTGGTACAATTGAAGGTCCTTGAGAACAGGATCACTTTATGTCTTTGTCCCTATTGTCTAGTATGTCTTGAACATAGTGAACACAATATGAATGTAAGATATAATGGACTTTTTGTCGATGCCCAAAGTCTCCAGCCAGAGGAGATTAATCTAGACTGATTGAATTAAATGAGACTGACTGAGAGTGATTGACTTTGCTGATTAACCAAATTAAAGGTATTTAAATCAAAACCACACCTGGCCAGCCCTCAATAGGGTATTATTCTCAGAAGCTAGGGACTTTGAACTCAACAACAGACTAACCTCAAGTCCATTGAACCAAGGGATTTGGGTGATGCTGACCAATCAGCTTGAAGGACAGCTTCTTCCAGGGGAGGGAGGGAGGAAGAGGAAGGGCTGTTTCCTCTCTCAGTTTGGTTTCTGAACATCCTGGTGGCAGAGGACTGGGGAGAAGAAGGAGGCCAGGTTGAAACCATAGGCCTTTTCTTGGTTTTCTGACCCAGGTGTTTTCTCATTACTCTTTAATAAATACTTAATGCCAAAAACTGGTGCTAACACTTCTAACTTATAAGTAAACTCTAGATAGTTTTCTCCCCACACTGGGGACAGAAAAAAGGCAACCATACATTAGATTTTAACCATCACACATATTTATTGAATTAAATTTAAATGCACATAAAAGTTCCTTAAAATGGTTGAAACAGTCTAAAACATGTATCATAAACCATAAAAATTGTTTTCTTCAATAAAAGAAATTATGATTATTCTTTACTTGTTCTTGCCCACAATTACCACATCAAAATTATCAACCTATTCTCAGTCAATATCTAGAAAAAGATAAACCCTACAAATAGTGGCTCATGAAAGGTGAAAGAGGAAAGGGAAGTTAAAAACAATAAGATATAAAGAAAAGTAAAGTAACAGTAGAAGAAAAAGGTGATAGAGACAAAGATTGCAATCTTTTTTTCTTTTTTTTGGTGAGGCAAGTGGGGTTAAATGACTTGCCCACAGTCATACAGCTACTAAGTGTTAAGTGTCTGGGGTTGAGTTTGAACTCAGGTCCTGCTGACCCCAGATCCAGTGCTCTATCCACTCCAGCACCTAGCTGCCCCCAATTGCAATCAGTTCTTGCTTTAATATTTAAAAGCTACGGGATCCTGGGCCAATCAATTCTTTTCTGGACCTTAAGTAACTGAACTTTGCAATGAGAGGATTGGACTAGATGAATGAGTTTCAAAGAGTGTGCTATGAAATTTGGGGTATTATGTCACTGAAGATAATAGAGAATGTACAAATAATTTCATGATTATGTTTTACTTACTCAAACTATATAGTGTACCAAGAATGGTATTTGCAAAATAAAGAAAACATGCTCCTTAAGAATAGATAGTAACTTCAAGTCATGTTAGATTCTGACTTTGGAACAAATCCAACCAGAACAACTGTTCTTTTTCTTTAATTTTGCAAGGCAAAGAGGGTTAAATGTCTTGCCCAGGGTCACAGAGCTAGTAAGTGTCAAGTGTCTGAGGCCAGATTTGAACTCAGGTCCTCCTGAATCCAGGGCCAGTGCTTTATCCACTGTGCCATCTAGCTGCCCCCAACAACTGATCTTACTGAAAGGAAATTGTGTATGCACAAATGTTTTGAGTTTCCCATAGTATCACCAAGGTTAAAATTTCAGTGTGTTGCCATTTCTCTTGGCAAGAATACTGAGGCATGAACAAAAGAATTTCGAGAACAACTTGACTAATAAGATCTCTAAGGTCCTTTCATCTCTATGTCATGTGAATTCCATGAAGATTCATGGGATATTGGAACTGGAAAAGACTTTAGCATTCATCTAAATCTACTCCCTTATTTTACATTTTGAGAAATTGAGGTTTAGGAGAGGTGAAGTCACTTGACCAAGATCACCTAACAAGTATATAGAAGAACCTTGATAAAACATCAGGTGCTCTGACTCACAATTTCTTGTTTTAACCACTCCCATATGCTCTCTTAGACAAGGAGAAAATGCATAGCCCTCTGTCTACAGGTGATTTTCCATAGTCTCCAAATATATCTGGGAGGCTGAAATCTGAAGAATAACAAGTCTTTGCAATCCTCTCTTTGGGACTGGAGCTTCATGAATTATGCATGCCTATGCAGATTTCTCACCTGTGACAGATGTGATATGGGCAATTTCCTTAACATATTAAGTAACCCAGCCGTAATACAAGTTACAGATATAAATGAGATATTTCCGTCAGTTTATTTAACTGTTTCAGAAGGCCATGTGGCAGGAGAGTGTGCTTGCATGGAAATCACTTGTTGGCAAGGTAAGGGCAGGAGGTGACATGCTGACAAGTTTCTCAGAAAATGGGGAGAGAGATCGCTGCTTAGTGTTTTCATCACAGTAGAGAAAATAAGAGGGAGAAGGAGAGATGGAGAGAGAAAGATAGAGAGGGACAGAGACAGAGAGAAGCAAGAGAAAGAGAATCAGAAAGACAGAGAAAGACAGTAGGAGTGTGTTGCTTGCAGGCAGTACTGTATGGGAGAAACAGAAGGTGAAAGGAATAAGTGAATAAGCTTTTACACAGTGCCTACTATGTGCCAGGGACTGTGGTGAACCCATTACAAATATCATCTCCTTTAATCACCACAAAACGCCTGCAAAGTACATATCATTATAATCTGTATTTTACAGTTGAGGAAACTGAGGCAACCAGAGGTTAAGTAACTTGCTCACAGTGACACAGCTGGTAAATGTCTGAGACTGAATTTGAATTCAGGTCTTCCTGACTCCAGGCCCACTTCTTCAACCACTCTGTGACCTATCTGACCCTGTGGGAAAGGATCATAGGTCTGGGAGTCAAAAGAACTAGGTTCCCATACTGGATCTTACATTTATTAGCTGTGCAATAACAAGAAAATCATTTAATTTCTTTGAAACTCAGTTTTGTTATCTTTAAAATGGGAATCGTAATGCTTGTACTATCTTTATCACAGGGTCATTTTTTAAAAGCACTATAAAAAAGTTCTATAAAGCAATAATGATAAAAGCTTATTTTATGCAACAACCCATACGTGTTTCTGTAGAAAACTTCAAGACTTTCCACGAATAGCAGTCAATTACTACCTGATGAGAGGCAGCATGATTTAATAGCTCAATCATGGGACTTGGAGTCAAGACTTGAAGTCCTGGGTTCAAATGTTACCTCACAAACTTTTTTTGATTCATGGAATGAAACAAGCATTTCCATAAGAGTACAAAAAAATGATTGCACATGAAACTGCAAATCTACCATAATAACTTTCTATTATTCAAATATATAACAAAATTATCATATAAATTTCTTTCTCCCCTTTTTTTCTTCTCTCCCCTCCCCACTCTAAATATGGCTACCATTAGACACAAATAGATGGTGTGTGTATATATGTGTGTGTATACACATATGTGTGTATGTATATATGTGTATACACATGTGATTATATATATACACACATGTATGTATATACATATGTAAGTCAATTATTCTATACATATTTTGTTTGTCAGTTCTTTTCTGGATGTAGATAATATCTTATTCCTTTCTTTTTAATTTATGTGTTTATAAAAGTCAAAATGACTAAGTCGTTCATAAAACAATATTGCTATTACTATAGACAATGGTCTCTAGGTTCAGCTCACTTCACTCTTCATTTTGTGCAAGTCTTTCCATGCCTTTTTAAGATCATTGAGTTCATGTTTTTTTTTATAGCACAATAATATTCCATCACAACCATATACCACATTTTGTTCAGCCATTCCCCAATTGACGGGGATCCAAATCCAATTGTTTGCCACCACAAAGAGAGCTGCTATAAGCATCCCATTCGCATAAAGTTATAATTACTATTTGTAAATTTCCCTCCATTTCATTTTTTCATATTTTCTTCCCCAGCCTCTCTTTTTACCTTATCTCTGTTATGTTATTTTATTCCCCACCCTCCCACCTTACACCTCACCCATTCCTCCACATGTCCTCCAACTCCCTAATCTCAGTCTACACTCTCCTGCAAAAATCCCCTTCATCCCCTCCACTCTCCCAAATCCTCATGACCCTGAGCAAATAATTTATCCCTTTTAAGCTTCAGTCTTGTTATCTTTTCTCTTTGTGGAGGCCCTTTATCCTCTGCCTTCAGTCTTTCATATTTTTAGCCCCAGCCATCACTATGTATATTTCTTGGGAAAGAAAAAACTTAATTTTCCCAAGTTACCCAAGTGGAAAATGGTTAAGCGATAAATACCCCATCATACATGACAAGTACTTACAACCAAGCTCTGTGGAGAAAAAGGAAGTAGATTCCTAAGATCATAGATTGTGCTAAAATGAACCTTAGAGGACATCTTGTTCACTCCCCACATTTTTCAAATGAGAAAAGTGAGTCACCTGATGAGAGGAGTCAAGCAACTGATCCAATGGTTAGGAGTTGGCAAAGATGGGATTGCAAAGGTCAGAAATCAGAAGGAGGAATTTCCAGGTTAATGGAGCTAGCAGGATGTGGATTAGAAGCTAAGGTTGTAAGTTTGTGAAGCAGGTACATGGAGATATGAAATGAAACACGCACCCAAAGATGTCATGGAAAGTAAGGAAGACCAAATCCACTTGGAAACTCAGTATCTCATAGATTAATAGTTGACTAGGCTCAGTGTAGCTTCTAACAGAGAACCCCTTTGTTGTTATTTTCATAGCCTGGCCATTGTCCCTTAAAAGACTTACATTGTCAAAGTCAGTGTCATAAAGAAATGATACTTCAGAAGATTTATACTGCATCATTCCCAGAGTGCCAAACATCTAGATCTCATGAGCCATTCACAAATAAATGACATAAAGGGAAAAGGAGAATGTAGATCAAATTTAGTGAAAACAAATTTTATAAGTCAATAAAACTCAAGTTATTTGTCCCTTGACAAAGAGAAGAATTACTTTGTAATTCATCTTTTGTTTAAAACGAGGTTTCAGGGGCAAAGTTAAAATGGTGAATTAGGGGCAGCTACTTAGCTGAAATCTCCTAACATTCCTCTCCAAACAACTTTAAAATTATGCTTCAAATCAAATTTTGTATTGACAGAGCCAACAGAAAGTCAGGGGAAGGAGGGAGAGATTTTCCAGTCTTAGAAAATTCAAGAGATAGGCAGAAGTCAGGAACACCAAAGTGGAGTTCTGATGGAGGTCTGTAGGCAGCCACTCATGGCAATAACTTTTGGAGCTTTCGGCTCTGAGATGGTGATGGGTCAGACAGCATTATAAAGGCCTCTTTGCTGGCACTAATTGGCAACTCTACTGCCCCTTGCCTGTACACAGTTCTGAGTCACATTTTCAGGATAGAAAGGAGCACTGGTGGAGCAGGACCACTGGTCAAAAGTACCAAAGCAGAGAAAAGTGCTAGTGCATGTAGCTGCAGGGAACCAGGGACACTTCCTTTATAAAAGTAGAGTTCAGATCAAGAGTTCAGTGACCATACCTCTCCCAGGATCACATGAACTTGGAAACAATAAGAACTTATAGATCCCCAGAACTAGGTCTAAAAGCAGCAGTAGGAAAAAACCTGAAGCTTGCAGATAGTGCCTTCCTACATCAAGGTAAACAAAGCACAACTTTAACATAAAGTTAAAAAGTCAAGAAATAGGCTATAAAAATAAATGAACAACATCAGCAAAAGAATATGACCATAAAAATCTAGTATGGTGGTAGGAAAGACCAAGGTATAAACTCAGAAGAAGATAAAACATAAAAACAGTTGCAAAATAAAAAGGCCTCAAAAGAAAAGGCTAATTGGACCCAAGATCAACAAGAATTCCCAGAAAAGTTAAAGAGATGAGTGGTATTGGGCAGAAATGGGAAAAGAAATGAGAGTGATACAAGAAAATTAGAAATTTCTTGAAAAGAGAATTAACACCATCGTAAGAGAGGCACAAAAATAATGAATAAAATAATACCATAAAAAAAACAAATAGGCTGAATGGCAAAAAAGCCACAAAAATCCACTGGAGAAAAGAACTGCTTAAAAAGCAGAATCGGACAAATGGAAAAAGTGGTACAAAAGCTCTTTGAAAAAAATTTTTTTAAAGTTAGATCAGGCAAGTAGAAGCTAATTACTCCATGACACATAAAAAGCAAAATAAAACAAATTCAAAAGAATGAAAAAAATAGAAAAAAAGTGAAATACCTCAGCAGACAGACAACTGGCCTAAAAATAGACCCAGGAGACATAATTTAAGAATTACTGGGCTACCTGAAAGCCATGATAAAAAAGAGTCTAGACTTCCTTTTTCAAGTAATTATCAAGGAAAACTGCCTCAATATTTTAGATCAAAAGAGAAAATAGAAATTGAAATAATCCTGAAAGACTCCAAAATGAAAACTCTCAGGAATATTATAGCTAAATTCCCTAGCTTTCAGGTAAAAGAGAAAATAATTCAATGAATGAAAAACAATTCAAAAACTGTGGAGTGATAGTTCAGATCAGGTAACATGCAATGACTTCTATATTAAAGGAGCAGAGGGCTTAGAATACGATATTCATGGAAAACAAAGGAGTTAAGATTAAAACCAAGAGCCATCTACTCAGAAGAACTGTGTATAATTCTTTAGGGGAAAACTGGATATTTAATGAAATAAAGGATTTTCAAGCATTCCTGATGGGAAAAAACAGGGCTGAATGGAAAATTTGATTTTCAAACAGAAGGCTCAAGAGAAGCATAAAAATGTAAACCTGAACAAATAATCTTAAATGACTCAATAAAGTTAAACTGTTTAAATTCCTATATGGAAAGATGATACATGTAACTCCTAATTTGTAATGATTATTACAGTTAAAAGGACTTTACAGAGACAGAAGGCATAGGTGTGAGTCAATTATTTTGAAATGATATCCAAAAAATGAAGTTAGGAGAGAGACTCACTGGGAGAAGAGGGAAGAAGGAGGTAGAATGGGAATTTTTTTTTTTTTTACATAAAATAGACATATAAAGAAAACCTTTCACAATTCAGGAGAAACTGGAGGGGGGAGTTGGCAGACAATGCTTGAAATTCACTCTCATCAGTATTGGTTTAAAGAAGGAAAACTATATATACACACACTCAATTGTGTATAGAAATGTAATTTACCCATTAGGAAAACAGGAAGAGAAGGAACTAAAGGGGGATAATAAGGGGGGGGTAGATTAAAGAAGGCAGTGGTTAGAAGCAAAATACACTTTTAAGGAGGGACAGGATAAAGGAGAGAGACAGAGACAGAGAGAAAGAGACAGTGAGACAGAGAGAGACATAATAATGGAATGGAGGAAAATACACAGTAATAAGAACTTTGAATGTGAATGGGATGAGCTAAGACATAAAATGGAAGTATATAACAGAATATATTAGGAACTGAAATCCAGTAATGTGTTGATTGTAAGAGACACTTGAAACAGAAAGATACACACAGAGTTAAATACAGGGCTGCAACATATTCAAATATGCTTCAGCTAGTGATCATGATCTCAGAAAACAAAAGCAAAAATATACCTAATTAAAAGGGATAATCAAAGAAGCTACATTTTGCTAAAAGATACCATAGACAATGAAGTAATATTAAAAATAATTACAGAAAGTTTCTCTGATAAAGACCTAATCTCTCAATTATATACTGAGTATAGTATAGTAATTAAAAATAAGAGTCATTCTGGTCAACGGTCAAATGACATGAGCAAGTTGTTTTCAGAAGAAGAAATCAAAGTGATCTATAATCATATGAAAAAATGCTATAAATCACTATTGATTAGAGAAATGCAAATTTAAATATGTCTGAGGCCCCACCTCACACTAATCAGAAATGACAAATGTTGGAGGGGAGGAGGGAAAATCAGTACACTAATGATCTGTTGTCAGAGTTGTGGACTGTTCCAACCATTCTGGAGAATAATTTGAAACTAGGTCCTGAGAGCTATACAACTGCATAACCTTTGATCTAGCTAATAACACTACTAGGTCTGTATACAAAAGAGATCAGAGATGAAGAAAAAAGACCTATAGGTACAAAAATATTTATATCGGTTCTTTTTGTGGTGAAAAAGAATTGGAGATACTCATCAATTAGAGAATGGATTAAAAAGTAGTAGCCTATTATTGTGATGGGATTGTGTGGGAAATAACAAGGGGATAATTTAAGAAAAAAATGACAAAACCAAAATGAACTGATGTAATGTAAAGTGAGGGGAACTAGATGTCCATTGTGCACAATAGCAGCAATGTTGTAATGATGGTCAGTTGTGAAACATTTGGCTACTCTGATCAATACAATTTCTAAGGACTCATGGTGAAAAAATGCTTTCTACCTCTACTGGAGAGAACTGATGAACTTGAAGTAGAAATTGAATTGTAGTTTTTCTCACTTTCCTTATTTTTCTTTTTTATGAAATATGGCTAATGTGGAAATGCGTTTTGCATGATTTCACATGTATAATTGATATTATATTGCTTGCTTTTTCATTGAGTGGGGGAAGAGTGGGAATGAGGCGCTATAAAAATATTTATTTCCTTCCATTCCATCCTGAGTTACACAATCTATCAAAAACAATAAAATAAATATGAATAATTCTTAGAAACATCTTTTGAATCAATCAATCAAAGGTTTAGGCCACAGATATTTCCTTCCTTACTAACCCTCAGAAAGTCTCTTAACTTGTTTGCCTCAGTTTCCTAACCTATAAAATGGGTGGAATAATTGCCAGTTATCTCATGGATTTCTCAGGATGAAATGAGATATTTGTAAAGCTCTTTGTGAACCATAAAGTACTATATAAATGCTGGCTATGATTGGTACAATAACAATCAGTGCTATCAAAAACTCTAATTATGTACTTCATGGGACTTTGAGGACTGGTAATTAGGGACTGTGTCTTAGTGGAAAGAGCACGGGGATAAGTACAATTGACTAGGCACCAAAGGATCTGTTTTGGATTCACCACTTCTACTCGGATATTTGAAATGAAGGGTTTGGACTATATGATCTCTAAAGTCTCTTCAGAATCAATCTATGATCATATGGCCATCTGAAAGTCACTTTTTCCACCTGAGCCTGTTTGTCTATCTATAAAATGGGGATAATCATAGCTTTTATTTCTAAACTCATAGCATTACAAACTTCTAATTCTTTTGGGCAACTGATGTCACAAGGCTTGGAAGATTAGGCCTAGAATCAAAAAGATCTGAGTTCAAATTTGGCCATAGACACAGAAACTCACTAGCTGTGTGAATCTAGGTAAGACACAACCACTATTTGCCTCAGTTTCCTCAACTGTAAAATGGAGATAATAATAGCACCTACCTCACATGGTTCTTATGAAGATCAAATGAATTAATATTTGTAAAAAGTACTTAGCAAAGTTCCTTGCACATAGTAGGTGTTAAATAAATACTTATTCCTTTCTCTTCTAATGAACATGTTAGAAATATATGTTTGTGTATGTAGGTGTGTATGTATGTAGGTATGAATTTACAACTTAAAAGACCCAAAAGAGTGTTATTTGGGGTGTGGAACCAGAATTTAAACTCTAACATTTTTACTTGACACCTGTTTAATATAGGCAAATCAATTGGCTTCCCTAGACCTCAATTTTCTTATCTCTAAAAAAAAGAGAGCTGGACATAATAACCTCTAAGGTTTCTTTAAGCTAGGATTCTGTGATTCTTTGTTGCGCTAACAAGGGATGGATGACCATTTACCCCGGACATTATACAAGGAATTTTGCACTGGAATGGGAGGGTGCTTAGACAAAATGACCTTTAAAATACCTTCCCATTCTGGGATTGTATGATTCTACAATACATAAAATAATCAACTGTCATCAAAGGCTTTAGTGCATTAATCTTTGGCGGGTAAATGGATGTAGCTAATTACAAATGAAATGAGTTTTATCTAGTCATTAAGGCCTGCTTAAAAAGACTCTTACTTGGTCACAGTTACCATTTAGAGTTCCCATATAATTGAAAGTAATAAAATTTAATTTACTTTTAATTATTCTAGAATTCAGCCCTTTTACCAAGTTATACTGCCCCTCCCCATTAGTTTTTTTCTTTGTAAGCTTAGGAAGTAAAAATAAATATTATAATTATGCTTTTGAAATCAGAATAAGGGCATAAATGCTTACTTTTCCTTTCTAATACATTTAAGCCTTATATTAAAAGAGAAGGTTACTTTAAAGATCACTTAGCAAACCGCATTTAGTTATATATATATACATATATATATATATATATATATATATATATATATATTTTCCATTTCATATGGTCCTCAACAATACCCCAGAGAGGGAATGTTGTGTAGTAACGATTACAGTTCATTAGGAGTCAGAATACATGGTTCAAAACCTAACTCTTCTTATGTAACTCTATAACCTTGGACAATACTTCTCCTAGTATACATTTTGAAGGCAGGGGCCATTGTGATTTTTAAAAATATATCTTCATTACCTGTCTTAGTAACTGCTTAATTAATAAACACTGATTTTTCTTTTTGGAGCAGTAGGGGTTAAGTGACTTGCCCATGGTCACACAGCTACTAAGTGTGTCAAGTGTCTGAGGCCGGATTTGAACTCAGGGACTCCTGATTCCAGGGCTGGTACTTTAACTACTGCGCCACTTAGCTGCCCCCAACGCTGATTTTTAAAGTGGAATCATAGGAATAGATGAGCTCCAATACCCAAGGCAACTCTCAGTCTTATTCTTGAAAGTCACCTCATGTCTACAAGCCTCAGATTCTTCATGTGTAAAATGGGGATAGAACTTTCCTTCCTCTATGTAATTCTTTCCTTTAAGACTCATCATGTCATTGTGATGACTTTGAGTTCATTACGACTATCCTAGATGAGCACAAAACCTGATAGGTTTATCCAAACTTGAGAAGTTCCAAGTCTGTGTCTGATGATGATGGATTCCTTGTTTGTAAATGTGAAGAACAGCTGAGATAAATCCTGAGTGGCTTGTCATTAGATAATGACATTTATCAGCCATAGAGTCTAAGGAAAACATATGTAAAAGATGTGCTTTCTACTTCATTGATAAGAGTGTTCACCCGAATGTAATCATTAATCCTTGTAATAGGGAATGGCTGTATTATTTATTTCATGGGACTGTTATAAGTAAAGAGGTTTGTAAACCATACAGCATCCTCTTGTATTTTTATAAAGTTCAACATATTGTATTTGTTCCCATTGTCACAGATAAAGAAAAGTAGGCATAGGAAGTTTAAATGAGTTCCCATCTGGCAGAATTAAGAGTAGAATCCATAGCTTCTTATTTTTCAGGCTTTTACCTCCTAAAGATGTTCCTACTGTGTCTCTTTTTTTTCCTGGCAAAATGGTCTCTCTCTCATCATATGCCAGGATCAGTTATATTCAAATGAGAATCTATTGATCAACAAGTTAAGGAAACTTCTTTTAGGAATAACTGAATTATTTCTATGAAGAAACAATGGTCTCCAATTATGTGGCAATGGTTAGAATGTCTTGGTCAAGTCATCATAGAATTAAAGCTGCAAGAGACTTTAAAGATAAAATGGTCCATCATTCTCATTTTAGAAAGGAGGATCCTGGGGTAGCTAGATGGCGCAGTGGATAAAGCACCAGCCCTGGATTCAGGAGTACCTGAGTTCAAATCTGGCCTCAGACACTTGACACTTGCTAGCTGTGTGACCCTGGGCAAGTCACTTAACCCCTATTGCTCCTCAAAAGAAAAAAAAGAAAAGAAAAGAAAGGAGGATCCTGATCATATGATCACATTAAGTGACTTTCCTGAAGTCATTTAAATTGCAAGTATGAGATGATAGAACAACCCAATTTCTTCTGATTTCAAAAGCAATGTTCTCCTCACTCCCTCTCCATGTTCTTTCTTATTACATCCATGTAGTGGACTAAGAAGGTTCATTTCAAAGTCTCTAGACGTCATGATCTCTCTTTTCCCAATATTTATCAGCAAATACTTTCTAAAAGGATGATTAAGTGATAAGAATACTATTGTACCACTAAAAAGGAAATCAGAGTAAATCTTACATAAAAAATAGTACTGGGGCAGCTAGGTGGCACAATAGATAAAGCACCAGCCCTAGATTCAGGAGAACCTGAGTTCAAATCTCACTGCAGACAGTTGACATTCACTAGCCGTGTAACCCTGGGCAAGTCACTTAACCCTCATTTCCCAGCCAAAAAAAAAAATAGTACTAACATTGTCCATTTTTAGCATGTCTGACTCTTTGTGATCTCATTTAGTGTTTTCTTGGCAAAGATACTGGAATGATTTTCCATTTCTTTCTCCAACTCATTTTACAGATGAAGAAACTGAGGTAAATAGGGTTAAATGATTTGCCCAGGGTCACACAGCTTACAAGTTTCTGAGGCTGGATTTGAACTCAGAAAGAGGAGTCTTCCTCACTCCAGGCCTGGAAATATACCCACTGTACCACCTAATTTCCTCTAACATATTTACATTGCGTTAATTGATGAATATAGCCTAATTCATTAAGTCTTATATGATTGAGAAAAGTACTGGAAAGTACCTTCTCTCATGTTCCTTCTGGGACTCTGATAAATATTCATGTCACATATACTAATGTAACCTTCCCTATTTCTAGAAGGCAGGGCAATTTGAGAGTGGATAGCTCTTCCTTGGCTAAACTCTTTTTAACATTTTTTTTTCCTGAAAACTAACAACTAGTCTTTTGGCACTTGGCACAATTCTAGCAACCTGGAAAGGCATTATTATCAAAGGTTGTGCAAACTTCTCAGTGCAAATTTTCACTAACCTGGCAATTATATTATCTTAGAATGAGAAACTTGTTCAATGTAGTTTCTAACAGAGTGCAGGGATGTTACAGATGGGGGGAAAGGAAAAAATAAAATTTCTGAACTTCTGATAAAAAATAAAGAGGTAACAAATGGTTACAATAGACTTAGTACACAAGCCAATATATATCTTTAAGCATTTAGCAAATAGGTTATATAACTACCCTGTCCTTAATACAATTGTCTCTTGTACTGGGGAAAAGAATCTCATTATTAATGTGGTGGGATTTCACTAACACTTTCAGTATACAGTTAGGAATAAATGAGTCTAATCTCATCCAGGGTCAAAATTCACATACCAGGAGTCCTTCGAATTGTCAGGTAGCCTACAGCAATCATGAAAATCAATGGCCAACAGAGATTTCCCATCAGAGCTCCATAAATCTTATTAGTAATCAAACTGACAAGTTGTACTCAATGATTCTTGACCTTAAAATCATATGATGATTTGAAATTCTCATCACCCATCAGATATATGATGAGGAAGACTCAGTTCAATGTGGATTGGATTTATATACTGTGGTCAAATATTCAACAGAAAGAATTACTACTCAAATTCTTCCTTTAATGGACACTTTCTGAATTATGGAGCAGTATGGACCCTGAATAACCTACATGGAGATTAGCAGATTGGGTCATTAGCCAGGGTCAAATTGAACAAACATTCTAAAGGAACAATAGACCACCATTTCCAAGACTGTATGTGCTCTCCATTGCATCATCTAGCTATTTATTTAAATGTCTTTTATTGGGAGTACATTCTATGTCATCTACAAAATATTATGATAAATCAAATCCATGAGAGATTGAGCATGAACACTTGTAAGCTGCTAGTGAGGCAAGAGAGTTCCAGCTAAACCTAACAAGAAGGAGTTGCTTGGGGGTAGGTGAGCATTTTGGTGCCAGACCTCATCCTTTCCCTTCCTCTTGGCTAAAAGAATGACTTAGGAATCTTAGAAAGTTCAGAGAAGTTTAGATTTTCCATTTTTCCATCAGTATCTCAGCATCACAATCTGGCATCCACTGGAACATCAGAGGTCAAAGCCAAGCAGCGTTTAGAAGGACAGGTCTGTAAAAAGCCCATAAATAAACAGCATGATGTCTAAGAGAAACTTCTTGAGACCTCCATGATGGAAAGTCAAGGATTTCTAGTAATAAGTAGCTGTGATTTGCTACTCTGAAATATATGAACTCTAAACTTGAGTCTACTTTCCGCTGGAATCTCTCTATATTGATGGGACTGCATCACAGATTTGGGGGGACATTATTTTTGTTGATAGTTCTTACTGTACCCCCTTAGGAAAAAAATCCTGTATAAAACTACTTAAGAGTGACTGACAATTATTTCTTGACTGATAATTTGGGATGGGCACACTAGTGTGGGCTCATGAATTAGAACATCAGAAAGACAATACTCCAAGTTCTCAGGCATACTTTTGGAGGACTGAGGAGATAGAGTAGCAACATAATGGGGTTGTCCTATGGAGAATATTCTATAGAAATGTAACTGGTGATACAAGGCTCCCTAAATTCTGGCCTTATACAGATCATGTGCAGTTTCATGGAAATCCCCCAAGATAAATTATGCCCTTGACTTAAAAGCCTCCACCAAGAGCACACTCTGGGACAATCTTCAAATGTAGCTTAGTTTAGCTCATTCCTGATATATTGGGGTGGGAGAGTCTGACAAATGGAGTGTCTTAGATGGTAAATCATTTTTAAGACACTTTGAAGAAAATGAATGTTTCCATTTGGGGGATTCTAGGGATCTGTTTCTTGGCAAATTGGAATCACATGTAAGGAAAATGCCTTGGAATTACAGACTGGAATATACATAGATCTTCTGTAACATATTCTGGTCTGCAATTCATTTGATTGACTGTGAAGACATTAAGAAATTCTATCAGGGCAGCTAGGTGGAGCAGTGGATACAGCACTGGCCCTGGATTCAGGAGAGCCTGAGGTCAAATCTGACCTCAGACACTTGACACCTTACTAGTCATGTGACCCTGGGCAAGTCACTTAACCCCAATTGCCTCACCAAAAAAAAAATCATATCGACATTAACTTTTTGTCCCTCTTGTTTCTGAGAAATCTAGAGGACTCCTTAGCTGATGGCATATATTGAAGGAAATGGGGTTGGATGAGGAAACCACAAGAATCTGGTATTCTGAGTTCATAATAGGTATATTAACCATTGCTAAATTGATATTCCAGGGAATAAGAAGTGATTTTCAGGACCACCTTAGGGTTTTCTGCCCATCAGATGGTGAGATAAGGAAGCATCCAGTGGAGATGCCACATTTGGACACAATCTTATTGAGATGAATGCTGACAGCAACTGAAATATATTGTACCTACTTCCCACATAGAGACTGGAGATGATGCAGGAACATTTACATATACTTGTTTTGGCTATGTATGTGAAATGAATTTCCTTTTGTCAAGGCTAATTGTAAAGGCCAAGTGGTTAAATTGAACTGGGGTGGTAGTCACTGATCCACTAAAAATGGGACATAGGGGAATACAGCCAGGAGGATCTTGAGATAATGGCATTTGAAGAAGTCTCCCTTGAATCTTTGATGAAACACTTGAATCTGAGATGACATAACTTGTCTAGATATTTGAGAAAGGGTCAGAGCACATATATTGTTCACACTGGCATTTCACAAATGGGGTAATCAGATTCTTTAGTCCTTCAGAAGTATTCAAGGAAAGTAACATTTTTTAGGAAGAGGACAGCCTTTATTTCACTTTTCAGAAAACAAAGAAGGTACACAATTATTACAAGAGCCTAAACACAAATATGGAAAAAATATAAAGCTTTCATAGTCACCATAAGCTTTCTTTGGAAAGGAAATTAATTGAGAATTTTCAGTGTGTCATTCCTTCATACAGAATCTTACACAGTCCCTCCCAGACTCACAGTGCCACCCTGTGGTTTAGACTTTACCAGAAAAGCAAATAAGTATTAAAGCAGTTATATGAATGAGTCTGTCCAATAAGGCCTGTGCTGTTTGAAAAACTTAACATGATAACATAGGGTGGCAAGTTTCAGATCCTTTGAGGAACCTTTACTGCTTCTCCAATCTAAAAATTATGTGGGCAAGCTTCTTATTTCTACAACATACAGTGCTTAATGAACACCATCCACAAGCATTTATTATGTAGCAGATAGTCAGTGAAATGCTAAGAACACAAAGAAAAGAAAAAGCATGGTACTTGTCCCCAAGGAGCCCACATACTAATGGGAAAGACAAGTTGTGAATAGCTAGGTACATACATGAGATATACAGAATACAGTTAATGTGGTTGGAAAAGAGAAAGGGAGGTCTAGAAAGACATCCTGCAAAACTGAGGATTTGAGATGAATACTGAAGTAAATGAGGGAAACTAAGAGTATAGTAAGGGAAAAGAACATTCTAGGAATGGAGGAAAAGATGGCAAAAACAAAACCTGGAAATGGGCAATGAAGTGCCATGTCTGAGGAATTAGAGGTAGGCTGCAGAAATTGGATTATAGACCGCATGGAGGAGAATAAAGTTTGGAAGTCTAGAAAGTCTAAAAAGGTAGGAAGGGCCCAGGTTACAAAGAGCTTTAAATGCCAAAGAGAAGTCTTTGACCCTAGAAGTGGTAGGGGGGCATTGGAGGTCATTGAGTAGGAAGGTAACATAGTTAAATTTCTGCCTTGGAAAGGGAACCCTTTAGCTACTGAGTGGAAGATACACCAGAGTGTAGACACTTGAGTAAAGAAGAACAGTATTTTTTTAATAAACATTTTTATTTTACATTTTGAGTGCCAAATTCTATCCCCTTTTCCCTCTTTCCCTCAACTCCCCTGCTACCTGAGGTGGCAAGCAATCAGATATGTTATATATGTGTAATTATATGAAATATTTCCATATAAGAAGACTCAAATAAAAAAAAGAATGAAAGAAAAAAGTGAAAAATAGCAACTTCAGTCTGTGTTCAATCAATATCAGTTCATTCTTTGGACATGGATAGTATGGTTCATTATTAGTTCATTGGGATTGTCATATGACTATAGACAGCTTTGATTTCTTTGTCTGGAAACTTCCTGTTCATATCATTTGATCATTTATTAATTGGGTAATGACTTGTATTTTTATAAATTTGATTCAGTTCTCTATGAATTTGAGAAATGAAGCCTTTATCAGAGTTACTCATGGCAAAATATTTTCTCAGGTTTCTGCTTTCCTTATAATTTTGATTACATTGGATTTGTTTGTGCAAAAGATTTTTAATTGTATATAATCAAAATTATCTAATTAACATTTTGTAATGCTCTCTATATTTTCTTTGATCCTAAATTCTTCCCCTGTCCATAAATCTGGCAGATAAATTATTTCATGCTCTCTTAATTTGCAGTGGTATTACCCTTTATATGTAAATCATGTACCCATTTTGACCTTATTTTAGTATATGGTATGAGATATTTGTTTATACCTAGTTTCTGGCATACTGTTTTCTTAATTTTCCCAGCAATGTTTGTCAAGTAATGTCTTTTTGTTCCAAAAGCATGTATCTTTGGGTTTCTCATAAACTTGATTACTATAGTCATTATTATAGTATAATTCATACTTATTCTATTCCATTGATCGACCACTCTATTTTGTAGGCAGTAGTAGGTTATTTTGATGATTACCACTTTAGTTTGAGATCTAGTATGGCAAGACCACAAAGAATACAGGTTTTAAAGTTATAAGTATCTTCTAAGCAAAAAGTGATAATGGTCTGAATATCATGCTTTCTCTATCTCTCTAGGTTAGTTTTTGGAACCTCTTGAAGCAACCTATGAGCCTGATGCTACTCAGGAAATCTCCCTTACTGGCTAGCAGGATCGATTCTGGGATCACAATACTTTTTTGTGGGGCAATAAGGGTTAAATGATTTGCCCAGCATCATACAGCTAGTAAGTGAAGTGTCTGAGGCCGGATTTGAACTCAGGTCCTCCTGAATCCAGGGCTGGTGCTTTATCCACTGTGCCACGTAGCTGCTCCTGTGGAATCACACTACTTATAAAAATTAGATTCCTTTTTCCCCCATACACAGAAGGTTGGTTTTTTAATAATATTGTCCATACACTCTCCTTTCAGGCCAAGCAGAGAAGCCCATATCTACCTCTGCTAGGTGCTTCTGTAGGATTTCTTGATGTTTCACCATCATCCTGGGCAAGCCAGTTACTTCAACCTTATGACAATTCTCTTTGAGATAAAAAAAGATTTTACTCTATCCACTTAACAAGGTATCAATGGGTACATTAATTTAAGTTTGTAGTCCCTAGATAGAGGGACCAAATCTGTGCTCATCAAATTGATTGATATACTTTCCACATCATTCCCCCACCCTCTTATAGTAAGATATTATAGATTACCCAAGGAAAAATAAATAGATGAGGAATTTAAGAAACAGATCTCAAGTCGGCTGCAATGTCATGATGTGGTAGGCATAGGGGCTGGATCTGTGATTGAATTGGTATAGAGAACTCCCAAAGTAGAAAAAAAAATCGTCCTTCTACTAATACAAGTTGGCTCTTTATCTACTATTTATAGACTTATAGGGCTTCCTTAGGCACTAAGAATTTAAGTAACTTGTCCTGGGTCTTAAGTAATGGCAACTCTTGAACCAAGGTCTTCCTGGATCCAAGGCCAAATCTCAATCCACTGCATTATGTTCATTTAACCAGACTTTTACTGGAATGATTTAGACCTGGTTGAGAAGCCAGATTCAAAGAGTAATTATCAATGATTCAAATTCATCCTTGAAGGACTCTTGTGGAGGACTCAAGGGATCTGTTTTTGTCTGTGTGCTATTTCTCTCTCTCTCTCTCTCTCACACACACACACACACACACACACACACACACACACACACACACACATTGAATAAACACAGACATGTTTATGACACCTGAAGCTCACCTAAATCTACCTGCTTTGTGGAAACTTTTCCTGAACTTTCTCCCCACCCCTAGCTGCTGCTGATTTTCTCTTCCACACTGAAGACTGTTTTATTTTGAAAACAATTTATATAGACTTTATTCCAATGTAGTTTCATATGATGATTCAATTAGAGTTAGGTAGCATTCTCCATTTCATTTAACAGAAGAGAAAATTGAGGCCTAGAGAGGTTCAGTGAATTGTCCAGGGTCCTACAGCAAATTATACCTCATGTGGAACATCACACTGACTTGTGTTTCTTTCCTTCATGGAACTTAAGGTTATTAAGAGCTTAGGAACTGCTTATTTTCTGTCTTTGTAACTCCAGGAAGTACCAAAGAAGTGCTCAATAAATATACGTGGACTGGTTGATACAACATTTGATTGACTTGAATATGTCAGTGGATTGAATAGCAATCAATGTAAATTTTATACTTATGTTCAAAAAATACAACAAAAAGAAGAGAAGAACAAAGTACAGAAAGGAAAAAGCTGGCATGTAGCACCCATGACCTCGTTTATGATATTGGTCCTCAGACAAACTACTCTGGATTTGAGATTGTCAGTCAACATCTACTCAAAATTATAGCTCAATAGCTCCTACTGATATGTTTTATTTCACCAATCTGCCAGAGAATATATTGATTATAAACAAAAGCGATTTAATCAAACAACACTGGTAATTGTTATTTGTATTTCATTCTGGAAGAGGACCATGGAATTGTGGAATTGATGTCATGATTTACAGTGAATTGGATTTAAGTGAGGCATGGCTGTGTAAATTCAGCAGCCTCACTCCGTCCTGTAGAGCCATCTGGGTCCACTGGCAGGATATAGATCAGGATCACTAGAGATAAAAATAAAAGATGTTCCTATGTATACATGAGGTGCATTCTTTCACAAGTTCTCTGATACCACCTGTAAGGGAAGATGCTGACATATATGATCATGGGAATCTCACCTATCATATGTAGAGAACACAAATAGGCAGATGCTGTGTAAGAAGATGCACATATCTGAAACCTATATGACCAGGGCATATGTATAGAGGACACACTGGTTAGGGATACTTTTGCCTAGGGTAATAGGAAATACACGCAAAGATGGTCATAACCTTGATCCTTGCTATCACCTACACAAATACTACCTGTGTGTTAAAGAATTTTAAAATCCCCTCATCCCATAATCTATTGACTTTTCACCTCTCTCCTTCCTTTTCTTTATAAAACCTTACTCTTGGGGCAGCTAGGTGACACGGTGGATAGAGCACCAGCCCTGGAGTCAGGAGGACCTGAGTTCAAATCCGGCCTCAGACACTTAACACTTACTAGCTGTGTGACCCTGAGCAAGTCACTTAACCCCAGGTGCCTTACTAAAAAACAAAAGAAACAAACAAACAAAAACAAAACAGAACAAAAAACCTGACTATTTGTCTACATTATTATCTTAAATTCCATGACACCTCCTTTCTGCTGCTATCTCGCAGCTAGCTTCCTCAGGTGAAGTCTCTGATAGCTGTTGTCTACCGACCCCCCCAGGTCACTCTCCTTCCTTTCCCAAATTTGTTTAATACCTGACTCACAATTTTCCTCTTCTCAATTCCTGCCCTCACACTAAGAAACTTCGATCAACATATTGATTATCCCTCAAATATCCTAACCATAGTTCCTCCACCTATATATCTCCCATGAGCTATTTTACCCCACCTTAGCTACACACAAAGACACAAAGATGGACATATCATTTATCCTTGCCATTACCCACACATATACCATCTCTGTGTTCAAGTATTCTAACTTTTCACCCCCACCTGCCTTCCCTTACAAAAGCCTACTGTTCATCTGTACCATGACCTCCAATTCCTTGACCTCTCAGTTCTCTCTCAGGCCATCTCCTTTATACTAGCCATTTCCTCCTCTTTTCCCAATCTTAACTCTTTGGTGAAGCAGTTGAATGCTATATTCCTCTCTTAAATATCTAAACTCCTTATCATATTTTATATTTCATATTATGTCCAGAAAAGTCTCAGCCTTGGATCATTCCCAGCATTTCTCACCTTTACTCCTACACATGTGCTGCTCAATAAATGTGAAGAAATTCATGCAGCCATTCTGTGTCTAGTACAAATTTATATTACAGAACTCCAAGTAGGCCCTCCTATTGTCAGGCAGCCCTATTACACTTCCTTCATCAACCACTATCCCATTCCCCAAACTTCCCTCTACTTTCTCAACTGGCAATCTTGCCTTGTATTTTGCAGAAAAAACTAAGGCTATTCATTGTGAACTCCCTTGTTTCCCCTCTTCCTCACCTTCTATCACTCAGGTGCATTCTACCAATTTTTCTTCCTTCACCCCTGTTTAATATGATAAAGCAGCCTTATCTCCTTACCAAAGCTCACCCCTCTACTTGTTTAATTGATCCCATTCCATCCCTTTCCTTCCAACACATTGACTCCTCTGTCATCTTTATTCTCTCTTATTTTTATCTTTCCCTCCCTATTGCCTCCTTCCCAACTGCCTACAAACATACCCACATCTTTGCTATCCTGAAAAAAAAATCTCATATGTCATCCTTACAGCCCCACTAACTATTGTGCTAAATCCCCTGAAATTATGATAGGTGGCTCTACTTTCTCTTCTCTTACCATTTTCTTATCCCTATAAAAGGCAAATTTATTATGGGGAGAGTTAATTGGGCAGGTTGCTGTAATATTGGAGTTCAGAAAATAATGAAAGACCTCTAGGTGGAAAGTTTCCCTCAGGCTCATAAGAAAGGAGATTAACAGCCTCTTTTCCACAAACAAACCAGGTTTTATTAATAGGATGTCGAGCTCTTCCAGATGTTGGGGTAACTGACCAGCCCCACGGTGAACTGCCCCTCCTTGACCTTCTTCCCAGACTGCATCTCTCTGAAGAGGTGGAGCAGCTCCTGCTTCTCCACCAGCTCCTGCTCCGCAGTGTCCCCGGAACCACTATCTTGAAAGCTCTGGCCGGAGGAGGACTCGACAATTGACACCTTCTTGTCCCCAAACATGGCCTGATGTTCTACCATTGGCATTATTCTATCTGCACAGTAGACCAAGAGGAGAACTTCATATATCTCCTTATGAAATGCTTTTTGGTCACCCTCCTATCCCTTTAATCAACATCACCTGGTAACTACCACACAATAAAGCTCTAACTAGAAAACCAGAAGCTTCTTCCATTTACTAGTCTGGGAGATAAATTAAGGGAAAGGTTAAAGAGGGGAGATTTATGATCTAATATCCAATTTTAAATCTCACAAGGAATAAAATTTACAACAAAGGTGAAGTTAATAAAGCCAGGGACAAGGGAATAGGGGAAGAGAAAAATGGATAAACTCCCTGGTTCTAGCAAAGACTGACTAAAACCCAAACTTGCTTTCTGTTCAGCTGGCTCGAAGAGCTGGCCTTGCTTACACAAACTCACCACCTGGGGCCCGTAGTTTCAATGAGAGTCAGCTGTGCAGTCCCTCTCCGGTACACTTTCGAAGCTCACCAGAAAGAAAGAGCTTCTCAGAGCCAGTGGTCTCCTTTCTACTTTCTCTCTCCTTCCCCCAAAGGGGAGGTCCTTTAAGCTGGTTGACTGAGAGTGGTCCCCTGCTGACATCAGTAGTACACCAACACGTCAATCAGGGCTGACCAGGTATGGCTACAATCTAATCATCCTTAAGTAGGTACTTAGTCAGTTTCTCATTCTCCCCCAATTCAAACAATAATAAGTCAATCAGGTGGGGCCCCTGGGCATCTGCCAAATTCCATTATTTTATCACAACATCCAGCCTTATCATTGCACTGAAACTGCTCTCTCAAAAGTTATTAATGATGGGTTAGTTGCCAAATCCAATGGTCTTTTCTCAATCTTCATTCTCCTTGACTGTTCATTCCTCCTTGAAACTTTCTCCTAGGTTTTCAAGACACCAATCTCTCCTGGTTCTCATCCTATCTGCACACCCTTTCTCTATCTCCTTTGCTGGATCATCTTCCACATTATTCCCTGTAATGAGATGTTTCTCAGGGTTCTGTGCTGGGTCCTCTTCACTCTCAATGCTACTTCACTTGATCTCAATAACTCACATGGATATTATAGCCATTTCTATGTTGATGATTCTCAAATCTAACTATTCTGCCCTAAACTATCTGCTTACCTCTAAGCTCACATAGCAATTGACTTTCAGCTATCTTGAACTGGATGTCCAGTAGTTTTCTTATACTCAGTATTTCCAAAATGGAGCTCATCTTTCCTCCTAACCGCAGATGCCTCCTACCCTCCTTGTTATTATAGTGGGCAGACCTATCCTTATAGGCCCTCATGTTTTCAAGCTATGAATCATCCTAAATTCCTTAACTATCTCTGATCCCACCCACCCCATTATCCACACTCTTGCCAATGCTTGTACAAAGATCTCACCTTTGCAACATCTCTCCAAAATCCCCCATTCTCTCCTCTGACATTTCTACCACTCTAGTGCCAGCCCTCATCACCCAAAACTTGGATTATTTCAATTGGTTCTGCCAGCCTCAAGTCTCTTCTGAATCTGTCCCCATGCCAATACATCCTCTATTCAGCCACCAAAGTGATTTTCCTAAAAAACAAGTCTGTCAACCCCCTACTCAATAAATTCTAGTGACTCCCTATTTCCTCCAGGATCAAATGTAAAATACTGTTTGATATTCATAACTCTTCATAACATAGCTCCCTCCCTACTACCTGTCCATTCTTCTTACAACTTCCTGGCTATATATTCTTAGATGTTGCAACATTGGCCTCTTGGTTATTCCACAAAAAAGAGACTCTATCTCTTTATTCTGAGCATTCTCTCTAGCTGACTCCCATGTCTGCAATTGCCTACCTCCTCTTCTCTGACTACTGAACCCTTTGGCTTCCTTTAAGTCCCAATTAAAATCCCACCTTCTACAAGAAGCCTTCCTTAACCTTTTTAAATTATAGTGCCTTCTTTCTGTTGATTTCTATTTATCCGGTATTTAGCTTGCTTGGTATATATTTGTTTTCCTGTTACCCCCCCCCCCCATTAGATTGTAAGCTTTTCAAGGACAGGGACTACCTTATGTATTTTTTTTTTGTATCCCCAGTGCTTAACACAGTGCCTTGCATATAGTACGTGCTTAATAAATGTTTTTTTTTAATTATCTCCATTTTACAGATGAAAAAACTGATGCTGAATAAGGTTAAGTAACTTAGCCAAAGTCACACAGCCAGGAAATGTCTATTTGTTGGGAAATTTTTGCTTATAGGAATCCTATATCTGCCATTCTGAAATTCTCATCCTTTGCTCCTACAGTCATCCTTTGGGGCTAAGTAGAATATGCCTAATTCTTCTTCTTTATAATAACCCTTTAAATATTTGAAGAAAACAGTCATCTTTCCCCTAAATTTGCTTTTTCTCTGACTAAACATTCCTATTTCCCTTTACTAGCCAACCTCCTTTGCATTTAGTCCAGTTTGTCACTGTCTTTCCTAAAATACGGTACCCCAAATCATGTTAAGTTAATATTAAAAGTGGCCTCAGATGTTATCTATTCCATACCCCCTTATCTTATGTTTGAGGAAACTGAGCCTCAAAGAACTGAACTGATATAGAGTCCCAGAGCTAGACCTTGTTAGCTTATGGTTCTTTTACCTTCTTCCAATAGTTCTCCCCCGTCTCCCATTTTCCTGGTGATAACATTATTGATATCCTGCCCTTTTGGCTTATATATACTTGAAGGCTCTCTCCTGAGCTTTTTTTTTTTTTTCTACACCCTCTTTCTTAGTAATCTGCTCAACACCTTTGGTTTATGTATAACTATTCAAATCACACCCACATCTACACATGAAGACTTTACCTGTCTTTTGAGTTTCTGATCCACATCACTAAAACCCTTCTAGTCATATCTTCTGGATGTTCCACATACATTTGAAACTCAACAGGTCCAAAATGTCTTATAATCTAAAACTAAACCCACCCTTCATCTGAAATATTGTTTTCTGTCAAAGACATCAATGTCCTTTCAGTCACCTCAATTGAAATCCTTAGCCTCTCCCCACTCCCCCTTCTCTCTCTCTCTCTCTTTGCCTCTCTCTATCTCAGTCTCTGTCTCTCTCCCCCACTCCATATCTAGTCAGTTGCCAAGTCTTGTCAGTTCTACCTCTACAGGATCTCTCACATTCATCCTATTCTCTCTAGTCACATGATTACTACCTTAGTACAGATTCACATTGTTTTTCTCCTAGACTATTGCAATAGCTTCCTAAATGCCTCTCCTCTATATAATTCATCCACTATGAAGTCAAATTGATATCCCTAAAAGACAGGTCTAGCCATGTCACACCCCCATTTAAAAACCTTCAGTGGTTCTTTATTGCCTCCAGTATAAGATGCAAAATCCTTTTATCATTTAATATCCTTCACAGTCTGAATCCAATCTATCCAACAGGCATTTATTCAATACTTACTATGTTCCAGGCAATGCACTAAACCCTTGGGATACAAAGATGAGAAAAAAAAATCATACCTGATTACAAGGAGCTTACAATATAATGCTTATTTCCCAGACAAACTGGCTTACTATATCTTGTACACAGTATTTCATCTGCTCTATCTGTGCCTTTGCATAGGCTATCCCACATAGATGCACTCTCTATTTGCACAGAATATCTCACATATATGTACTCTCTTTTTGCATAATACGTGCTCCTAGAATGCTCTTCTTTACCTCCACCTCACAGGATCTCTAAGCTTTCTTCATAATAAAGTTTGGATGCCACCTCTTATATGAGGATATTCCTGATTCCTTTAGTACTGAGTGCTTCCCCACCAAGTTACTTTACAATTTATATTTTGTAAATAGTTTCCTTTAATCTGGGCTATGGTTGGCTTCTGTATGCAGGAAGTGTGATTATCTGAAAAGAAACACTTGCCTCTAACTCTCAAACACTACTGGCTTAATTCCTTGTTAAATCTCTCCAGGTTCAAAAGCAGTCTGGGGTAAGAATATTCAGAGATTACTAAAATTGCTTAAACTATCTCTCTACCCAGTGAATGACCATCCCTCACCCTCATCCCATTCAGTAGGAGCTGAAGAAAATCTCTTTTCCCATTAAATTTAGCTTTCCTTCAATCAATCTTGAACCCTGTACTTATTGGTTTAGGCCAAAATCATAAAGAACTCTGCACTTTAATACCAATTTCAAATACCATAGGAATAAAAATAAACATTTAAAGGAGCAGGCTTCTACTCACAACACACAATGGTTGCAGCTAGTGGGTGAATCTTTTCCCATCTCTGAACCCTCCACCTATAATCATCTTACCACTTAGAAGGTGAATAGTTGGACAGTTAAAACTAGCTTCCCCGATTTTGGCTTCTAGGAATTGGGGAGAAAATTAGTTATGAATGAAAAATTTATTATGGACTTCTAGGAGGCACAGTGGATAGAGTACCAAGCCTGGAGTCAGAAAAACCTTTGTTCAAATCCTGTCTCAGAAACTTACTAGTTGTGTGACCCTGAGTAAATCAGTTAACATTGTTTGACTCAGTTTCCTCATCTATAAAATGAGTTGGATAAGGAAATAGCAAACCACTCCAGTTTCTTTGCTAGGAAAACCATAAACAAGATAAGGAAAAGTCAGGCAAAAATATGATTAAACAAGAACAAAAGAGATCTCTGTTGTATCACCGACCTTGGTCAGTCAACAAACATTAATTAAATGTGTAATATATGCCAAGCATTATGGTAAGTGCTGTCGATACAAAAAAAGACTTAAAATGAAATTAAATAAAAACAATTAAATGATTTCAAAAAATAGTCATTCTCAAGGATCTCACAGTCTACTAGAGGAAAGAGTAGGAAAACAACTATGTACAAACAAAATAATAAACAGAGGGAAGACTAATATTAGGAAGGAACAGGAAAGATTTCCTGTAGAAGGTGGGATTTTATATTGGACGTGAAGGAAGCCAGAGAAGGCAGGTGAGAGAGATAAGGGGGGAGGGAGGGTAAAAGAGAATTTCAGGCAAGTGGGAGAGCCAGTGAAAATTCAGAGTCCCTTGTGTGAGGGATAGGAAGCCCAGTATCACTGGATCAAACTATATATTGTGGGGTGTGAGGGATAAGGTATAAGGCTACTAGGACTCTGAAATACAAACAGGTGATTTTATCTTTGATCCTAGAGGTAATAGGGAGCTATTAAGAGATTATTTAATTTAAAAAAGGTGAAATAGTCTGACTGGTGCTTTAGGAATGTAAACTTAACAGCTGACTGAAAGATAAACTGGAAAGAGGAGAGACTTGAGGCAGAAAGACCAGTTCTCATGTTATTACATTAATCCTGGAGTAAGGTGATGAGGACCTGGAGCAGAATATTGGCAACATCTGAAGAGAGAAAAGGCTATAATCAGGAAATGTTGCAAACCTAGAATCAATAGGACTTGGCAACATTTTGAACAGAAAGGATTATGAGGGATACTTTAGGAATCAAGAATAGAACTTGGTTTGTCAGTCTCAGTGCTTGGGAGGATATTGGTGCTCTAGGGAGCAGCCTTCTTGCCCATCAAATTGTGCCTTTTCTTCCCTTCTTGCACATTCTATTATGCTAGGAGATCTTAGTTCTGTTTTCCAGCACAGGAGAAGTGCCCAGTACTCCCATTCCTAGAGATCTCAGAAGGAGACACATGGCACTCCATTATGGCAAATGGTCTTTCTTCTTGTCCATCTTTTCATGTGGCTTCTCTTCATCTTGTTCCTATGATCTTATTTCCAGAAGTCAGGTCTACATAAGGTCAAATATTGTATAAATGTATTTATTGTGTACCTAATCAATACCTGGCACAGTGCCAGATACACAAGAGGCACTCAATAAATGACTAAGGAATTAAATTGGATTGGAAAGTCAATACAAAACCTCTTTTTGTTTAAAATTCTCCCAAATCTAGGACTTTCTTGATATCACACTATTCTGCAAAGCAAGTCACATGATTCAGTTAAACTGAGCTCCTCACCCTTGCTAATCATCCCTTTGAACCATCACTGTCCAACAAACAAATCTACATCTATGTTATTCTCTCCTCTTAACTACACTTTTAAATCCTCTCTTTAAGACAAACTCAACTTGTCTCAACAACTCCAAGGTGCCTTTGTTGACAGCCCCCTTCCTCACTTACATTCTTTTCCCCTCCTCTGGACTCCTATGGTACCACACAGTGAAACATTTAATCCTATACTGCCCTAAAGGGTTCAGTAATTTTCGCACTTATATCTTTTCTCCTCAAGCAGACTGTATGTTCCTTGAAGGGAGGGGTGGGAGTCATACCTTCTACTTCATCTATAACACCCATTTTTCCTAGGGCTATGAAGGGTCCTATGGTTTTTCATATATTCCAGTTGACTAAATAAATTATTCAGGCCACAAGAGCACACTTTCTTTCTAATAAGCCACTTATTTTCTTTGTACCAGTGGGATTGAGTTGAATAAATTGTCCATGACTAACAAGTGAGCTGTGACTTTATTTAACTTGTATTCGTACCTCAAAAAATCACTGTTGACAAATCCTGCTGTTGCCTTCAACAGTTGAATTACAAGCAAAACTCAGGAAGAGATTAAAAGGGCTCTCTCCTAACAATCTGGAGTTTCCATGTGTGTGTTTAATGAACCTGGGAAGTGGCATATAATTAGTTCTAATTGTATCCATTAACCAACTCATTGAAGTAGATAACCCACTTGTAGGGTTCCATTCAATATATTTAATTCAACAAGTACTTATTAAGCACCTACTATGTGAAAGGTATTTCCAATTAGACAATAAGCATTTACTGAACTCCTATAATGTTCCAGGCATTGCCCAAAGGGGCAACTAGATGGTGCAGTGGTTAAAGCACCAGCCCTGGATTCAGGAGTACCTGAGTTCAAATCTGGCCTCAGACACTTGATACTTACTAGCTGTGTGACTGTGGGCAAGTCACTTAACCCCCATTGCCTAAAAAAACAAAACAAAACAAAACAAAAGAATGACCAAAGATATGCCTTGCTCTCAAGGAGCTCATAGTCTAAAGGGGGAGCCAATGTGAAAACAAGTATTTACAAAAAATAACTAGCATGTGTATACTATTTTAAAGTTTGCAAAGTATTTTTCAAATATTATCACATTTTATCCTTGTAAGCACACTGAGAGTAGGTGCTATTATTGACCCCATTTTGCATTTAGGAAATTGAGGCAAACAGAGGTTAAGTAACTTCCACAGGGTGACAGAGTTAGTGTTTAAGTATCTATTTAAATTCAGGTCTTCCTGACTACAGGTTAGTTACCATACCCTCTATCTTCCTGTTTATCAAATGAGAAATATACAAGATAAATTAGAGATAATCAATGAAGGGAAAACCCCAGAGTTAAGTTAGATCAATACACAGAGAAATTTAAGATAATTTCTTCCTGGAGTTAACTGAAGTTAAATCACATTATTCAATGTACACACATTTATTAAGCATGAACAGTATTTTACAATATTTCTTCAGACAGAAAAAAATAGCTCCTGCCCTCAAGAACTCTATTTTGTGTCAGCAGATACATGTCCACATATGAGATATATAGAAGGCAAATATAAAGAATCTTCTAAGGGGTATTTAAGGATCTTGAAAGGATCAGGAAAGGCATTATGTAGGACAAAGTGTTGGAACTATACTGAGAAGGAAATTCAGGAATCTACAAGGTCAAGATGAGAAGGGACATTGTTCCATGCCTGGAAGACACTTTAAACAAAGACACAGAGGTGGCAGATGGAATGAGATATGAGAGACATAGTAAGTAGGCCAATTTGGCTAATTTGCAGATTGTGTGAAGGGTGTTGATGTATCAAGAAAACTAGACAAGGACTTGAATTTCAAAGAGTTTGTATTTTATATCAGAGCTAACAGGAAAGGGACATTGTCAGATCTGTTTTTATTTATCTATCTATCTATCTATCTATCTATCTATCTATCTATCTACTTATTTATTTATTTTGGCACATCACTTTGGTAGTTATGAATTATGGGAGGAAGATCAATGAAAAGACTATCGATAATGGTCCAGCCATAAGGAGTTGAGGGTCTAAACTAGGGTGGTGTCTGTGTGAGCAGCCAGAAGGGAACAGATGTAAGAGATGTTGTAGAGATAAGATAAAACTTAGCAACTAATTGAATATGTGAGTAAGGAAATTTGAGATGAAGAAGAGACCAGTGTTGTGAACTTCTTATACCAGTAGTATGTTAATATCCTTGACCAAAAAAGGAAGCTTAGAGGATGGATGGACATGAAAACAATGGGAGAAGACAATGAATTCTATTCTGTACATGTTAATTTGGAGAGCACTTCTTCATATCCATTTGGATATGTCCATTAAGTAGGTCATTCAGTGAGACTAGAGTACAAAAGATAAATGGGGCTGAATATAGTGACCTTGGAAAAATCTTCATAGCAATGATAATTGATGTGATGTGATGAGAGTCAATGAAATCAAAGAGAGAGGACAGGAAAATGAAGAGGGTCCAAGATATGGCTGTGGAGTATATCCACAGTTGAAGCACTATATGGGCAATAAGCTATCAAAATATACTGAGAAGTAACAAGAATAAAAGGAGGAGAACCAAGAGAAGAAAGAAAATATAGAGAGGAGAGAGTATCCAGTTTGAGGATGTAGTCTACAGTGTTAACCTCAGTCAAGAAAGCCACTAATAAAGGTAAAGAAGGAGAAAAAACTGTTAGTGTTGATACATATGAATTTATTGGTAATCACAGTCCATAATATAGTTCTTTCCTTGTTTTGATTGTATGATAGGGAAAGCCAGAGAGCAAAGGGCATGGTAGCTGAACTGGTTTTCCAATACAATTCAATAAACATTTATTAAGTGCCTACTATGTGCCAAGCACTATGTTAAGCACTGGGGGGATAATTAAATTAAATTATTTAAAAAGAAAGTCTCTTGGGGGCAGCTAGGTGGCACAGTGGATAAAGCACCAGCCCTGGATTCAGGAGGACTTGAGTTCAAATGCCACCTCAGAAATTTGACACTTATTCACTGTGTGACCCTGGGCAAGTAATTTAACCCCCATTGCCCCACAAGACAAAACGAAACAAAATAAAAAAAGAAAGTCTCTCTCTTAAAGAAGGTTAAAATCTAAAGAGAGAGAGAGACCATACACAAAAGGAGGCAGGGAAGTAGTGGCAGGGACAGGGAGAGGGAGGGGATGGAACAAGGGAAATTCCCATATGTATGGTTCCTAGAACTTAGCTATGGAGATTCTTTAAGAAAAAAAAAATGTTAGGATGGGCAGCATCTGTGTTATCCATTTAGTGGAAAGCATGTTATTAAGTTATCTATGTCATGGAACAACCTACCTTTACTGTCACTGAGCTCTATTTACTAGTAACTATTTTTAGTTTCTTGACTTTTGTTGGTTATTTAAAAAGAAACCTTTGTCCCGTCCACTACTGATTTTCATTTAACGTAACTTTCACATTATATTTGTTGTTGTTATTGTTTGTTGAATATGCTTTACCAAGAGCAATTCATTGTGTCTGTCTTAAAAACATAGGCGTTTCCTATCCAGATTGACAACCTTTTCTGAAGGTTTAATAACATTTGTTATGACACCAGCTATTATCTCTCCCTGAATGGAAATGTCACCATTTTTAACCAGGTTCTCAATTTCTCAAATCAGATCTAAGAATGCTTTACCCCCCCCACATTAATGGTTTCAGGCTAATGTCATAAAGAACTTAATGCCCTACACAGTAACTGCTTTCTATGTTTTAGAGTTGCATTTTCTCCCATTCTTTACAACTTCTCATTCATCTTCAAACTTAGGTGACCATAGATCAGCAATTAAAATTTTGATTCTGGTCTGTCATTTACTGCCTCTGTGACATTGGCACAGTCACTTATCTTTGGGCCTCAGGTTCCTCTTCTACTCACTTATCTTTCATCCTCAGTTTCCTCTTTTGTTAAACGAAAGGAGTTGATTACAAAAATCCTAGTAAATGATAACATTTTATGATCTTTATAACACAAAAGCCCTGCAATATTTTCCATCAACAAAACAATCTGACAATATCTCCATTACATTTAAGTTGTTCTGAGGCAAGAAAGTAGACTCAGTTATTACAGAAAGAAATTTTCAACAATGTGGTTTGAAACAAAGAAGGTTTCAGTTTGGGGTCAATTCCCAGAGCTTTCTATTTCTAGCTCATCCTTCCTGCCTTAACTGCATTTGGCCCACATGCATTGTTTTCCTATACCAGGCTGGGGAGGGAGTTAATAATAGCAAAGATGAAAACCTGATCCATCAGCAGCCAATCAGGAAGCTGTTGGCAGGGAAACACCCAACAGGGGGAAAAAATAACAATTCAGAACAAAGAGTGAAACTGAATCCTACATTAAATCAGTCTTGTAGGGATGGGAGACATCAACCAATTCCCTGTCAGAAAGTGTATTTGCTGTGGAAAAAAGACAACTGTACTAAATCTTCCCTGTAGATCAATTAAATCACAGGGTGTTTATTTCCTGCCTAACTGTTCCCTGAACAGGTTAAAAGTATAATTATAGTTAATTTTTAAATAGATCTATGATCTCATCAATCTGTGTACTCTCTCCAGTGATGCAGCTTACTACCTAATTATTGTTTGCTTGTCCTGCTCTCATCCTGATTCTTCCATGTCCTCCCATAAATCAGCCACGGGACACTATCCCAGTGTTCTGGGGACTTCCTTGCTTTTGCTTGGCATTGTGTCGATAGCAAAGGGGCATGCATGATGTCTATGAGTTATCCTTCACTCTTATTACATGGGTTTTGGCCTTGTTTTCTGATATTACAGTTCCCTGATGCTGATTCTCTTTATATGTCACTTCTCTGATGTAATAATTTGTTATGAGTTGTAGCCCACTTGAGTGTATATAGTTATAGACCTCTCCATTGCCCTTTCACATTTCCTGACCTTTAATTTCTCAAACATTATTATTCCATGATCCCTAGCAATATGGCACTACTAGGGAATAAAACAAATAAAACATCAGGGCAGAGGAGGAGGGACCATTCACAGGATTTCTTTGATGTAGCTACCTATACTGATAAGAAATTCAAATACAACTGACTGTTTTAAACAATTTCCTATACCACAGAGGGATTAAGTGAAGACCTTAGGAATAAGGCAAGGTTGTTTCAGAGGCTGGACCTCAAGTCAAGTCTTTTTCATGTTTCAGTGCTAATCTTCTTTCCCCTATGCCGAGATGGATTTCCCTTATAAAATGGTTCTCATAAAAAGATTGGACTAGTATAAGGTTGGGGTTATGTCCATAAAAAATTCCTTGAAAATATGCAATCCTGATACTTTTGTGAGGCTGAGCCAAGATGGCAGAGGAAAGGCAGTAAGTGCTCAGAGCTCCTGACACAATTACTCCAACAAACTCCAAACACAGCCATAAGACAACTCCTGAAGCAACAGAACCCACAAAAAGACAGGCTGAGATTGTTTTCCAGCTGAAGACTGCTTAAAATTTTGACAGGAGGAGTTTGCTGTACCAGGGTAGGAGTGGAGTCCAAGCCTGTGGTCACACCAACACAGATTGAGCCCCAGGCAGGCAGTAGCAGAGAAATTTACCTCCAAGCCTCCAAATCATCTGCAGCACTGCATCTTCTGGAACAAAGATCACAGTCTGGTGAGAGGGCTGAGTGGTTGGCTGGGAGCAGGGGTGCGGGGGGGGGGGTGGTAAGGGTGGGGGAGGAGGAAGTCTACAGGGGTTTCTGCAGGAGCTGAGGGGGAATTCAGTTTTTCTAATTCCAGTGGGGAACCAGGAGGAAATCTTGAGTAGCTGCAGCCCAGGTAAGGGAAGGGCACAAGCTTGTTGGAGCTAACAACCACAGCAAACAAAATTTTGTTGCCTGGTTAATTAGCAAGTTGGTCTGGGGTTATTACAGACCAGAGCATAAACCAGGAGAGTGAAGAGCCTGCCCCTCCTTAATTCATACCACCTAGACCCCCTTGAAGCTTGGGACAGTACATCCTGGAGGCAATACCCCACTTTAAGAAGGAGTTAAAAGTCAAGTAAAAGGGGCAGCTAGGTGGCGAAGTGGATAGAGCACCGGTCCTGGAGTCAGGAATACCTGAGTTCAAATCCGGCCTCAGACACTTAACACTTACTAGCTGTGTGACCCTGGGCAAGTCACTTAACCCCAATTGCCTATCTAAAAAAAAAAGTCAAGTAAAAGACAGGCAGAATGAGCAGAGAAAGATGCGAACCATAGAAAGTTTATTTAGCAACAAGGAAGACTGAGGTGCACCCTCAGAAGAGGATAGCAGCTTCAGGGCTCCTACATCCAAAGCTTCCAAGAAAAATATGAATTGGTGTCAGGCCATAGAGGTGCAAAAAAGGACTTTGAAGATAAAGTAAGAAAGGTAGAGGAAAAAATGGAAGAGAAATGATAGTGATGCAGGAAAGTCATGAGAAAAATGTCAACAACTTAAAAAGGCAAATGGAAAAGCTCTCTGAAGAAAATAATTGCCTAAGAATTAGGATTGAACAAATAGAAACTAGTGATGTTATGATAAACCAAGACAATAAAGCAAATCTAAATGAATAAAAATATAGGACAATGTGAAATATCTTCTTGGAAAATATGTAATCCTTTTAATTTGTGTAAGCTATTTCCAATACTTTATGAAATTGGAGCTTCACAATTGGAGACAAATAGAACAGGGGCTCTGATTTTTTTATTTTACAAATGAGAAAACATGTAGTATTATGCATTAATACACATTTTTTGCAATATCACAAAGCATACATACTGCATGATTCCAACAACTCTGCAAAGTAGTCCATTCATGTATTATTATTCTCATATAAGGAAATGTAAGAAAGGATAACTTCAGTGGTCACAGATCTTTTAAGCAGCAAAAATGATGCCGGGCATCATATTAAGAAATAGAAATAAGCATGCTGACTTCACATCCAGTATTCTTTTCTTAAATTGTGACAAAATTTTTTTTGCAGGGGCAATGAAGGTTAAGTGACTTGCCCAAGGTCACACAGCTAGTAAGTGTCAAGTGTCTGAGGCCAGATTTGAACTCAGGTCCTCCTGAATCCAGGGTTGGTGCTTTATCCATTGCACCACCTAGCTGCTCTGAGAAAACTTTTTTATAGTGAAAAGGATATTTAAAAGGCATTTGCTGTCATTCCAAAACTACCAGTTGTTTAACTTTTCTGAGACTCAGTTTCCCTGGTTTGAAGTGAGGCGGTTAGAATACATAATCTCTAAAGCCTATTCTTTGTCCAACACATTCTGAGATTCAACTATCATTGTTTTCTCAGATTCTCTCCCACTTTCATATTTAATGCAGAATCACTCTATATTCTGTTTCCTTTAGGCAATAACATTCTATATTTTGTGTCCCAGTATCATTTGCTCTATTGTTCTAATAATCTATGTTTTAGGGACCTTTTAATCTTTCATATTCTATATTCTCTGGTTTAACATTCACTTTTCTATGGATCTTTCCAGCTTTAATATTCCATAGTTAGAGATATTGGTTACTTTGCTCTTGCCTCTCAGCCTTGTAATCTTCCACTCTCTCATTCTACATTTAACTCTCTACCATAAGAACTCAAGTCAGAAAAGCTATGAAAGACAGATTCAAGTACAAAATATTTTTTAAGCTAGGTTAAGAATTTGTGAAATGAAAATTATACTTGGAAAACTATGACTGTCATTTAAAAGGCTTGATATAGGTCTTCCAAGTTTCAAAATTAATTTCTTCTTTTTTTTTTTTTTTTGCAGGGCAATGAGGGTTAAGTGACTTGCCCAGAGTCACACAGCTAGTAAGTGTCAAGTGTCTGAGGCTGGATTTGAACTAAGGTCCTCCTGAATCCAGGGCCAGTGCTACATCCACTGTGCTACCTAGCTGCCCCCAAAATCAATTTATTCTTAATGATTTTTATTTTCCTTAGCAGCCCCATATAGGGGCTCCTTGTCTCCTTTTTTAACTATGTAGTTAGGGACAACATGATTTTCTCAATTGAGAGTCTGGAAAAATTGGATGTGAAAGACAATAATATAATCAAATAGTTATTCTCTAGTATGTATATATTCTTGAACAAGCTAGGATAGATCCTGTTAGTTTAGCATGATATGAATGATAGAGTATTGAATTTGGACTTCAAGGACATGGTTTTGAATTTTATCTCTGCCAATTACCACTTGTATAGCCTTGGACAGAAAATTTAACCTTTTGTAAAATGAAAGTTTGGACAAGATGTCTTCTAAGGTCCCTTCCAGCTTAAAATCCATCTGATTTGATAACCTCAATTTTAAAGATTTCAATAAATGAGAAAACTGGCTCAAACCAAAAAGCAGATATTTAAATGAAATAAAAATTGTCTATATTTTTTGTTTAAAAATCAATTGTACAAATGTAAAATGAGTGAAACATGACTAGATAAGTACTATAAATTATTGTTCTTCCAAAAGAATCCTGGTTATTATCCTTGACTCCACGCTCAGGATGAATCATTGTATTGTGGTACCTAAATGAAAAAGATGATATTGTCATCATTGCTCACATTATACAATGCATTTGGGTTTGCAAAGGGTTTTACAGGCCTTCTCCCTATAGATTCTCCCTAAAATTCTACGAAGTAAGTTCCAGTATTATCGACATTTTCCTAATGGGAAAACTATGGTAAAGATATATTTTAAGTAATTTTCCCAGGGAGATAAAATTGTAATTGTCTAAGGAAGGATTTGAATTCAGACCTTCTTCTCTTCAAATCTAGCCTTCTTTCCATGATACTAGGCTGTATTAGGAAGGAGAGTATCCAGGGAAAAGGAGGTAACAGTCATTGTGTCTCTTTTCCTTTGATAGTGGTATGTTTGAAATATTATAGTACTCTGCCTACTTCTGCATGCCATAGTTTAGGATAGACATGTAAAAGCTGGAGAACATCCATATGATAATCATCAGAGAAGTTAAGGAATTTCCAGGAGTCATAATAATAGTAAATGAGAAAATTGTGAGTCAAAACCAGGTTTTCTGGCCTTGAGTCTAGTATTACTTTGATCCCTGTGCAGTGGATAGAACACAGGGTTTGGAATCATGGAGACAAATCTTCCTGTGTTCAAATCTGTCTTTGAATACTAGCCATGTGACCCTGGGCAAGTCATTTAACTTTGTTTGGCTCAGTTCCTCACCTGTAAAAATGAACTAGAGAAGGAAATGGCAAACCACTTCAGAATCTTTGCCAAGAAAGCCCCAAATAAGATCACAAAGATTCAGACAACTGAAAAAGACTTAACAACAATAAAAAGGTAAAGATTTGGATAGCTGTTGTGGGCTGTTATGGGAGACATAATCTAGGTTCTAAACATACTATAAACCAAAGATTAAAGCAGGAATGCATATGGTATATCAATGAAGATACCACGCTGGATAGAGCAGAGGCTTTCTGGAGGGAAGCTGTGAAATGTGTATAAGCTCTTTTTTCACATTTAGCTTTGCTTAGTATGGAACTAAAGATAATTTCTATGAATCAAACCATGCATTTATTCAGTATCTCATTTGTGCCAGGTACTGTTCTAGGAGATAGAAAGACAAAAAAATTAACAATGAAATAATACCAACCCTTCAAAGGGCTAAGGTCACAATGTGTTTATGAAGCTTGTGTCAACAGAGTACAATCTCTGGCATGGCCTACTATTATAGAAAAACAATGATTTCAGCCCAAGGAATTAACTGTGTGCCAATTGTTTGAGAACAAGCCTTGATAAATTCAGGGAACCTCATGACCAGAAAGTTTATTCCTATGTGATGAATTCTTTGTAAATGACAAATTAGAAAGACTGTCAATTAAGACATGGAGGGATTTTTGTCTTTACCAATGTGGGTAGTACACACGCAAATGAAATAACAGATAATTAGAATATTAAAGTGAAAAGTTAAGTTATGCTTTCAATTTTACCTTATAAATACCTTATAATTAATTCTTAAGCAGTAGAATTTACTCTCCCTGGGGGTCTGCCACAGGATTTAAGTTCAATTCACAGCTTAGATAACTTCTCAAATGCTCCAAATTGGTAGGTAATGGAGCTGCCTTCAAAAATGTGAGAGAAAGAATGGATTTAAAATGCCAACATTTCTCAATAGGTGTTCTCTGTCTTGTCAGTAATTTCCCAGAAGGTAAAATCTTTATGATTTTCTCTGTTATTACACATTTTCCATCTTGAACTCTATACCTTTTTTTTTCCTTCATGAATCCAATTAGATAAAATGCTAATAAAGTACTTAACATTTCTATCTAAAAAGAAAAATGAAAATTGGAACCACATTGTGCACTTCTCTGAATGTCTCACATGCCCTTACTTATATTTGTTTCCTACCACAGCTTTCTAGTTCGAAAGCATTCCCTGGAAATCTGGCAATGAGGATAATCGTGCATTTCCTACTGTTTCCTTGCTCTGATGCTGTTGCCCTCTACAATAAGAGATAAGGGGAAAATAGGGGTGGAGAGGGAAGATAATGAATTCTGTTTTGGATATATCAAGTTTAAGATGTCTATTGGATATCAAATTTGATATATCTGAAAAGCAATTGCAGATATGAGATTGGAAGTCAACAGAGATGTTGAGGGAGAATAGTTAGATTTGAAAATCATTTGCAAGGAGAAATAGAGATCCCTCTATGCTATGAAGATTTCCTCTTTTTGCCTTGTTTTTGGTTGAACATTATTACCTTGTTATTCTGGATTGAGGTCTGAGTTCCCTTTTAGTTCTCAGTCTATGGCACTATGTAGGACTACCTCCTTTTCTGTTTCACCAATTCAGCTTTTCCAGGCATTCTTTTCCTTAGTGGCTTTTTGTACCTCTTTTACCATTTGGCACAGTCTGCTTTTTAAGGAGTTATTTTCTTCAGTACATTTTCTGCCTCCTTTACCAAGCTGTTGACCTTTTTCATGATTCTCTTGCTTCACTCTCATTTCTCTTTCCATTTTTCCTCTACCTCTCTTTACCTTCAAAGTTCTTTTTGAATGCTTCTATGGCCTGAGAACAATTCATAATTTTCTTGGAAGCATTGGATTTAGGATCTGAGACTTTGTTTTCTCCTTCTGAGTATATATTTTGAGCTTTTTTGCCACAATAGAAACTTTCTAAGGTTAGCATTTTTTTTTAAATTTTTGCTCATTTTCCCAGTCTATTTCTTGACATTTAACTCTTTGTTAAAGTGGGGCACTGCTTCACACTATCTCAAGCTTCAGGGTGTTGTGCAGCTGTTTTAAGAGATACTTCTAGGAGTTTGTAGGTCCTTAATTATTCCAATGTGATGTGTTTTGTTTTTGTTTTTGCAGGGCGATGGGGTTAAGTGAATTGCCCGGGGTCACACAGCTAGTAAGTGTCAAGTGTCTGAGGCTGGATTTGAACTCAGGCACTCCTGAATCCAGGGCCAGTGCTTTATCCACTGTGCCACCTAGCTGGCCCCCAAGGTGATATGTTTTATGGAAAGGTTTGTTCACCACTTTCTTGGCCTGTGCTCTGGTCTGCAAGTAACTTCAGGCCTTCTTTTCTTCCCTGGAACTATGGACAGATTCCTGCTTCACTGTGGCTGTAAGCTCTTGTGTGCTTGTGCTCATCCCCTACCTTGGACTGCCTCCCAAGACTATGACCTGTATTTGAGTATGAGCAAAACAATAGAGTCCTGCCTCAGTGCTAGCAAAGAGACCCCTGTAATCTCCTGGTGAATTGTTTGACCCTCTTTCCATCTGTGGGCTGACTTCCAGAAGCAGTTGCTGCTGCCACTGATTCAGAGGCTACTGAGGCCTGCTCCTGGCTTGTTGGGTCTGGGGATGTGCTGGGGTTGGGTCTGAGTTGGTGCAGCCTGTACTGTGCTGCACTCCACTCTCACCCTGGTACAACAGCCCTTTCCTGATGACCTTCTAAGTTGTCTTTGGCTAGAAAAGTATTTCACCCTGTCCTTTTGTGGGTTTTGCTGCTCTAGGAATTGTCTTGTGGCATTATTTCAAGGTATTTTGAGGAGCCTTATCCCCTATATCCACACTGCTGCCAAAGCCTTTCAATTTCATCTCTATAACATTTGTAGTATATACCCCCTTTTCTCTCCCCTGACAATGCCATAATAATAGGGCACTCCCTCATCACTTCATCCTTGGATTATTGTAATAGCCTGATGGTAGATCTACTTGAAGACTATCTCCCAATCTATCTCCCAACTCTGACTACCTCCATTCAGTCACTAAAGTGATTAGTCTGAAGTTCAAGTCAGATCTTGTCATTACTTAATTGAATAAACTCAAGTAGTTTCCCTATAGCATACCGGTTCAAATACAAAATGTTCTGTCCGGCATTCAAACTTTTTTATTCTCTTATGTCTTATTCCTATCTTTTGTTTGCGATTCTTGAACAAATTTATGTTCTTATTGCATTATGGTCTATAAAAGATATATAGACTAATTTTCCCATTTTACATTTGTTTGCAATATCTCTATGCCTTAATATGTGCTCAAGTCTTATAAAATTCCATATGGTACAGAGAAATATGTATATTCTTTTCTTTTCCAGTTTAGAAGACATCATGTCGGGGCAGCTAGATGGCGCAGTGGATAGAGCACCAGCCCTGGATTCAGGAGGACCTGAGTTCAAATCCGGCCTCAGACACTTAACACTTACTAGCTGTGTGACCCTGGGCAAGTCACTTAACCCCAATTGCCTCACTAAAAAAAAAAAAAAAAAAAAAAAGAAGACATCATGTCTTTTAATTCCAGTTCTCAAGAAATGTGTTCAACTCCACATTTATCTTTTGTTTATCTTTCCCTTAGAATTATCTAACAATTAGAGAGGTATATTTAAGTCTCCTTTCAATATTGTATTTCTGTCTTTATCTTCTTAAAGTTCATATAATGTTTCCTTTAAGAATTTGGAAGCTAAACCTTTGGAGTGTAAATGTTTATTGCTAATATTAGGTTTATGTTTTCTTCCATCAGTCCCTAAAATTGGGTTTTTGTTGTTGTTATGATTTTTTCTCTTCTGATGTACACACAGTTTTATGTCCCTTCAACTATTTCACTTAAATTTTTTAAAATTAATAAAGTATTTTATTTTTTTCCCCATTACATGTCATCAGTCCATGCCAGACCCTCCAGGTTTCTCTGAACTCTTCTTGTTCATCGTTTCTTACAGGACAATAGTATTCCATTACATTCATATACCACAACTTGTCCAGCCATTCCCCAATTAACAGGCATCCCCTCAACTTCCAATTCCTTGCCAAAACATAAAGAGCAGCTATAAATATCTTTTTACATGTGGGTCCTTCTCCCCTTTCCATAATCTCTTTGTGCAAAAGAACCCAAAAGTGGTATTGCTGGGTTAAAGGGTATGCACAGCTTTATCGCCCTTTGGGCATAATTCCAAATTGCTCTCCAGAATGGTTGGATCAGTTCACAGCTCCACCAACAATACATTAGTGTTCCAATTTTTCTACAGCTTCTCCAACATTTATTATTTTCCTTTTTTGTCATTTTAGCCAATCTGATAGGTGTCAGGTGATACCTCAGAGTTGTTTTAAGTTGCATCTCTCTAATCATTAGAGATTTAGAGCATTTTTTTCATATGGGAATAGATAGCTTTGGTTTCTTCATCAGAAAACTGCCTGTTCATATCCTTTGACCATTTCTCAATTGGGGAATGACTTGGATTCTTAAAAATTTGATTTAGTTCCCTATATATTTTAGAAATGAAGCCTTTATCAGAAGTACTGGCCATAAAAATTGTTTCCCAGCTTTCTGCCTCCCTTCAAATTTTGGATGCGTTGTTTCTGTTCTAACAAAAATTTTTAAATTTAATGTAATCAAAATCATCCATTTTGCGTTTTATAATATACTCTATCTCTTGTTTGGTCATAATCTGTTTTCCTTTCCAAAGATCTGATAGGTAGACTATTCCTTTCTCTCCTAATTTACCTATGGTATCACCTCTTATGGCTAAATCATATATCCATTTTGACCTTATTTTAGTATAAGGTATAAGATGTTGGTCTATGCCTAATTTCTGCCATACTATCTTCCTGTGTTCCCAGCAGTTTTTGTCAAATACTGAGTTCCTATCCCAGTAGCTGGAATCTTTGGGTTTATCAAACACTACATTACCAGTATCATTTACTGATATGTTTCCTGTGCCTAGCCTCCACTCTATTTCTTAGCCAGTACCAGATAGTTTTGATGACTGCCACTTTATAGTAAAGCTCCAGGTTTGGTACTGCTAACCCACCTTCCTGTGCATTTTTTCCCCATTATTTCATTTAATATTCTTGATTTTTTGTTTTTCTAGATGAATTTTGTTATTATTTTTTCTAGCTCTATAAAATAATTTTAGGTAGTATGATTGGCATGGCAATGAATAAGTAAATTAATTTAGGTTGTTTTGTCATTTTTACTGCATTAGCTCTGCCTATCCATGAGCAATTGATATCTTTCCAATTATTTAGATCTGATTTGATTTGTGTGAAGAGTGTTTGGTAGTTGTGTTCATAGAGTTCCTCAGTTTGTCTTGGCAAGTAGACTCCCAAGTATTTTATATTATCTACCATTACTTTAAATGGAATTTCTCTTTCTATCTCATGCTGCTGGACTTGTTGGTCATGTATAGAAATGCTGATGATTTATGTGGATTTATTTTATATCCTGCTACTTTGCTAAAGTTGTTAATTGTTTCAAGTAATTTTTGAGTTGATTCTCTAGAATTCTTTAAGTATACCATCATATCATCTGCAAAGAATGACAGTTTTGTTTCCTCCTTGCCTATTCTAATTCCTTTATCTTCTCTTATTGCTAAAGCTAACATTTCTAGGACAATATTAAATAATAGGGGTGATAATGGACATCCCTGTTTCACCCCTGATCTTCTTAGGAAGGCCTCTAATTTATCTCAATTGCATATAATGCTTGCTGATGGATTTAGGTAGATACTGTTTATTATTTTAAGGAAAGCTCCACCTATTCCTAAGCTCTCTAGTTTTTTTTTTTTTTTTACTAGGAATGAGTGCTGTATTTTGTCAAAAGCTTTCTCTGCATCTATTGAGATAATCATATGATTTTAGTTAGTTTTCTTATTGATGTGGTTGATTATGTTAATAGTTTTCCATTCCTGCTATAAATCCCACCTGGTCATAGTATATTATCCTGGTGATCCCTTGCTGTAATCTCCTTGCTAATATCTTATTTAAGATTTTAGCATCAATATTCATTAGGGAAATTGGTCTATAATTTTCTTTCTCTGTTTTTGCTTTGCCTGGTTTTGGTATCACTACCATATTTGTATCATAAAATGAATTTGGTAGAACTCCTTCTTCAGCTATTTTTCCAAATAATTTGTATAATATTGGAATTATTTGTTCTTTAAATGTTTGGTAAAATTCACCCGTAAACCCATTTGGCCCTGGGGATTTTTTCTTAGGGAGTTCATTAATGGCTTGTTCAATTTCTTTTTCTAATATGGGTTTATTTAAGGATTTTATTTCCTCTTCAGTTAACCTGGGCAGTTTGTATTTTTGTAAATATTCATCCATTTCATTTAGATTGTCAAATTTATTGGCATACAGTTGGGCAAAATAATCCCTAATTATTGATTTAATTTCCACTTCATTGGTGGTAACATCACCCTTTTCGTTTTTGATACTGGTAATTTGTTTTTCTTCTTTCTTTTTTTTAATCAAATTAACCCATTTTTTATCTATTTTATTATGTTTTTTTTTTCATAAAACCAGCTCTTAGTTTTATTGATTAATTCTGTAGGGTTTTTTTTGTTTTCAATCTTATTAATTTCTCCTTTAATTTTCAGGATCTCTAGTTTAGTATCTAATTGGGGATTTCTAATTTGTTCTTTTTCTAGCTTTATAAGTTGCATGCCCAATTCATTAATCTCCTCTTTCTCTTTTTTTATTCATGTAAGCATTTAGAGCTATAAATTTTCCCCTAAGCACTGCTTTGGCTGCATCCCATAGATTTTGGTAGTTTGTCTCATTATTGTCATTCTCTTGGATATAGTTACTAATTGTTTCTATGATTTGTTGTTTGGCCCATTCATTCTTTAGAATGATATTATTTAGTTTTCAGTTGATTTTCATTCTACTTTCCCTGGCTCTTTCTTACATGTAATTTTTATTGCACCATGATCTGAGAAGAATGCATTTACTATTTCTGCCTTTCTCCATTTGACTATGATGTTTTTGTGCCCTAAAACATGGTCAGTTTTTGAAAATATGCCATGTACTGCTGAGAAAAAGGTATATTCCTTTCTTTACCCATTCAATTTTCTCCAGACATCTATCATGTCTAACTTTTTTAGTAATCTATTCACTTCTTTCTTATTTATTTTTTCGCTAGATTTTCCCCCCGCTAGTATAGTATTACTGTCTAATTCCTCTTGTAACTCATTTAACTTCTCCTCTAATAACTTGGATGCTATAGCACTTGGCGCATACATATTTAATATTGATATTATTTCTTAATCTATAGTACCTTTAAGCAAGATGTAATTTCAATCCTTATCTCTTTTTATTTATTTATTTATTTTTTGCAGGGCAATGGGGGTTAAGTGACTTGCCCAGGGTCACACAGCTAGTAAGTGTCAAGTGTCTGAGGCCGGATTTGAACTCAGGTACTCCTGAATCCAGGGCCTGGTGCTTTATCTGCTGTGCCACCTAGCTGTCCCTCCTTATCTCTTTTAATGAGATCTATTTTTGCCTGCACTTTGTCTGAGATAAGGATTGCTACCCCTGCTTTTTTTACTTTAGCTGAAGCATAATATATTCTGCTCCAGCCTTTTACCCTTACTCTGTGTGTATCTTTCTGCTTCAAATATGTTTCTTATAAACAGCATATTGTAGGATTCTGGTTTTAAATCCACTCTGCAATTCGCTTCAGTTTAATAGCAGAGTTCATCCCATTCAGATTCACAGTTATTATTACTGTCTTTTCCCCTCCATTCTATTTACCCCCTTTGTACTTTTCCCCCTCCTTTCACCCTATTCCTCCTCACTGACGTTTTACTTCTTACCCCTGCCTCCCCAAATCTGTCCACACTTTTTATCACCCACCCTCTTTTCTTTACCCTTTTCTCCCTTGCTTTTGTCCTCCCTTTTATCAGTCCTCCCCTTTTCCTTCCCTAAAGGATAAGCTAAGTTTCTTTATCCCAATGAACATATATGTTCTTACCTCTTTGAATCAAATCTAATGAGAGTAGGGTTGAAACAATGCTTACCCCTCCTTTCTTTCCCTCTATTGTAATAGGGTTTTTTTTTTTACCTCTTCATATGATATAATTCATCCCATTCCACCTCCCCTTTCCTCTCCTCCCCATAGACTCCCTTTTTAAACCCTTAAATTTTTTTGTATCATAACATCAAAGACAATTTATATTTATACCCTCTGTGTGAACTCCTTCTCTCTGCCCAAATACATTTACAATTCTAAAGAGTTATGAGTATTATCTTCCCATGTAGGAATGTAAACAGTTTAACCTAATTGGGTAACCTTTTTTTTTTTTCCCCTCTGTTTACCTTTTTAAGCTTCTCTTGAGTCTTGTATGTTAAGATCGAATTTTCTATTCAGTTCTGGTCTTTTCACCAGGAAAGATTGAAAGTCCCCAATATCATTGAAGGTCCATCTTTTCCCCTGAAAGTGAATGCGCATTTTTGCTGGGTAATAGATTCTTGGCTGAAATCCAAGCTCCTTTGCCTTCCGGAATATCATATTCCAAGCCTTGCGGTCCTTTAATGTTGAAGCTGCCAGGTCTTGAGCAATCCTGACTGTGGCTCCATGATATTTAAATTGTTTCTTTCTGACTGCTTGGAGTATTTTCTCCTTCACCTGTTTATTCTGGAATTTGGCTCCAATATTCCTTGGAGTTTTCCTTTTGGGGTCTCTTTCAGGAGGTGATCGGTGGATTCTTTCAATGATGATTTTATCCTCTGATTCTATGATATCAGGGCAGTTCTCCTTAATAATTTCCTGGAGTATGGTGTCTAGATTCTTTATCTGGCCATGGCTTTCAGGCAGTCCAGTGATTCTCAAATTGTCTCTCCTCCCTCTGTTTTCTAGATCAGTTGTCTTTCAAATGAGGTATTTCACATTTTCTTCTATTTTTTCATTCTTTTGATTCTGCTTGACTGATTCCTAGTGTCTCATGGATTCCTTATCTTCCAACTGTCCAATTTTAATTTTTAAGGCATTGTTTTCTTCAGTGAGATTATGCACCTTTTTTTTTTTTCCATTTGGCCAAGTCAATTTTTTAAGGCAGTATTTTCTTCAATGAGATTATGCCCCTTTTTTTCCATTTGGCCAGATGAATTTTTTTAAGGCATTGTTTTCTTCAATGAGATTATGCCCCTTTTTTTCCATTTGGCCAAATGAATTTTTTAAGGCATTGTTTTTTTCAGTGAAATTATGCACTTTTTTTTTTTCCAATTTGTTCAGTTAATCTTTGTGCTTCCTTTTCCAAGCTGCTGATTCTTTTTTCATAGCTTTCCTGTTTTGCTTTCATTTCTCTTCCCATTTTTTCTTCTACCTCTCTGAATTGATTTTTAAAATCCTTTTTGAGCTCTTCCAGGAAGGATTTTTTGTTCTTGAGACCAATTCACCTTCCCTTGTGAGGCTTCACATGTAGGCAATTTGAGGGTATGGTCCTCATCTGAGTTTGCGTTTGATTCTTCCCTATTGATACAGAAGCTCTCAATGGAGAGGGCTCTTTTTTGCTTCTTACTCATTATTGCAGATTATTTATTTATTTTTTAAGTTGAGGTCTGTTCTGGGGGCCCCAGGGTCCCTGTTTTGGGCTTCTTGTGCAGGGGTATAGATGCTGTGTGACTGGCTTTTTACTCTGAGGCCTTTATAGTGTGTGTAGTTCGCCCCCCTGCACTTCCCATCTGACTGTGCTCGGCCAGGCGCCCGATCCCACATGTCCCATTCGTGGCCCTACAGCTGGCAGCCTGCCCTCCCGGCTGGTGCAGGTAGGTTTTTTCACTGTCCTTCTTGGCCACCAGATTTTTAAGCCAGGTTCCAGGGGTTTCAGTTGTTCGGCTGTGGCCCACAGCTCCTGCTGACTTGCCCTGACCCCCCCCCCCCCTCCGGCGCTGGTCTGCTGCCCTGCACTGGGCCTCCCTTTTGCCCAAGTCAGACCGACCTTTGTCTGAAGTCTTCTAAATTATCTCTGGTTGGAAGACTGTGTCTCTCTGTCTCTTTGCAGGTTCTGTAGTTTCATAATCTGTCCAGAGGCTTGATTTAATATTCTTTTTGAGGGAACAGAAGGAGAGCTCAGGCAGCTTGCTGCTTCCGCTCCGCCATCTTGGCTCTGCCTTCCACTTTAATTATTTTTAAGGTGGACCTGTGACCACTGGCTTTCTTATCCTACCCCTTTACCCTCTCTTCTTATTTGCTACTTTGTCCCCTTAAGCGTTTTATTTCTTTTTTCTCTCCTTATTTTGTCTGATTATATATTTCTTCCTCCTCTTTTTTCCTTTCAGTTACTCTGTTAGATAACGTTTTTCTACTCCTCTACCTCAGATATCCTATTCACTAGCTTTTTTTTCATTTTTTTTCACTCTTTTCAAAAAAAAAATATTTCTTTCACAAAAGGATTTTTTCACTCTCTTCATTATTCACCTTCTCTTTCTATTCACTCTAGCCCTGCGTTCTCTGATTCACAACCCCTATAATATTCTGGTCTTTTTATTTTTTCTGTATACCCTATATAATCAAAGCTTCCAAAGTATCCCTTATAGGCTCTGTTCTCTAGGTGCTTTCTGTCACTAGTTTATATGACTTACCCCCTGGATTCCCCTTTTTTGTTGTGCCTTACTCTCAGAACAAGGACAATTATTGCAGGTGTCAGCAAAAACACTGCTTTATGAGGAAATTCTCCCCTTACCCCAATCTATACTCCCAATGACCATTTAAAAAATATATTTGCCAAGAAATGTTCTTTTCACACTTCCAGGTGCATCTAGGGGTTCCACCTACCCTTTCCTGGGACAAATATACTTTTTGGATATCAAGTCCCACAGGCCTCATACAGTATAAGGGCCTTATCTCCCTTCACCCTTAGTAGCATTCATCAGTGAGATCTTCTAGCACCTCCAATGCTAATCTTTCTTTACCTCACATTTTAAACCTCCCAAACTCCTCACCCACTCCCCTATAGGAACTTCTATTTCTGAGTCCACAAAGGTCTTCTCTCCCTCATTGCTAGCCCTTTATTTAACCTAGGCATAGCACTCAGTACTCTCTATCCCCAATTCCCTGTCAACCCTTTTTACTTATATTTTCATGTTACAATAGAGTGTCACAAAAGAAGGAGTCACTTTTAGGCAAGGTATCCCCAAGTTCTGTGCATGATGTTCTCAAATTCACAGGGTCTTCTCTTTTATGAAGTGTTGGATCATTTTCCATCATTGATTCAGTATTTATTCATAGATCACTGAACTTGTCAACTAGATCTGAAGACCATATTTACTGCTGTTGTCGCTATTTTTCCTAATAAAATATATATGTTTATGTTCACCATCTTTGAGATTTATTCTTCCTGAAATTTTAGGTACTTTTGGTCTCTCTACCCCCCAACCCTCATTTTCCTTATTTCACACTTCCTCGCTTTCCATTCTTATTGTGGTTTCTTTGGGGGCTGGTTCAGAAAGCATCTCAAGCCTACTCTTACATTGGACAATTGACAGTTCACCTTCCTAGGTTTCTGCCTCAATGGACTTTTGTGTGGTAAGAACTAGCCCCAGCTGGATGCTATTCTCATTCTCTCACATTTTCTGGAATGCTGCACAGCTCTCCACATTCAAGGAGTCCTGTCCTGGTTACCTGACTTATTCCCTCTACTCCTTAGTTCTTTGGACCAGCATAGGTAGTTGAGAACCCGCTAACACTGGGAATTCGGAGTCTAATTTGACTGACACTGGTTCTTCAGAGACTGATTATCCTGGAACTAGCAATTCAAAGCTTTGTAATGCTAGTGCTAGTGCTTCTAGAATGCATGTTTAGATGGGTTTTTTATCATGAAGGCCTATGACCATGCTGGCTGTTGAGGCTTGAGTTGACTTCTGTAGCCTGGAGTAGGGGTCTCCATGGCAATAGAAAGAGGAAGTGGGCACTGAGAAGGAGTAGGTTTGCATGTAAACCTGGGTTATATTCTTGGGTGTGCTAGTGCAGCTTTACTATTGGTAGCATTGGAGGTGGGGAAGGGTGCTGAAGGAACTTAGGGTAATTAAGTGTCACTTCCTGGGTTTTGAGTTTACTTGTTTTTCTTTTTAACGTGTTTTGGGCTCTGGGTATCACAGACCATGGAAATAGCTGAAACTATTTTATCTCTGGTGCATAATTTCTCTTTTGGAAACATTCAAGAAGACATGAGGATCAGAAAAAAAATCTAGTCTACCATCTTGTTACTCATATGACACTAAATTAGATATTAAGTTAAAATAATATCAACATTTTATTATATTTAAACAGCTTTGTCATGAACAATATGTATCACTCCAGTAATTATTCTTCCTTTATTTCTCTAAAGAGTATGCTGTAATGGCATCTATATAAATATTAAACATGTGTTGGTAATTTCCTCCTGGATATTTTATATATTTTGAATGAATTTTGATTGGTAACTTTTTTTTTCTTTTTTAAAAAATAAATCAGCATTTATTATTTAAGTTCAAGAAGGGGGAAGGGACACATTCAAAACAAAAAAGTCAAAGATAGAGCTTGAGGGGAGGGGGAAGAGGGAGGAGACAGGTAGATCAGGGCCTCTCATATGTGGTTGCTCCAGATGGGGTTGATTCTGATTTGTAAGTCTTTGTCCAGGGCACACAATGAAGCATACGATAAGATGAAGTTCTAGGGGGTACAGTTTTAGGAAAACATCAAGAGGTAGCTGAAGTTACACATCCAACCAAAGGTGGGGGCTAGGATTCTCCTTGGATCAGCAGCACCACTTCCTTTCATAGAATTGAAGCTTGATAAGTTCTACCCCACACATGTCAGCTCTTATGAAACATGCTTGTAGTTAAAGTCTTTGTACTAAAGAAATCTTTCATTACCTCTATAACTTCTTGTATTTTGCTTCTGGTATCCTTGAATATGCATCCAACTTGTAGGCTGCCTGCTCAAGAGCTGCTACTTGCTCCTCAATTAAACTGATCTGATCCAGATAAGGCTGAATTGCTGCACATTTCTGGTTTGAGTCCTTTAGCTTTATACTTATGTTTATTGCAATTGCTTGTATTTCTCAATACTTCAAGTTAGTTAGCTTGTTCATATTTCATATTGCTTTATCATCTTCACTGATGACTGTCAGCTTGCTGGTAAGTTATGTGGCTATTTTGGAGAACATGTCCCTTGATGTCCACCTGGGTGGACTCCAGGGACTCCACTGCAATCTTCACCACTGCATCATCTAGGCTGGGGGAGAGAGGAAGGAGAAAATATTCAGGGAGGGATGAGAATGGGAGAGGAGAGAAAAGAGGGTAGGGGAGGGAAAAGAAGGGAGAGAAGGGAAGAAAGAGGGGAAAGCAGAGGAGGACAATATAGAGGAGGGGGAAAGGAGAGGGTGGAAAAGGGAAGAGTGAAAAGTCTGAGAAGGGATGGGAAGGGGCTTGAATGGTAATTTCCTTTCAATCATTTTCTCCTTGTTTTTGTTATTGTGACTTAGAGGGGGAGGGCGATGTGTTTATTTCATATCATAATACCATACTGAAGTCATTAATTGTTTCCTATTTCTTTGCTAATTATCTGGAGATATCTAAGTAATCAATAATGTATTTGCAAATAGGAGTATTTTTTCACTTTATGTTTCCTTCTTTAATTTTTTCTCATGTTTTATTGGTATTGCTAAAATGGCTAGCATTTTAAGAACTCTGAAATAATAGTAGAAAGACATTCTTGTTCTACCAATGTATTTATTCAGCTATCTCCTAGTGCTTCCCAATTGAAGATAATTTTAGTTTTTATTTTTAGAATTATACTTTTGGCCCTTAAATGCCTATACCTTTCATAGCTTAGTATAAATGAGTATTATTTTGCCACTTAATCACCAAGAATTTTTCAAGACCTTATTCTGTTTCCGATATTGTGCTAATTGTTGGGGATAAAATGAAAGGCAAAAACATGATTTCCCAGAATCAAGGATATCTATTCTAATGGAGAACCTAATGTTCTAACACATTTTGTCATTTCACTCTCATTATGCTGTTATTGTGAATTTTTAAATTATTTTTATTATTAAGATGATTAAATATGTTAATTGTTTTCCTAATGTGGGGAAGAGAAACATTGTGGCTAGAGAAACAGCAAGGCTTGGATTGCAGGTGTCCCTATAACATACAATGGCTCTGTAACATTGGGAAATTTTTTTTTAACCTTTCTCTTTCATAGGCAGAAGAAATTTCCTTGAAAGTCATCCTGTATGAATAAAATCATAGCTTTAGTTGCTTTCAGTATCTATATATCTATACATCTATATTTATATCTGCATATATATATACACATACATACATACACACAGAGAGAAAGCTCATCTTTATATATATATACATATATATGTGTATATATGTATATATATATATATATAGTTACTCTTTGAAACTATTCATCAGGGATAATAATTTATACCTAGTTTTTTGCTCTTTTTTAGTTTTTTAAGATACAAGGATTAGATAAAACACACTCTGCCCTCAAAGAGTTAGTAGTATGATAGAAGTGAGTAATCTCATTTCATTCTAGCAACCTTGGGATTTAGGAAGATTTGCTCAGAAGAGTCCAATAGTCATATAAATGGTTAAATTGATAGACTTTTATAAATTGCATTTTAACTCATGCCAAAGGGACCCAGATATATTTTTTAAATTTTCTATATGCTTTAAAAAACTTTATGTATATATTTTTTAAATTTTTATTTATTTATTTTAATTTCTCTTAATTACATATAAACATACTTTTTGAGTTCCAATTTTTTCTCCCATCCTCCCTTCCCTCCCCTCTCCCAAAGCCTGTAAGCAATTTAATATAGGTTATGCATTACAATCATGTTAAACATAATTTGACATTGCTCAGGAAAAAATGCAAGAAAAAATAAAGAAGAACATTAACAAAAAAGCAACAACAAAAGTTAAAGTAGTATGCTTTAGTCTGCATTCAGATTCCATAATTCTTTTTCTGAATGTGGAGAGCATTTCCCACCATAAACTTTTTGTCATTGTCTTGCATCATTGCATTACTGAGAAGAGGCAAGTCCATCATAGTTGATCATCAAAAAATGTTGTTGATACTATGTACAATATTCTCTTGGTTCTGCTCATTTCACTCAGCATCAATTCGTGTAAGTCTTTCCAGGTTGTTTTCTGAAATATAGCTGCTTATCATTTCTTACAGCACAATAATGTTCCATTACATTCACATACCACAACTTGTTCAGCCATTCCCCAAATGATGGACATCCCCGCAATTTCCAATTTTGTGCTACCACAAAAAGAGCAGATATAAATATTTTTGTATATATGGGTCATTTTACCTTTTTCATGATCTCTTTGGGATACAGACCTAGTAGTGGTATTGTTGGATCAAAGGGTATGCACAGTTTTAAAGCCTTTTGGGCATGGGATTCAGATTTAATAAGAAGCACTTTGAGGAAGGACCAAAAATAGAATAACCACAATGAAGAGTTCAAAACAAAGTCTACAACTAAGTTTCAGAATACTGAGAAAGTATCATAGACTTTGTTTTGTTTGTTTGTTTGTGGGGCAATGGGGGTTAAGTGACTTGCCCAAGGTCACACAGCTAGAAAGTGTCAAGTGTCTGAGGCTGGATTTTAACTCAGGAACTCCTGAATCCAGGGCCGGTGCTTTATCCACTGCACCACCTAGCCATCCCCCATATCATAGACTTTGAATAAAAAGGTCCTTAAAGAAGAGGAAAAACCACAAAAACAGTTATGGGAGTGTTTTTAGATTTGGTATACCTGGTTTTGTCTTCCAAGTTCTCATCAGGTATTTTAGTTTATGGGTGGGATGGTGGATATAAAATCATTTCTCACCATGGTCAGCTCATCTGTCCACACTGGTCATGGTAATTTTTTTTTAATTTTATTTATTTATTTAGAATTTTAGAATTTCCCCCACCTTATGTGTAAAAACAAATTGTAACATCAAGTTTTAAAACTTTGTGTTCCAAATTGTCTTCCTCTCTCTTTATCCTCCCTTGAGAACATAATCAATTTGATATGTTATACATGTGCAATCATGCAAAATTTAACAGACAAAGAACATGTTACAAAAAAGAACTAACAACAACAACAAAAATATACTTCCATCTGTATTCAGATACCATCAGTTCTTTCTCTGTAGATAGATTGCATTTTTCATAAGTCCTTCAGAGTTGTCTTGGATCATTTCATTGCTGAAAATAACTAAGTCATTTGCAGCTGATCATCTTACTATATTGCTGTAATTTTGTATACAGTACGCTTCACTTTGTATCAACTCATGTAAGTCTTTCCAGATTTTTCTGATAACATCTTGCTAATCTTTTTTAAATAGTAAACTACATTTGTATAGTATTTTAAAGGGAGATTTCTTTAGAAAACTACCCTGAGGTTGATTATTACAACAATAATAGCTAACATTTATATAGTATCTTATACCTGACAAAGAATTTTCTTCACAATACCCCAGCAAAGTAAGTACCATAATCACCATCCTCATCCTCATCCTCATCTTACATTGTTCTTGCCCCGGCTTCAAAATCCCCCCCAATTACTATTACTGTGTTTCCCTCCATCCTATTTGCTCCACATATTTACTCTATTTTCTATCATCTTTTACCCCTTCCCTGCTCAAAAGTGTTTTGCTTCTGACTGGCCCTCCCCCTCCCTTTCTTCACCCCTCCCCTCTTATTACCTTCCCCTCCCACTTCTCCAAAGGGAAAGACATATCACTATACCCACTTGAGTGTGTATGTTATTCCCTCTTTGAGACAATTCTGATGAGAGTAAGGCTTATTCACTCTGCTGCTCCTCCCCTATCTTCCCCTCCACTCCATAAGCTTTTTCTTGCTTCTTTTATGTGAGATATTTTACCCCATTGCACCTCTCCCTTTCCCCTTCTCCCAGTGCAATCCCCTCACCCCTTCATTTTATTTTAAAGATGGAATCATGGGGCAGCTAGGTGACACAGTGGACAAAGCACCCACCCTGGACCCAGGAGGACCTGAGCCCATATCCAGACTTAGGCATTAGACACCCAGCAGCTGCATGAGCCTGGGCATGCCACAAAACACTGACTGTCCAGAAAAAAATGATAAAAAAGAAATGCTTTACAGATATCATCCCTTTACAATTAATTTTCACCAATGCCCTCTATTTAAATTTATTCCTTTCAGCCACCCTAATAATTAGAAAGTTCTTATGAGTTAGAAGTATCATCTGCCCATGTAGGAATGTAAACAGTTTTACATTTTAACATTCTTCATGATTTTTTTTCCTATTTACCTTTTTATGCCTCTCTAGGGTCTTGTATTTGAAAGTCAAATTTTCTGTTCAGTTGAGGTCTTTTCATCACAATTGCCTGAAAATCCTATTTTTCATTGAAGTCCCATTTTTTCCCCTGAAAAATTATAATCACTTTTAGTGAGTATACGATTCTTGGTTGTAATATCAATTCTTTTGCCCTCCAGGATATAATGTTCCATGCCCTCCGGTCCTTTAATGTAGAAGCTACTAGATCTTGTATTATCCTGACTGTGGCTCCACGGTACTTGAACTGTTTCTTTCTGGCTGCTTGGATTATTTTTTCCTTGACCTGGGAGCTCTGGAATTTGGTTATAATATTCCTGGAAGTTTTCATTTTTGTATCTCTTTTAGGAGTTGATCAGTGGATTCTTTCAATTTCTATTTTACCTTCTGCTTCTAGAATATCAGGGCAATTTTCCCTGACAATCTCTTAGAAGATGATGTCTAAGCTCATTTTTGATCATGGTTTTCAGGTAGTCCAATAACTTTCAAATTATCTCTCAAAAGATTTATTTTCCAAGTCATTTTCCAAGGATATATTTCACATTGCTCTCTTTTTCTATTCACTTGCATTTGCTTTATTGTGTTTTGATTTCACATAAAGTCATTATCTTCCATTTGTTCAATCCTAAATTTTAAGCAATTATTTTCTTTAGTGTGCTTTTATACCTCCTTTTCCTTTTGGCCAATTAGGCTTTTCAAGCTGTTGGCTTTTTTCATGACTTTTCTGCATCACTCTCATTTTTCTTTCCATTTCTTCATCGACCTTTCTTATTTTATCTTCAAAATCCTTTCTGAGTGCTTCTATGGCCTGAGACCAATTCATATTTTTTTCTTGGAAGCTTTGGATAAAGGAGCTTTGATGTTGTGATCTTCCTCTCAGGATGTATTTTGATCTTCATTGTCACCAAAGAAACTTTAAATGGTCTGCATTTTTTCTGTCTGTTCATTTTGATAGCCTATTTCTTGACTTTTAATTCCTTCTTAATGTGGGGCATTGCTTCTGGAATGCACTTTCCCAAGCTTCAGGGGGTTCCAGTTGGTACAATTTAAGGAGAGGCAGGTTCTCCACTTGCCTGGCCTTTGGTCTTGTTTGTAATTAACCAGACCTACTTGCTACTTAACCCAGAAACAAAATTCTGTTTCACTGTGGTTGTTAGTTACAGGCAAGCCTGTTCCTCTCCCCTACCTGGGTCCACCACTCAAGACTGCTTCTTGGATAATAGCATGGGCAAAACAACTGAGTTCTTGTGGAGCCACAATGATGATCACACAAAATTTAGCAGCTTCTATATTCAAGGATCTGAGGGCTTGGAATATGATATTCCAGAAGGCAAAGGAACTGGGATTACAACCAAGAATCACCTATGTAGCAAAACTGAGTATAATTCTTCAGGGAGAAAATGAGTATTTCAAGAAAAAGAAGACTTTCAAGTATTCTTGATGAAAAGACCAGAGCTGAATAGAAACTTTACCTTTCAAATACAAGACTCAAGAAGAGCATAACAAGGTGAACAGAAAAAGGAAATCATAAGGGATTTAAGGTTAAACTGTTTACAATCCTTCACAGGAAAATGATACTTGTAACTCCTAAGAATTTTCTTATTATTAGGGCAGTTGGAATGAGTATATATAGACAGAGGGCACAAGTGTGAGTTGAATATGATGGGATGATAGATAACAAACAAATAAAATTAAGGGGTGAGAGAGGAATGGAATGAGGGAAAGGGAAAGGTGGAATGGGTAAATTACTTCATATAAAAGAAGTAAGAAAAAGCTTATACAGTGGAGGAGAAGATAGGGGAGGAGCAGGGGAGTGAATGGACCTTACTCTCATCAGAATTGCCTCAAAGAGGGAATGACATACAGTCAGTTGGGTATAGAAAGCTATCTTACCTTGCAAAAAAGTAGGAGGAGAAGTAAATAAGAGAGGCTGGAATGGGTGATAGAATGGAGGGCAGTTTGTCAGAGAAGGTAGTCAGAAGTGAAACACTTTTGAGGAGGGACAGGGTGAAAGGAGAGAGAAAATGGAATTAATGGAGGAAGAGGGAATAGCATGAAGGGAAATACAGTTATTGTGAAAAAAATTGAAGAAAGTTTCTCTGATAAAGGCCTCATTTCTCAAACTAGAGAATTGAGTCAAATTTATAAAAATAAGAGCCATTCCCCAATTGATAAATCATCAAAAGATAAGAATAGTTTTCAGATGAAGCTATCTATAACTTTATTTAAAATGCTTTAGCTCACTATTTATTGGAGAATTGCAAATCAAAAGAATTGTGGGGTACTATCTCATATTTATTAGAGTGGTAAATAGAACAGAAGATGAAAATGACAAATATTGTAGTAGATGTGGGGAAAAATGAGACATTAATGCACAGTGGAATTGTGAATTGATTCAACCATTCTAAAGAGCAATTTGGAACTATTCTCAAAGGGTTATAAAATCATGCATTCTATTTGAACTAGCAGTAGTAGGTGTGTATTGAAAAAGAGATAAAAAACAAAAAAAAGGTAAAATGATCTATAGGTACAAAATTATTATTATTGTGGTATAAGAAATGATGAGCAGGATGCTCTCAGAAAAACCTGGAAAGACTTACATGAGCTGATAAAAAGTGAAATGTCCTATGTATAAAGTAACAGCAATATTGTAAGATACGCAGCTGTGAATGGCTTAGCTATTCTCAGAAATCCAATGATCCAAGACAACTCTGAAGGACTTATGAAGAAAAAAGGCATTCATCCACAGAGTAAGAACTGATGGTGTCTGAATGCACATTGATGTATAGGTATTTTTTTTCCTTTATTTTTTCTTGAATATTTTTGGTCTGTTTTCTTTCACAACATGACTGACATGGAAAGGTTTTGCATGACTACACATGTTTAACATATACTGAATTGCTTGCCTTCTCAAGAGAATGGGGGAGAAAGGAAGAGAATTTGGAACTCAAAAATTTTTAAATGGATATGAAAAATTATTTTACATGTAATTAGGGAAAAATAAAATAAACAAAGCAAAAGAAAAAAGAACAAATAGCTGGAAACAGGAAAAATAATAACCAATTTCTCTGATAAAAGACCTAATTTCTCAAATAAATAGGGAATTGAGACAGATTTATGAAAATAGCAGTCACTTCCCGATTAATAAATGGTGAAAGGTTATGAACATGTAGTTTTCATAAGAAAAAAATAAAATCTTTTAATAATCATATGAAAAAATGCTCTAAAGCACAAATAATTAGAGAGATACAAATTAAAACAAATTTAAGGTACCACCTCAAACCTATTAAATTGACTAACCTGAGAGAAAATGATAATGACCAGTGCTGGAATGTATGTGGAAAAAATGGTACATTAATGTACTGTTAGTGAAATTGTGAACTAGCCTAACCCTTTTGGAAAACATTTGGAACTTTGCCCAAAGTTCTATCAAACTGCTCACACTTTGACCCAAAAATGCCTCTTCTAGGTATGTAACCCAAAGAGACCAAGGAAAAGGGAAAAGGACCTATATGTAAAAACATTTATAAAAGCTCTTTTTGTGGTGGCAAAACATTGAAAATTGAGTGGATGCCCATCATTTGGGGAATGGCTAAATGAGTTGTGGTATATAATTGTGATGGAATAATATAGTGTTTTAAAAAAAAAAAGATGAAGGAGGCTGCTTCAGAAAAGCCTAAGAAGGCTTATATGAAAACTAATACAATGTGAAGTGAGTAAAACATTGTACACAATAAAAACTATATGGTAATCATAATCAACAGTGATGGATTTAGTTATTCTGATCAATATAATTCCAAAGGACTCTTGATGAAAAAGACACTTCACATTCAGAAAGAGAATTGATGAAATTTGAGTGCAGACAAAAGCATATATTTTTCATTTTATTTCTCTTGCTTGAAATAAAGTATAACTAAAGCAGAGACAAAAAATTAAAATCACTCTTATAATCACAAACCAATGATTAATTGGCTTATCAAATCTATTAAATACTCTTCTTGGGGGCAGCTAGGTGGCATAGTGGATAGAGCACTGGCCCTGGAGTCAGGAGTACCTGAGTTCAAATCTGGCTTCAGACATTTGACACTTACTAGCTGTGTGACCCTGGGCAAGTCACTTAACCCCAATTGCCTCACCAAAAAAAAAAAAAAAACTATTCTCTATGCTTACATGGACTACAGAATACAATTAATTATGACAAGGTGATATACTTAATTACAAGTCTTAATTAGTTTCCATGCCCACAGACTATAGAAGAAATGCCATTTTTGGACATTTTCCCCCAGATTTTTCCTTTACAGAAAAGGTTAACTTCTTTATTCTAATGTTAACGCATCCAAAGCTTGTCCGATAAGAGGATTGTAGGGGTGAGAATTGGAGTACAGATGTTTCATTCTATTTGTATCCCTGGAACCTAGTACAGTGCCTGACATATAGCATATCCTTAACAAATACTTGTTTATTGATTGGTTGATTGATTAATGTGTGCACTACACTGTGCTGACACAACCTCATTCTGCATGGAACCTGTTGGATTTCCCCATAATTAACTGTTCCATCTTATCCTAAAGTTAAAAGGACCTCATAGTTCATGTAGGGCAGAGCTACAATGCTAGTAAATATCTGGCAGTAGAATCTCTGGCAGGAAAACATGTTCAAGAGACACACTTTTATGTTTAATCTGTATTATTAACATTTTATTGATCACTTTATTAAGACTAAAAAAATCAACAAAAAAATAAATCAAGCCCCAATTTGTAGTGTTTACCAATTTCTGAGGATATTCACACTGAAAATTTAACAATTGACTTACTAGCCAGATCAAGCTCTCTCTAGCACATCCTTATAGGTCCACCTACATTATTCCCAAGCATTAAATAGGTATCGATCCTCTACTTGAAAGTTTTAAGGGATGCAAAATTCACATTTTTAAGGCATATAACTCAATTTTCTAATTATTTTCTTACTGGAGGCAGCTAGATGGTGCAGTGGATAAATCACCAACCCAGGATTCAGAGGGACCTGAGTTCAAATCTGACCTCAGACACTTGACACTAGATGTGTGACCTTGGGCAAGTCACTTAACCCTCATTGCCCTGCCCCCCAAAAAAGAAAAGAAAAGAAAAAAATTGATGTAATTATTTTTTTCCTTCCTTCAATATATAAATGGTTCTATGTTTATATCATTATGGGCAATCACTCGAACACTGCTGATCTTAATGCATCCACACCTTCTTGTCCTACATGACTTATCTATGTCTCAGCAAGGGGGCTCCCACCCAATGTACCTAGTGCTTTTATTACATTCTTTTTTCATTGCAAGAATATCAATGTCTCACTGTTGCTATTAGATTCCTGCCCACCCTGTATGTTTATTTATTTAGTTATTTTGCATTTTAGTTATTTTTATTGATTTTAACATTATTTTCTTTTAAAATTTTGGTCGCAAATTCTTTTCCTCCATCACAAACCCTCCCCCCAAGCACTCAGAAGGCAAATAATATGGTTGGACCAGTTTACTACTTCTCTAGCAGTTCATTAATGTACCTATTTTCCCCCATTTCCTTCATCATTGTCATGTCTGATAGGTGGTACCTCAGAGTCTTTTCAATTTGCATTTCTATTTTCGATAGTGATGTAGAGCATTTTTTATGATTATAGATAGCTTTGATTTCTTCTTCTGATAACTGCTTATTTATATGTTTTGACCATTTATCATTAGGGGAATGGCTTTTATATTTACAAATTTGATAGTTCTATACATGATATATATTTGAGAAATAAGGCTTGTATCAATGGAACTTTCTGTAATATTTTTTAAAATTACTTCATTTTCTACAGTACCTTTCAGCAAAATGTTGTTTTTCTGATTTTCTCTTTTAATTAGGTTTATTTTTGCTTTTGCTTTGTCTGAGATCATAATTGATACCCCTGTCTTTTTTGCTTCAGTTAAAGTGTATTACATTTTGCTCCAGGCTTTTAACTCTATGTGCCTTTCTATTTCAAATATATCTCTTATAAACAACATATTGTTGTTTCTGGTTTCTAATCCATTGTACTGTCTGCTTCCATTTTGGGGGTGAGGTCATTTCAACAACATTCAGAGTTTTGATTAGTGTATATTTCTCTCAATTACATTTTCTTTTGTTTCTTCCCCCTCCCTTTCTCTCTTTTTATCTTGTGTCTCTCAAAAATCCATTTTACTTCAAACCATTTTCTCCCTTAATTCACCCTATCTTCTATTATTTCCTCTATGTATTTTTTATCTTCTTCCTCTTTTACTTCTCTCTTCGGTGACTTACATTTCTATATAAACAGGAAGGATCCTGGATCCCTTGTAGCCATAAGCTCTAGCATTTCTCTCTGCTTTTGTACAGTGACTAGGGACTCTGCTTCCTTCAGACCAACCACCAGCATTCCCCTCTGCCCAAGAGCTGAAACTCAGTACTCTGTATGGGCAATGTACATCAACCTGGTGCCAGTTATACACAGTGCCAGCAAAAAGTCCCTTGTAATCTCTCTCTGTCCAGTTGTCTGACCACCTTTCTCTCTCTGGGCTGTGAACTCCCAAATATGCTACTAAGGCTGTGGCTATGGTTCCTACTGAGCTGCCAAGTGTGTGGGCCTCCAGCTCAGCGCCAAGAGGTCCTTCAGACCTCTTAGACTGAAAAAAAATGCCTCACCCTGTACTTTTGTTGGTTCTACTGCTCCAATATGTGATTTGAGGCACTATTTTAGAGTAGTTTGGATGGGAATATTGTTAGAGTTCAGCTTGGTGGTGATCTCTAATCTGCCATTTTAGCTTCACCTTGGTATATTGATCTTAAAAGAAATCACAACATTTCTCCTGCATAACTCCTAATGTGTAGTTGTGAGGAAATGGGGATTGGTTTCCTCTCAATAAGAATATAATAGTCCCTTGGGGCAGCTAGGTGGCACAGTGGACAAAGCACTTTCCCAAGCCCCCAGGCCACTGCTGCATTTGTTGCCAAAATTCACATTAAAGAGATTGTCCCTCAGTTGGGTTCATCCAACTACATTGATTCTGACAAAGGCACACATTTCACTGATTCTATTCTATCCCAAATCTACTCTTTCCTGGGAGTAACTACAAAATTTCATACACCCTACCACCCACAAAGCTCAGGCCAGGTGAAACATATGAATGAAGAGCTTAAGAAAATGACTGGTAAATTGTGCACTGAAACTCATTTGAGGTGGGCTGATGTTCTACCCTTGGCATGTTCCTTTTTGCGCAGCAGGCCAAGAGGAGAACTACATATATACCTTTTGAGATGCTTTTTGGCCACCCCACTATCCAAGCAAAAGCTTTTTCCCCAGTATATTCATCATTAGTGGGGGGTAATACCTCTGTTGCTTCCTATATGTAGGAATTACAAGCCAGGATATGTGAACTCCATGAGGCAGGAGCAGCAGTACAGGCTGGGCCCTTGGAATTCTTACATGGTTTGAAACCAGGAGACAGTATATATATCAAAAAATTTCAGCCAGCTTGGGAAGGTACTTCCATGTTTTGCTGACAACTTCAACAGCCATCAAAATAGAAGAGAAGGACTTTTGGAACCACTGCTCCCATGTAAAACTAGTACCAACACTTGATGAGTGATGCATTGAAGGAAATTATGTAATAATGAATAATGTCAGTCATTTACATTTATCATCATCTACTATATGTCATAGTGATTATAGTAGGCTTCAACCAGTCACAGACAGCCATGGATCAGTGCCTTGAAGAGCCACAGGCCACAGTGTGACTGTGCAGTCCAATAAGGGAGCCACAGCTCCTCCTCAATGAGGACATCAGAAAACTGCACTCTCTGTTGCCCATCGGTTCCTGCATCTCATTCATTTTTCTTCCTCCCGAGCTTGAAAGCCCATCACAGCCGCACATAAGCTGCTCCTGAGTACTGAACTCCACAGGGCATGGTCCTTGGCCATCTCCTCCCAGCTGCCGATGTCTATTCCCAGAGCCCTCAAGTCTTGCTTGCATACATCTCTGTAGCGAAGCTAGGGGCATCCACCAGGTCTTTGGCCTGAGGCTAACTCGACATAGAGTAGGTCTTTAGGAATGTGCCCATCTTGCATATGGTGCACATGACTGAGCCAGTGCAGCCGTCTTTGTTTCAGTAGCGTGTAGATGCTCCGAAGTTGCATGTGTTGGAGCACTTCTGTGTTGGTGATCCTATCTGACCAAGATATGCCAAGGATGTGCCAAAGGCAGTGCATGTGGAAGCTGTTAAACTTCTTCTCTTGTCTAGTATACATAGTCCATGTTTCGCTGCCATACAGTAAGGTACTCAGGATGCATGCTCTATAAACAGCGAATTTGGTTCGTCTTGTCAGTTTACTATTTGCCTAGACATGCTTGGCAAGTTTAGCCATGGTTGAAGTAGCTTTCCTAATCCTCTGATTGATCTCAGAATCAAGTGACAAAATGTCACTGACAATAGAACCAAGATAAGAGAATTGACTTATGACATCCAACTGGTAGCTACCGATGTGTGTCAATGGAGGCGACATAGCACTCTGACACATGACTTTTGTCTTTTTTTTTTTTTTTTTTGCGGGGCAATGGGGGTTAAGTGACTTGCCCAGGGTCACACAGCTAGTAAGTGTTAAGTGTCTGAGGCTGGATTTGAACTCAGGTACTCCTGAATCCAGGGCCAGCGCTTTAACCACTGCGCCATCTAGCTGCCCCCTAACTTTTGTCTTTTTAAGATTAAGATAGTGATTATACATTTGTAGTTATTATTTGAAATTATTGTGCATTGTATATTATATCCTTTGTCATAAAACTAATTCACATTTTTTGCTGTCATCATTATCCTCAGTTGTTCAATCTATATGAGTCTTGGATTATGGGAATTTACCATTTGAGACATTAATTCCCTTTATTCTGATTTATCAGATACTGAGCAGCCAAGATGCCAGCCATCCATGAGAGGAATACATACAAAAGCAGACACTGAACTGTCACAGGACAGGTGACACGCACAAAGTCAGGTAGTACACTGGCTTGGGAATGGCTGAGAGAATGGCCATTAGCAAGAGCTGAGGTTGGAGTCTCTTGGTTTAATTCCCCCCCACACACACACATAGCATCAGATAGGCAGGCTATGCCATCTCATTCTATGCCTGATTTCGATTCCCCCTCCTTTATGCCTGATACCATGGACATCTCAATCCTATGCATCTGATTAAGCCATGCTAAGTTTTCCCTCCACATATGCCCTGGCTGTCTGCACAGCCACAATGTTTGGTAACGTTTATTTCCTTTACTTCTTTGTTCTTTTATGGTAATCCCATAATTATCTCAGGTGTCATGATAAATACAATGTTGGATTTGGCATTAACATCTGTTACAGATTATATTAGATTTGTAATTTCTCAAAATGGCATCAGGATAATTAAGCAGATGATGCAAAAAGTGATTAAATAAAGAGATAAATCCTTTTCTTAATTAATATCACAATTGTCTTAGCCCTGTATTAAAGAATGGTATACCAGCATAACTTATGGACTCTCTTGCAATAATTTAAGGAGACATCCACTATTGTCAGAAGTTATTATAATTGAAATTAATCTGACAACCTTTATGTTCCATCTTCTCAATTTATCCTCCATGGGGGGGGCGGTTTACAGTAATATTAAGTTTTAAAAGTTTCAGTTTTGTCTTTATTATATTTGTTTTATATATAAGAACTGGACAATGCATAATTCTAAAATCTCTAAAAAGATTCTGAATCTCCTTAGACATATGTTTTTAATAACTCTCATTGTTTGATTTAGTTATTGGCAAAGCTATTTAAAATTGTGTTAAGATAATTCTGTAGGAAATTTTCCAGCAGAGGAGACTTTCTAGCTGATCATCAGTATCTGAAACACATGAGAGAATTCTTTACAACCACACCTTAAACTTTCCAGCTGAGACTTTCTAGCTGATCATTAGCATCCACACTTGAAAGACTTTAACTCTACAACTACACTGAGATGACATCCCAAGAATCATTTGAGAAAAGACTTCCAAATACTTAAATGGACATTTTCCTGCTTTCCTTTTCCTATTGTATACACTATTTGTAATATTCACCTCCTAAAGGGGACTGTCCCCTTTAGTTTTCTTTATTTGTAATATCCACCTACTAAAGGGGACCGCCCCCTTTAGTTTTTGTCAATGTATCACTCAATTTCTTTTCTCTCTTTTCGTTCACTTTACATTGTTAATCATTAGTATCTGCAATGTTATTGCTTCATTTAAGGAAACTATGTTTCTTAACGAAGCCCAAGGAGCATATATAAGAAAATAATGGGCCTTGCCAATGCCCAAAGGCCCCAGTTTGAGATTTATTTGGACTGAATGGATTGACTGAGATTGACTGACTTCACTTATTAACTCACTTAAAGTTAATTCAATTGAAGCCATACTGGTCTGGCCCTCAAGAGGGTGTGTTCTCAGAGACAGTGGACTCTGACCTCAAAACAGGACCACCCTCAAATCCAATAAACCAATGGATTTGAGTGATGCTTGCCAATTAGCTGGAAGCAGTGTGGAAGGACCTCCTCTCTTTGGGATACCGAGGAAGCTTCCACACTCATTTCATCTCTTGAACAGGCTGGTGGTGGAGAAATTGAGGAACAGCCAGGCAAGGCTGGAGGGTTAGGCTAGACAGGCCTTTTCTTAAATTTTGGTCCCAGGTGTTCTTTTTCCTAATAAATGCTTAATGCCCAAAAACTAGTGCTAAAGCTTATAATTTATAAGTAAACCCTAGCTAGCTTTCCCTAAACTTGGGACAGGAATAAGATAACCACACATTTAATTTTAAAAATCACTCATTTGTTTCTCTAAAATTTTTTTATCTCATTCCTTATTCTGTTTTCTGGGCCCAAACAGAACAAGTCTAATCCCTCTTCCATGTACCAGTCATTCCATTACTTGACAACTTCTTTCATGTTTCTCCTAAGATATTTATATTCTGCAATATAAATAATCCCAGTCCCTTCACCTGACCCTATAAAGCAGTATACAATTCCTGTAGTCTCCTGGTTGTGTTCCTAGACACATATTAAAGCTTGCCAGGCAGTGTATGTTTTTTCTCCCAAAAGAAGCCTCCAAGAACTAAAGACAATCCTCCAGATATAGTTTGACCAAGACAGAGGACAGTTAAAGATCAGATTCCTTATTTTGGACATTGTGGCCTTGTTTATGAAGTCTAGGCTTCTATTGCACTGTGACCTCTTTGAAAGTAGGGACTGTCTTTTACCTTTCTTTGTATCCCCAGTGCTTAGTACAGTGACTCATAAATAGCAGGCTCTTAATGAATGTTATCAGCTGACTGACTAATCATTTCACCTGCTGTGACCCATTCTTGACCTATATTGGATTAATTCCACTTAAATATTTTTCACAGAAACTATTTTCTTAGCCATATCTCTACCACATCACACATGTGAACTTCATTTTTGGATTCCAAGTTGTTAAGGGCTAAAATTCTAGCTAAACTATCTAAAATCTAATGGCGTCATTCCAATCATTATAAAGTATAGAAATTCACATTTATTTCAATGCACTTTGATATTAGTGGACACTCTTCTACCAAGATCTTTGTGGATCCTGATCCTATCATCCTTTATATTAGCCATCCCAATCAAATTCCTGTCATCACCAGAAGCATATTTTCTTTAGTTCATCTAAGATCAGATATTGACTCAATGGCAGATCTCTGAATAGAAACCAAGACCCCTTGAATCATTCTCTAGTTCCCAGAATTGAGGTGAAAGGGAAATTATAAATCAATAGCTATACACCAAAGTCCTGAAACACACCAAGCATGTGTTCTGATTTACTGTCAATGATCTTTTAAAAACCATTTGCAAAGAAAAGAAGATCCCTACGCCTGTAAGGGCAGGTATTGTTTTTGCTTTCAAAAAATATAGGTAGAATTATAGATTGGCAGAAGGAGCTTTGATATCTATAAAAATACTGCAGGTGATGCTTTTGTGCCTGGGCCCCAAGTGAACAGTGCCCCATTGCCCCCATCACCTAAATATAAGGCAGTGTGAATGATATAGTTGTTTTAAACTTCTGGATTTGGAATTAGGAAGGCATAGGCTCAAATCTACTGTTGAAACAACTTCTATGACAGTGAGAAAGTTAAGCCCCCAAGCATTAATTGCTTTTTCTATAAAATAGAGTTATTAGAAATCATGGATTCTAATGTTTGCTCTAAAATTAAAACTCTGATCCTCTATACACTTAGATTTTGGACTGAAATAGCTCTGAGTAGGTACAAAATTAATATTTCAATACGTCAAAATTAATGAGTCATTTCTATTGAAGATATTCTATACATATAAGGCAGTTGATAGAACTTTAGGCATAGAGTGAGAAAAATTTCAGAACAAATATAATTTCAGGCATTTAATAGCCATGAGACTATAGGCAAGTAATTCAACTTTTTAACCTTCATTTCTTCAATTGTAAAAAAAAAATAAGATAATAATGGCACCTACCTCATAGCATTATCATGAAAATCAAATAGGTGCTTAGGACAGTGTCTGTTATATAGTATTCATTTAATAAATGCTTATTTTCTCCCTTTCCTTCTTCCTTTTCATACTTCTTCCTATTCCTTCTTCTATTCTTCCTGCCTCCTTCTTTTCTTCTCTCCATATAAACTGACCTCAGAACTTATTGTGAATTATGTCATTTCTAAGTCACCAGGGCAATTTAAATAGATAAATAAATGATGTATTTAAAGACAGATCGATAGTTACCTAATGACAGACAGATTATACATTTGATGATAAATGATAGATGAATGGATGGGCAGATAGATAGATAGATAGATAGATAGATAGATAGATAGATAGATAGATAGATAGATAGATACATAGATAGATAGATAGATAGATAGATAGATAGATAGATAGATAGATAGATAGATAGATAGATACATAGATACATAGATACATAGATGGATGGATGGATACATAGATAATGACTCAGGGATCATCTTACTGTTGATAAGCTTCTTGTCATGACTCACTGGTCTCCTCAGGGATGACAGATTTCACCAGGTCTTTATTAGAAGCTTTTCTCCATGTGATGGGGACTAGCCAAAGTTTGCCCTTGGCTATGATCAATTCCAGCAGCTCATTTTTTTCATATGAATGAAGTGAAGGCCAGAGAAGCAGATAAAGAGACTTGCCTAAGTTCATCCATTGAACAAGTGGCAGGATTGAAATGAAGAATGAAGAATTCTGTTTCTAAATCCAGTGCCTTTTTCTAGTTATCAGCCAGTAAGAATGGTGCAAGCATGTTTAATAGGACAAAAAATGTTTAAGCAGTTAGTGCACTTTTCCGCTTAAAGCTCCAATATGCCATTAACATGAAGATGTTGGTTTCTCAGTCTACCTTGTCCTCAGGGCCTCTGCAGTGGGGATGAGCTAATGGCTAAAGTGCTGTCCTATCCCCGTTATACATGCAGAGATAAATGAGCCAGACCGTCATAGATAATCAAAATAATCATGGCAATAAGAAGCACACCAGAGGGTCCTTTATGTGCTGCCACTGTCAGAACCATCCAGCCTCTAACAGCAATCTGAGGCACTATCATCTTTGAAGGGTCTGAGCCATCCAGAAACTGGGTAATGAAGGTAAATTTTCAGAAATGTTTCATTCATTCTAACTCCCAGCAAAGTGAGCCTTGAATTGACATGACTAATTAAGTTCTTTTTTCACAGTACTACCACTCTATTGCAGACCCTTATTACTGCTTGCCTAGGCTGTCATTATTAACTTCTGAACAGGTCTTCCTCCCTGAACCCTTTGCCATCCTTTCCAGAGATACCAGAATGATCTTTACAAATCAAAAATGCAACATTGCCTATATATTCAAAAGCCTTCAGTAGTGGGGAAGCTAGGTGGTACAGTGGATAGAGTACTTGCCTTGGAGTCAGGAAGACTTGAGTGTGAATGCAGTCTCAGATATTTACTAGATTTCTGATACTGGGCAAGTCATATCCCTGATTTCCTAAAAAGAGGCTTTAGTAGCATCCCCCCAAATATGATATGTATGTATGTATGTATATACGTACTTATGTATGCATGTATGTGTGTATTCATGTATATACTATAGATATATGTGAATGTATATAGATACATGTATGTATATATGCACACATGTGTATGGATATGTGTGTATTTACCAAATCAAAGAGATTTTATAGATTATATCCATAGATATATCTATATATCTCTCTCCACATATATCTATATCAGGATGCTCCACAATGGGGTGTGACCACACTTTACAGTTCTAAACATCTCATATTACTCCCTTCCTTTATACTTCAGCTAAACTAGCATCTTCTCTGCCACCCCAATATACCAAGTACTGTCACCTGTGTATATGATCCTCTTTCTCCCCTTCTTTCACTAATGAATTACTGTCTATCCTTGAATGCTAATACCACATTACTTAGGAAGATTTCCCCCTCCCGGTCAAAACTTCTATCTTTTGACTATATATAACATTTTCTTTCACAGCTCTCTAATGCAGCTATCAAAAACAATTTATACCATTTGGGACTTATCCCTATAAGAAACCATAAGCTCCTAAAAGGCAAGAATGTGTTGTATCAAAGCGTTAGATACCCCCTAGGTTTATCACAGTGCTCAGCATACACAATGCAGTGAATAGAGTGTTGGGCTGGGAGTGAAGAAGACTCGTCTTTGTGAATTCAAATCTGACCCATGGCAAGTCACTTAACTGTTTGCCTCAGTTTCTTCATCTGTAAAATGAGCTGGAGAAGGAATTGGCAAACTACTGTAGTGTCCCCACCAAGAAAATCCCAAAGAGGGTCACAGAGAATTGGACATGACTGAAAAACAACTTAACCTCAACAAAACAACCACATAGGCACTTAGAAAATGTTATATTTTTTCTAGACCATGGGTTCTTAACCCTTTTTGTTTTTATCATGGACTCTTTTGTCAATATCCTGAACTATCATGCATTTCTCAGAATGTTTGTAAAAACATAAAACAAAAGATGTTGTATTACAAAAGAAAAAATATATTGAAATAGAGTAATTGCATTTTTTTGCAGGGCAATGGGGGTTAAGTGACTTGCCAAGGGTCACACAGCTTCTAAGGGTCAAGTGTCTGAGGTTATATTTGAACTCAGGTCCTCCTGAATCCAGGGCCAGTGCTTTTTTGACTGTGCCACCTAGCTGCTCCCAAGTAATTGCATTTTTCAAATAAAAAGTTCACAGACTCCAGATTAAGAACTCATGTTCTAGATTGAAGCCAGCTCCAGATATTAATAAAAAGTATTCTGTGAACTTCTAAGTTATTCTTCAAACCCAGCCACTGAAGTGTCTCTTTGGCTGTTGGGACATTTCAAAATTACTTCCTACTGCCTGCCTTGGATAATGAATCAACAGATAGAGCACTTAGGTCTAGTCATTCCAAGTTAATACAATCCAGCACATATTTACAAAGCACCTCCTCTACCAGGTCTATGCTAAATCCTAGGAATATAATGATGATAAAAACAGCCCCTTTCCTCAAAGTACTTATATTCCACCAGTCAAAGCAGTCAGCTGGATAAATTACCCTCAAATTAGCAGAATTAGACTATGTATAATCCTTATGCTACTTGGAAGGTATGGGGTCTGGGATAAGGAAGCCATTGTGGTAGAATTGGGAATAGCCTTGATTGTGAAATAGGTGCTCAATAAATGTTGATTGCAAAGAATAGAATTGAAATTAATTGAACCTAATCAAATTAAGCTTATTTAAATTGGAAATCAGAAGGTCTGGGCTATTGGGTCCTATGGATCATGATCTTCTAGATAATAATATCCTGATGATAAGTTTACAACTCTTTTCATTATAACACAATGACTTTCTGTTACCTATTAATAGAGCAGCCTTTAAAAATCAAAACACACACATGTGAACACAAACATATGTACATATATATGTATGTGTATGTGTGTAATGTTATACATGTATATTTAAAGAATATATGTATATGTAGATAGATAGATAGGGGTATATTCTCTAAATATACATGTATGTAGTTGTTTTTAAACTCCCAGTTCAGAGATACTTCCCAGTGATTCTGATTTTACATAGAAGAAACTGAGGCCCAAAAGAATAAAAAACTCACTCAAGGTCACTTAATACTAAAACAGCCACTCAGTAGGGTAAGGTATAAGAAGGGGATGGGGATGGGGTGGCATGCCATAGTAGAAAGAACCCTGGATATGAATTCAGAGTACCTGGGTTTGAGTTTTAGATTTACTTCTAAATATACTTGGGAGCTTGGGTGAATCACTTTTCCTCTCAACATATCAGTTACTTTATCTATAAAATGGCAACAATAATACCTGCCCCACAGGGTTTTAGTGAAGGTTAAATGATATACTGGATTTAAATCACTTACTTCAGAAAATTTAGAAGTTTTATATGAATATTAGTTATGAAGTTTCCCAGTAATTTAGGCAGACATCTGTACTCAGGTCTCAGGATTCCTAATCGGTTGCTCTTTCATTCATGTAACAAATATTTTTAAGTACATTATATAGAGTCTGAGCTCAGCTCTTGGATACAAAAACAAGATGGGAAACAGTCCCTTCCCTCATAAAGTATAGAGTATATTTTTAATGCATTATATGCCCAGAAGAATTGTCTGTCATATTAAAAGCAAGTCAAAACTTTAAGATTTTCCCTAGAGCCTTATATGAAGTGTGGTGAGAGCAAGGGGGTAGGTAGTAAGCTAATTATTAGTAGCTTTGAAGCAAAAGTGAAAAAGTTTGATTGAAGTAAAAAAAATTTAATACAGTGTAGAACTTAGCTGATTTTACACAGATTACTTTCCTAATTAGCTGAGAGAAGAGAAGAGGTGGTAAGAAGATGAAAAATTACAATTTCATTGCCTTGTGGGGGTGGGGGATATAGTATGAGGAATTCTGTTATTATGCTCAAATAGCCATCCACACACAATGAAACATGGCATAAATCATACTTCTGGAGTTCTTTTTGTTTATTCTATCCATTATCATTGTGCAATGAGAATTAAGGAGACAGAGGCTCTGTGCACCCTTTAAATAATTAATTAATAAGACTGCCCTATTCACCTGCTTGGATACATAGCCCACAGAACGAATTGATTGTGTGACTTGTATATAATTAATAAACAATATCAACACTGCTATTTGATCCTTTTGTGATAAGCTGAGGCTACATCTCAGGAAATGTAATGGTTCAGAAGAGTTGCAAATTAGCCAGAGTCTTTTTTGGATTTAATGATATTAACAACTCTAGCCTGTTTTGACTCTGGCATTAATATATTATAGATAATGGATATAGTTACAGGCTCTGTGGTAAGAAAGAGTTATGACACAAGAAGAGAGATGAGAGTGATTACATTTATTGGCTATTTCATCACAATTAAAATGCAGAATCTGGGTAAAATAAATCCATATTTTTTAAAGTTTCCTAGAATGTAAAGTTATTTTTCAAAAATTGCTTTGTTTTTCTCAAAACTAAAGACTGTGTTCCTTCAGTAGTAAAAATAACAACAACAACAACAATAATGGTTATTATATGTTAATTGATATACTAGTAATAATAGCTAATATTTATATAACACTTACCACATGCCAGGCACTATGCTAAGCACTTTAAAATTATTATCACATTTGATCCTTTCTAGTATTTTTATAAATAACTATTAGGTTTGCAAAGTGCTTTACAAATGTGAACTCATTTGATTCTCACAAAACCCCTGTCATTAGGTGCTATTAATATTCTCATTTCACAGATCAAGAAACTGAGAAGTTAAGTGATTTTCCCAACACCATCTAATTAGTAAGGGTCTGGAGTGGGATTTGGCTTATAGGTTCACATTGCTTGATCTTTAAAGGTCATTAAAAATCTACATGTGGGTCCTTTTCCCCTTTTTATAACCTTATAATTTTATAATCTAGAATGGCTAGATCAGTTCACAACTCTACCAACAATGCATTGGTGTTCCAATTTTCCCACGTCTCCAACACTTATCATTTTCCTTTTTTGTCATATTAGACAATCTGGTAGGTATGAGGTGGTACCTCAGAGATGTTGTAATTTGCCTTTCTCTAATCAATAGTGATTGAGAACATTTTTATGTGATTATAGATAGCTTTAATTTCTTCTTCTGAAAATACCTATTCAGATACTTGGACCATTTCTTAATTGAGGACAATTCAAGTTGTTCTTTGAGGCTTTGAATGTAGGAGTTTTGACCTTGCTATCTTCTTCTGAGTCTGGGTTTTCGTCTTTCTTGTCATCATAGTAACTTTCTATGATTAATTTTTTCTGTTTGTTCATTTTTCCAGCCAATTTCTCTTTCTTTCTTTCTTTCTTTCTTTCTTTCTTTCTTTCTTTCTTTCTTTCTTTCTTTCTTTCTTCCTTTCTTGCTGGGCAATGAGGGTTAAGTGACTTGCCCAGGGTCACACAGCTAGTGTCAAGTGTCTGAGGCTGGATTTGAACTCAGGTCCTCTTGAATCCAAGGCCAGTGCTTTATCCACTGTGCCACTGAGCTGCTCCCAAGCCAATTTCTTAACTTTTAATTCTTTGCTAAAGTGGGGCTCTGCCTCCAGGGTGGAAAATGTGCTGTCCCAAGCTTCAGGGGTTTTGAGCAACTCTTTCAGAGATACTTCTAGCAACCTATAAATTTACAATTCTTCCAAGGGTGTATTATCTAAGGAAAGGTGTGTTTACTACTCTTCTGGCTTCTTTGAGTGATCACAAGCACTCTTTTCCACCCTGTAACTGTGAGTAGTGTCCCTGATCCACTGTGGCTGCAAGTTCTGTTGTAGTAGTGTTCTTCCTAACTCTGGGATTCCTCCCTAGCAGTGTAACCTGGATCTTAGTAGGGGCAAAGCAAGAGTCCTGTCTCCAGTGCCAGCAACAAGACCCCTATGGTTTCCTTCTGCCCAGTTGCTTGACCCCCTTACTATCTATGAGCTGAGAGCTCAGTAAACCAATATTGCTGCTATTGCTACTGATTCAGTCTCTCCCAATACCTACTCCTGCTTTTTGGGGCCCAATCTATGCTAGTGCAGCCTGAACTGGTTTGTGCTCCACTTTCACATTGGTATCACAGAACTTTGCTACTGACCTAAGTTGTTTTGGACTTAAAAATTGTTTCACCCATCCTTCAGTGGATTCTGTTGTTCCAAAATGTGTATTGAGGCATTATTTAAAGTTATTTGGAGAGTTTTGGGGAGAATACAACAGAATCATTGCCTTTTCCCTGCCATTTTCCCTCCACCTTCGCAATTGTGCTTTTCAATAAAAAGAGATTCACTTATGTACCTAAGCTGATTTTGATCAGGGCTGGTTAAAGTATATGTTACTTGTGATTTCAGACAATACATATTATACCTTAGAAAGCCTGCATAAAATATAGGCTAGATCATATTCTTGAATAAAGAAGAACTAGGCTCACGTCTTACTTATGATTTATTTCAACTGTATCACTATGGGCAAGTGGTCTCTCCTCTCAGGTCCCCCTAAACACCCTAAATAAATTTCCATTAAAATTAGTTAAAGACCACTGAGTGATCCATACAGAGGGACAGAGGTTTTACATTGAGGGGTAGGAAAAGGAGGTTCCTTCTTCTGATGAAATAATAGATCCAAATGATATTGTTCTTTGGTCTTTTAAAGTATGTCAATCAACCAGTCAAACAACTAATCACCAATCATTTATTAAGAATACATTCTACTCAATGTTAAGGCAATAAGTACAAATACAATTATTACCTACTCATTATGTATACAGATGAGAGAAACAATATATTCATGTGTAAATATATACAACAAAAGAAGCATATAAATTCAAATCAATGCAAAGTAGTTAAATATACAGTAGGAAGGAGGCACTAGTCATTAGAGGGATCAGGAAGTTTTCATATATAAGTTGACGCTTGACTTGTATATTAAAGGAAGGGAGAGACCTGGAAAGTAGAAGGGAGTGCATTGGAAAGAATATATAGGGTAATAGAGGACAACATGTAGAAAGGTCAGAAGATGGGAGATAGAGAATCACGTGTCAGGAACCGAATGAAAGCCAGTTTGGTCAGATTGCAGAATGTAAGAGGAAGAGTAATGTCAAATAAGTCTAGAAAAAAATAGGTTGAGATCATGTGGTAAAACATTTTAAAAGGCAAACAGCAGAAATGACATTTTATATTATGGGTAAAGCGAATTCACTAGAGCTTACTCAGCAGTAGAGTCAAGCAATCAGATCTACTTTTAAAGAAAATTACTTTTGCAGTAATGGAGAGGATAGTCTAGGGTTTGGAGAAACATGAGACATGGAGAGTAATTAGGATGTAGTTGTAATAATGGAGATGAGAACTCATGAGTGAATTAAGGTGGAAGCTATTTCAAGGAAGAAAAGGAGTTGGATGAAAGTGATGTTGTAGAAGGAGACATGGTAAGTAAGAATTAAACTGAGCCCCTGGTTTTATTATGCAAAATAGTATTTGTGACCTTTCTAGTTTTTGTGGTTTGGGGCACATGAAGAGATAGGGATAGAAGAGGCAGCTGGAAGAAATTGTCAGAAATATAATTCCTTTGAACTATCAAAAAAGCATGACTTTTCAGCAAATGGGAATTTACATTCTCTTGTCCTAAAAGCATGGTTGGGAATATAAATCTCCTTTGTCCCTATGATCTCACCTATAAGCAGAACTCTGCTCAAACAAGTTAGAAATTGATCTCAGCAGGGAAGGTGGATCATCTGGTGATGTGCTGTGCTCAGTACTCAGTGCACCATACCATACTGCTTCTATAAACTGACTTTACTTACCTGGGCAAACTTATTGCTCATGCCACCCAAGTCCAAACCTTTTGAACTAATAAGGGTCATTATATGCTTTAGTGAAATCTCCATTAATCATACTAATTCCCAATCCTATTTACAAATAACATTTCCTAACCCAGAATACACAGGATCATTGATTTAGAATAGGAGAAGACCATAGAAAATACCTGGACTAATGAATGAGGAAACTGAGATCCAGATTAAGTGACCATCATGGATTTGCATATGTAGTACACAGTGGTAGGATTGAAACACCTTATCTCTGACTCCAAAACTCAAGTTATTTCTACTGATCCACTGTGGGAACACAACATTTAAGAGATGGAAAGGACTTGTCCAATCTGGGCCTTTGAAGGAATTTTCCACTGAAGCAGCTCTGACAGGTTGTCCAAACACTGCTGAGAAACTGCTTGAAACAGCCAGTTCAATTCAACAAACATTGGTACCATGCAAGGCTGTTACATTCATATTCAGAAAGCAGAAGTCTGGCCATATCACTGCCTTATTCAATAATCTCCCAAGGCTCTGTTTTCTCTCTAAAATAAAATGCCACTTCCTCTATTTGGCTTCTAGTATCCTTCACAGTCAGACCCTAGCCTATTCTTCTGAGCTTATTTCACACTGGTTCCCTTCATATACTTATATTCCAGTCAATTTTGGCTAATTTCCATTCTTTCTACTAAATACCTCATCATTTGATTCTAGTTCTTTGCCCATTCCATTCCTGAAATGCTCTTTGTGTAATGACTTCGTATTTACTTTGGGTATATTTGATATTTACTAAAATATATGTAACCTGGGCTTTTATCATTCTTTCAACAGAAACAATGGGTACTTTATGAAAATCATGAATTATAGAATTTTACATTTGAAAGGTATTCCAGGAGACTTCTAGTCCAACTCAAACATACAAGGAATGGTATAAAAATATGTCAAACAAGAGGTCATCCACCCTTTGCTTGAAGACATCCAAGGAAGGGGAAATGACCAAACTTGAGGCAGCCAATTTAACTTACGGACAGTTTTAGTAGTTAGGAAAGTTCCACTCATGCCAAAAATGAGCCTAAATTTCTCTCTTTACAACTTTCACCCATTGTTCTTCATCAAATTGTTCACTTCTTAGTCTTTGAAAAGGCAATGAGTAGACAAAGAATTGAACTGTAGTTTTTGAACAATCAATTTAACATGAGCCTCTCTTCTTTTCCTTTCATCTCAAAGTCCTTGACATCATCCCTCACTCACTTTTATTTTGCTTTAGTCTCAGGTACTCAATCAGTCCTGACCAAAGTCAGCTCCTTTCATGTGGTTATCCTCATTTTTTTCCTAACAGATTGCTCAGTCAATCATATTCTATCACTCTATCAATTCATGCTCTAAATCTTTAACCTTTCCCTATGTACTTTTAGTTCCTTTAAAAAAACAAACAAAAACCTCACTAGATGCTATAATCTCCTCAAACTAACATTGTACTGGGTATTTTTTTCTCCCTTTATAATCTAAACTTCTAATGTGAAAAAAAATCTTTATATACCAAACATATTCCCTCTTAATTCTCACCCCTTGAAGTTTGGCTTCTGTATTCATCACTGAACTTAAACTATCATCACCAAATCTACGAATGAGCTCTGCATTTCTCACAATTTTTCACATACGATCTCTTCTTTGTACTACTGACATATCTCATTTGTTCAGGCCCTCATCACTTCTTACTTAGATTACTGCAATGATATCCTGATTAATCAAGATTGTCTGCCTGAAATTTATCTTCCAGTCAGCTGTTGAAGTGATTTCCTTCTAATAGAAGAATGATAAAGTCACTCTCATAATCAAATATGAGCAAACAAAAACATGTAAATTTGTTTTTAAAAGAAAAAATAAAGAAACAAGTATATGAAATGGTATTGTTCTATTATTTATATTTTAAGAGAATACATATTTAATACACATACATATATACATATAAACAAATATGTATATGTGTACATAGATATAGATTATCTATAGCTATAGCTATATATCACACTTCTAAATTTGCCACTGTGCCTCTGACTCTAACTAGAGAACTGACTGACATGATGCCTTCAGCCTCCTTTCCTTTCAGATGAGAGAGCTGGAGGGTGGAATACCAAAGTTCTCCCAAAGCCTGCCTTTATGTAGGAGCAGAAACTGGGCTCAGGTCATGGACTCAGATCACTCCACTTTGTATCTGCTGCTCTGCCTGGTTTCAATTCCCTGGAATGAGATGACCCTCCAAGGCAAATTAATCATCTCTAAACCCAACGCCATCCTCCAAGTTCAAGCCCTGATTGGTGCCACCTTGCCCATCTGATTGGAAAGTTGGAGGGTTGGGCAACAAACCTTTTTCCAATGCCTTCCTTTATAGAGGGCAGAAATTGGATTCAGCTCACTAAACTTTTCATCTATTGCCCTGATTCATTTCCAATCCATAGAAAAAGATGCCCTGCTTCCCCCCTCCTCTCAAGGATAGGTTCATCACTTTTAGCTATGTTGCTAGCTCAAGTTTTGACTGATATAATCTTCCTCAGACTCTTTTTCTTTTTATTAAAGGGCTAGATGACAGAGTACCAAACTCCTCACAATACTTCCCTTTAGAGGGCAGAAACTGAACTGATCTCACTTTACTTTGCATCTCCTGTCACCACCCTGATTTCAACTCTGTAGAAGAAAAATTCTCCAAAGTTGCATGCCCCAAGTTATCCCTCTACCCTCTTCTGTATTCTTGTGTGTTGTTTCCCCCTTTAGATTGTAAATTCCTTTAAGGCAAAGACACCAGCACTTATCCCTAGCAATTAGCACAGTTCCTCGCACATAGTAGGCACTTCATGTTTATTGTATTGAATGGATTGCTATTGTACTGATTCAGGCCCTCATCACCTCACACATAGACTATTATAATTGCCTCCTTGTTATCACTCTATCTCAAGCATCTCCTCTCACTAGTTCATTCTCCAAGAACCTGCCAAATTATCCTTTAAAAACAAGTACGACTATTTAACCCCACTATTCAGTAAACTCCAGTGGCTCTTCAATCACCTTCAAAATCAAAGCCTTTGACAACCTGATTCAGTCCTACTTTTCTAGGCTTCTTACCCCGTTATCACCCCTGTGTACTTTCTAATTCAGTAATACTGACCCCTTTGCTCTTCCTTGAACAAGATACTCCATCTCCTGAATGGGCATTTTCACTACTTTTCCCCATGTCAATAATTCTTTCCTTTCTCATCTCCACATACTGGCTTCCTTGGCTTCCTTCAAATCCCAAGTAAAATCTCATCTATTACAGGAAACCTTTCCTGTTTCCTTTTAGAGCCAGTGCCTTTCCCCAATTATGTCCAATTTATCCTAAAAACAGCTTGTTTGTACATAGTTTTTTCTTTTAATTTTTTTCTCCATTATTAGACTATGAGGTTCTTGAGGGAAAGAGGCTATGTTTGGCCTTTCTTTTTATTCTAAACACTTAACACAGTGTGTGGCATAGAGTAGGTGCTTAATAAATGCTTATTGACTGACAGACTAACTGATCAATTGATTGAGTGAGTGCATCATAAGTGAATCCATTTTGCTCATAAACTGTTCCCCAGAGAACTGTACCAACCACTTCTGCAGCAACAATCATAGATAATCCATAATAAATTTACCATGGATACTTTGACAATATGTAATATTAAATGTTAGAATATGCAACAGTGGATTCAGACCTTTTTAACTTAATACTGGGAGTAGACATTAATGGATTAACATCAATCTGGATGGAGGTAAATAAAGTAATATCCTAGGGCAATGGTGTCAAACTCAAATGGAAATGGGGGTCACAAATGTATATATATATATATATATATATATATATATATATACACACACACACACATATCCCTATGGGTTAGATATTGACTTAATTTTAAAATGTATTATTATCTATGTTTTATTTTGGTTTTATTTATTTTGCTAAATTTTTCCCAATCACATTTTCATCTGGTCGCTGCTGCATTTGAAAGCATTACAGGTCAAATGTGCCCTCAGTAACATATGTTTGACACCTCTGTAGTAAGCATTTCATTTAGTGATCTGAATGAAAGTATATATGATATGCTCAATATTTGCAGATGAAACATAACTTGATGGGATACCTAAAGTTTTAGAAAATAGTACCAAGCTTCAGAAATGTAATGCTCCTTAGGTAGCTAGATGGCGCAGTGGATAAAGTACCGGCCCTGGATTCAGGAGTACCTGAGTTCAAATCCGGCCTCAGACACTTGACACTTACCAACTCTGTGACCCTGGGCAAGTCACTTAACCCCCATTGTCCTGCAAAAACAAACCAAAAAAATTTTAAAAAATAAGTGATTCTGCTTTGTTCATCCTAATTCTTGATAGAAAATAAATACTTTGTACACACAAAAAGAAGCACATCAAGAGACATTTTCATACATGGCCAATTATAGGTGTGCATAGAATATAGGTCATGTACTATGTATGCCTACGTGGACAAGTGTTAGTGTATTTTACTTAATTACACATTATTTTTTTTGTTGTTGTTACAAGGAAAAGCTTTTATGAGGAGAGGGGAAGAGTACATTAGAAGTTTGTAAGTATTGATAGAATAAAATAATAAAAAAAAGATGAACAAAACACAAGAAAAGCAAATAAAGTTGAAAAGTAGATACAAATCAGAACAATTTATAACTTCCTTGTTTAATATCCAATTTAAAAAGCTATAAAAGTGATCAAATAATTTGAACAAATTTTTATCCCAAGAATTATTTTCAAAATCACTAAAGATAAGAAAAAGCATAACAAAACAACTCAGAAGGTTTACTTCAATGCTGAGCAAATTGAAAATGATGAAAAAATCTTAATAATGCCTAAGAATGTCTTGACAGGCCAAGGAAAAATGATGATTTCTCAGTCCTCTTTTTCCTCAACTTTTCTGTAGCTCTTGACACACTATAGATTGCCCTCTTCTCCTTGATACTTTCTTCCCTCTAGGTTTTCAACGCAACACTCTATCCTAATTTTCCTTCTACCCATCTGCCCACTCCTTCTTTGTCTCCTTTGCTAAATCCTTATGCAAATCACATGCTTATCACAGGCCTTTGTCCTGAGTCCACTTCTCTTTTCCTTAAATATTATTTCATTTGGTGATCTCTTCAGTTTCCATGGATTTATAGACCATCTCTATTCTAACTGTTCTCAGATCTCCTTATCCTGCCCCTACCTCTCTGTAGACTTCCAATCTCTCATCTCCAATTGCTTTTCAGACACCTTGAACTGGATATCTAGTAGATATATTTTAAAATATCTGTTGTTAATCACAGAATTAAAACAAGCCTTTCCATAATATAGTACAATGAAAATGATAACACATTAAACTACAAGTATATCATGTACACTTGCTATTTCCTACAAATATACAACAGTTATCATGTAAATTTATTTTTCTTTTTAAGTTCAACATATTTGAAAAATAATTCGTTTTATTTCCTCATAAATCCTTCTCCTCTCTTACCTTCACTATTAATTTAGAGGGCATCATCATCCTCCCAGTCCATCAGGCTTGAAGGTAGGAGTTATCTTCAACTCTTCAATGTATTTAACCCTGCTTAATTGACAGATAAGAAAAAGTCATTGTGCTGTAGTGGAAAGAGTTCTACGCTTTCAGTGAAGACATGATTAATCTTATGTCTTATGTTTTCAAATTTTCTATTTATGTCTGGTCTTTTCATCAAAATGCTTGAATGTCATCTATTTCATTAAGTATCCATTTTTCACCTTGAAGGTTTATTCTATTTTTTCTAGATAAATTGTTTTTGGTTGTAATCTGAACTTCTTTGCTTAGAATATTATATTCCAATCCCTCTGCTCCTTTAATGGGGAAGCAGATAAACCTTGTGTGATCCTGACTGTGGTTCTACAATATTTAAATTTATTCTTTCTGACTGCTTGAAATGTTTTCTCTGACCTCAGAGCTCTGGATTTGGCTATAATATTCCTGGCAGCCTTTATTTTGCCACCTTGTTCAGGAGGTTATTGGTGAATTCTTTCAATTTCTATTTTATCCTCTGGATATAAGATATTGACCTAGTTTTCCTTGATAATTTCTTGAGATATGATGTCTTAGTACTGGTTTTTAAGGTGTTATTTTGTTCAGTATCATTTTCGTCTCTTTTATCATATTGTTAATTCTCTTTTCATCAATTTTTTTGCATTGTTCTCATTAATTTTCCCAATTTTTCCTCTACCACACACATCTGTTTCTTTAACTCTTCCAGTAATTATTGTTGAGTTTGAGCCCAATTAGGATTTTTCTTTGAGGCTTTATTTGTAGTTTTTCATATTGTTGTTTTCTTCTGTATTTATGTCCTAGTCTTCCCTAACACCATAGTAATGTTTTTAAATTTTTTTTTTCTTTATAGTAATTTTTGATGGTTAAATTGTTTTTTGTTATTTGCTAATTTTTCTAATCTATTTTTTAAAAAAATTGGACTTTATGTTAAAATTGGGTTCTGCTCACATGGGGCTAGAAAGCACTCTCCTAAGCATCTAACTTTTTCATTTTGCTTTTTTTGCTAATTTGGTGTTTCCAAAGTGGTGTGATCTATGGAGATATGTGGTTACTGGAGGAACAGAGGAATAAGCTAATCCAGCACAAACATAAAATTGATCTGGGATCACTAGTCCCCATGACAACTCTCTCATGTCTTTATTATTTCTGTTTTTCAGTTGTTATCAATCCCTGGAGGTCCCTGTCCAAGGGGTCACATGGCTCAACCCGAATCCATTGGTCCCTGCTTTCCACTATGGCTCAGTTAAACTGTACATTTAAGTGTGGCGACCTTTAGGACCCTATTGAAAGACCTGGTTCTTAGCTCATGACTCTAGATGAAGCACATGGGGCCCTGATAGGAAACCCATTCTGGTGGTCTATAACATTCCAATTGGTAGCCCTCGCTATCAAGACTAATATCACAATGCCATGCTCAGGACAGCTGTTGGATGGCTGTGTGATGTTTAAAATCTAATGCGTGTCCTTACCTACCCCCATCCCCAAATTTTGGGGGAAACTAGCTAAGATTTACTGATAAATTCAGCAACATTTTAGGCTTTTAATTATTTACTAAAGTGTATTAGAAGTTAGTGAAGAGAGAGAGGGTGAGAACAGATCTCTTATAGTAAGGAAAACCCTAGCTTAGATCTATGCAGGATAGACAGAAAACAAAACCCCACGTTTACCTAGCAGCCCCTACTTCTAAAGAGAACACATGACATTCTTCCACCACAAGCTGGTTCCGAATGAAAAGGGGCAATCCAGCAAGCCAGCCTCACCTTCCTACTTCCTCTCTCCCTCTCTGAAAGGGGAGGTCCTTCAAGCTGATTGTTTGAGGGTGGCCTCCTGTTAATGTCATAGTTCAAAGCCTCTGAAAACAATACCCCACTCAGGGCTAGCCAGGTGTGTTCTCTATTTAATCAACCTTAAGTAGATTCAGCCTCTAAGAACAACACCCCCCCACACACACACACACACACACACTCAGGGCCAGCCAGGTGTGTTCTTGATTTAATCATCCTCAAGTAGATTCTCAGTCAGTCTCTAAGTCTTACCCAATTTAATCAATTCCAAATCAATCTTCAGGTGGGGCTCCTGGGCATCTGCCAAATCCCATTATTTTATCACAGCTGTTACAATAGTAGTGAAAGAATGGGTGGTCAGTTTATTCCTAAAGAAGAGGTTCACAGTGTTGAGGACAGGGATTGTTATTATAGCCATAACAAATCTTCAAGTCCTGTTGCTGGAATTCTCTCATTAGAGTTTTATTTTTACTTGGATGAATTAGTATCGGGGTTAATTGGTCAGGGAGTTTGACATCTAGGGCATTATTGGCAAAGAAGTTCCTCTGTAAAAGTGTTTATTAGATCACTCTCATCAGTTCCCTGGATATGGTGTCCTGGCTCCATGGTCCCACTACTTGATCTCCTGGCTGGCTTTCCAATTGTCATTATTGAAATCTAAAAATAAGAGAACCTGAAGACAATAAATTTATTAGCAAAGCTTGGAATTGCCAATAAGTAGAGTCCAAGGGACCTCAATAATGAAGAATTCCTATGCCTAAAGGGCGATAAAGCTGTGCATACCCTTTGACCCAGCAATTCCACTTTTAGGTCTTTTCCCCAAAGAAATCATGGAAAGGGGAAAGGGACCCACATGTACAAAAATATTTATAGCTGCTCTTTAAGTGGTAGCAAGGAATTGGAAGTTGAGGGGGTGCCCATCAATTGGGGAATGGCTGGACGAGTTGTGGTATATGAATACAATGGAATACTATTGTGCTGTAAGAAATGATGAGCAGGAGTTCAGAGAAACCTGGAGGGTCTTATGTGAACTGATGATGAGTGAGATGAGCAAAACCAGAAGAACACTGTACACAGTATCATCAACATTGAGTGTTGACCTACTGTGATGGACTATCTTCTTCTCACCAATGCAATGGTACAGAAGAGTTCCAGGGAATTCATGATAGAAGAGGATCTCCAAATCCAAGAAAAAAAAAAAAAGAACTGTGGAGTATAGATGCTGATTGAACCATACTATTTCTTTTGTTTTGGGTGCTGTTTTTTTTTTCTATTTTGAGGTTTTGCATTAATGCCCTGATTTTTTCTCTTATAACAGGATTAATGCAGAAATAGGATTAATGTTATTATGGATATATATATGTGTGTATATAGATAGAGATAGAGATAGAGATAGAGATAGAGATAGAGATAGAGATAGAGATAGAGATAGAGATAGAGATATAGAGATATAGAGATATAGATATATAGATATAACCTATATCAGATTTCCTGCTGTCTAGGGGAGGGGGGAGGGAGGAGAGGGAGGGAGAAAAATCTGAAATTGTAAAGCTTGTATAAACAAAAGTTGAGAACTATCTTTACATGTAACGGAAAAGATAAAATACCTTATATGTTAAAAAAAAAAAAGAAAGAAAAAAAAATAATGAAGAATTCCCCAGGAGTCAAGGCAGTTCTTTCAAAGTCATTAATCAGGAACCTCAAAAGGATGAAGAAAGTGATATAATCTATCAATGTGAGTGTTACTGAATAACAACTGGTCAAAAGAAGTGGAGATGTTTAGCTTTAAAACAAAACAGGGAAACCTTAAAGTATCTGATATCTTCAAGTAACTGAAGCCCTGTCATATAGAAGAGGAATTAGACATCCTCTGCTTGATCACCAAGGGAAGAAATAGGAACACTGGGAGAAAGTTGCAGAAAGGCAAATTTATCATGTGATTATCTCCCTAACAAAGAGATCCCTTGGAAAGAAAAATATTTGCCACATGAAGGAACATGGGAATTTTAGTATACAAAAAATGCACACACTATGAATGTATATTATTTGCAGAGGCAGAAAATCTATTTAATTTTCGATAATGTCCAATAGTTATAGGTGCTGCTAAAGAGAAAGATAATTCCTCAACAATGTAAATGGCTCATGAAAGATGAATAACATTTTTAACAATAATGACAACAACAGCAATGATGACGATGATGACGGCGACGACGACGACGACCACCTTATTCTGGATGGTAGTTGAGAGTATTAAAATTACTTCCATATATGTTACCTCTGAGGTCCAGAGAATGAAGGGAACTAAGTCAAATTTACTTGACCATGACCTATTAGAGCTAAGTCTTGAAAGCAAATCTGCTAACTAAAAGATCAATGTTCTTTCTATTACCTCTAGGCTTTGCCTCCCCACCCAGTATGCATCTCTTCATTCCTAATGTAAGAATTGATTTGGCTACCCCCATCTTTGGCTAAAATTAGAAATCCTCGGGTGCATCCTGCCTGGCTCCTTCCACCCAGCAGAGGTATGCATGGAAAACACGGGCACAACCTGGGTCCCTCTGCCCAGCTGGGGGTATGAACAGAGGCTCTGAGCACTGGCTCACTCCACCAAGCGAGGAGGTACATGGAAGCTCCATGCCCCAGCCACCCTTGGGTGCAGCCCCTAGAGGTGCCAGTGAATTAGCTTGGGGTGTGTGGGTGGTTGGCACATGTTTACTGAGAGAGAAGGTTTTTTAAGAGGAGCAGGGGTAGTGAAGGAGGGAAGAGGTAGAGGAGCAATTGAGAAAGGGAAGGGGAGATGAAGAGTGTGGGTATACAGGCAGTAGAAAAGAGGGGAGCTACCAAGAAAGGAGACACAGGGAGGAGAGGAGATGAGAGGAAGAGCAGGTGGCAGCGGCAGCAATCAGTCACATCCACAGAGTGAGAGACGTGCAGGGGGATAGAAAGCAGCTGAGCTGGTATATAAAGGTTACAGGTCATATATCCTGTTTTTCTTTGTCTATTTCTAAATTTGTTCAACATCAATAAACCCTGTTTTTGCTTTTATTTGAAAGGAGGCTTTTTAATCTCATTTCTTGTAAGTCTGGGAGAAGCAGTTGGGGAGAGGGCAGGCCCTTACAAATTGGGTCCCCTTACTAAGATTAATGAATCTGGGAGATCTATAACCCCCCCCCCCGCCTTACAGATCAGAAGTTCCAGCAAGGAGTTTACAGATTGGCAAGGCAGATAAAAATCTTTCACTAATTAAGTCATATGATCTCATCACCAATTGAAAAGAAATATTATCCTCAATGGGCTGAAGTTTGAAAACTTTCATAAGCAAAAAAATGACTGGGTTCTGTATGGGGCTAAATTTCTATCTATACTGTCTAAAATATCTAATTAGTGGCCGCCAATAAATTATAAGCTTTAGCAAGAGTTAGACTTTTAAGCATTTATTGAGGAGAATAAGAATTTGGAAAAGACAGAGAGAAAGGCCTAGATTCATTAATCTATTAAAGGTAGAGCGCATTTCTAGCTCCCTTCCCCACCAGAGTCCTCAGGAAAAAGAGAGTCAGAGTGGCAGCCTCCCCCTTCTTCCTTCCACAAGCAAATGTCACTTACTGACTCCAAAGAAAAGACGGATGGTCTTGCCCTCAGAGAACTTCTCCTCATGGTGGAGCTTTCCTATGGTAAGTCTCCAGCAGGTGGCATCATTCCAATCATTACAGTTCCTAAAAATATACTGGAAAGGAAGCAAGGAAAGAAGGGGGGAAAGAGAAATAAAGAGAGGAAGAGAGTGAGGGAGAAAAGAAGTAAGGGAGGGGGGAAAAGAAGGAAAAAAGAGAGGATGGAAAGAGGAAGGGGGAAAAGGAAGGAATGGAAAGAAAGGGAAGAAATGGAGGAAAGAATGAAGGAAGAAATGAAAGAAAGGAAGAAGAGAGAAAAAGGGAGGGAGAGAAGACAGGAGGAAGGAAGAAAATAAGGAAGGAAGGAAAAGAAAGGGAAGGAAGGAAGATAGGGAGGGAAGAAGGAAGAAAGAGGGAGGAAGAAAAGAAAAAAGGAAGGAAAGAAAGAAAAGAAAAGTGAGGAAGAAAAGAAGGAAGGAAAGAAAAGAAAGGTAAGGAAGGAAACTAGAGAGGGAGAAAGGGAAGGAAGGAAGGAGGGAAGGAAGGAAGAAAGAAAAAAGAAAGAAAGAAGGAAAGAAAGAAAGAAAAGAAGGAAGAAAAGGAAGGTAAGGAGTGATGAAGAAAAGGAAAGAAAGAAGGAAAGGGGGAAGAAAAGAAGAGAAGGGAAAAGGGAAAGAGAAGAAAGGAGGGAAGGAAGGAAGGAAGGAAGGAAGGAAGGAAGGAAGGAAGGAAGGAAGGAAGGAAAGTCTCTAAAAGCAAAACAGCCAGCCTTACATCAAGTTGATTTGAACTTCCATGTAACAGGTTAGGTGACAGCTGATTGCCAATTATTAGGAAGGGAGAACTTATCTTTTGTGACAAATGGTTGATGTCTGTTGACAGCTTAAAAGACCAATGTGACAAAATGCACATACTTTTTCCTCATGGAATGGATTGATGGGACCCAAGAGACCACTCACCAATCTGTGGAGTCTGGAAGGGTAACAATTGTTTTGCAAATAATATTTTTGCAGCCAAGACCTAGAGCATCTTAGAAAATTTAATTTTCTTTGGAAAATTTTACATATAGAAGAATTTGGGGAAATTGTGTGCATGCATAATTGAATACACTCATAAATAGATGCATGTTATTCTTTTCTCCAAATGAAGAGCTGATAATTTATGTCTACCTTTTTTTTAAAGGGTAATGGTAGAAATCGGGATGGGTGGATGTTTCCATCTTCTTAAATACAGTTGTTACTACTGTTTTCATAGAAAACTATTAAAGTATTGTGTATGTGTGTGTTCATGCATTTGGGAAAGAGGGTGTATTTGACATTGAAACAGAGGTTGCAAACCAAGCATAGCATAGGTATACTTTCTATTTTAAATTTTTTTTCTTTTTTATATTAATTTTTTAAACTTGAGTTCCAAAATGGTCTCCCTCTTTCCAGATCCTCCCACAACCACTGATAAAGTAAGGCATATGATATCCCTCATAGTCTCATGTAATGCAAAACATATATCAATATTATCTATTTTGCAAAAAGGAAAAAGAAAGATAGTTAAAAACATGAAAAAAGTTTCAGTTTGCCCTCAGAGTTCATTAGATCTGTCTCTGAATGTGGATTGTGTTTTTGATTATAAGTACTTTGGAATTATCATAGATCATAGTGTTCATCAGAGTAGCTAAATCATTCACAGTTGGTCATTTTTATAGTATTGCTTTTGCTGTGTGCTGTGTTCAATATCTCCTGGTTCTGTTTATGTCCATTGCATCAGTTAAGTCTTTGCATGTTTTTTTTTTCTGAAACCATTTCACTTGTCATTTCTTATAGCACAATCATATTTTATCAGAATCATATACCACAGTTTATTCAAGCATTCACCAATTAATCATTATCCCCTCAAATTCTAAATGCTTGCCACTGCAATATAATTATTTTTGCACATATGGGTCATCTTACTTTTTCTTTGATCTGTTTGGGATACAGACCTAATAACAGTATTGCTCAAAGAGGATGCACAATTTCAAAGCTCTTTGCTCTGAGTTCCAAATTCTTCTCTACAGTGGTTTTACAACTTCAACAGCAGTGAATTAATGTATCTATTTTTCCCTTGATCCACTTCAGCATTTGTAATGTTCATTTTCTACTGTTTTATCCAATTTGACAGGTGTGAAGCTGTATCTCAGAGTTGTTTTAATTCACATTTTTCTAATTTTTAGTGATTTAGAACATTTTTCATTGCTACTGATAACTTGATTTCTTCTTCTAAAATAGCCTGTTTATATCTTTTGGCTATCAATTAAAGAGTGCTTCTTATTTTCTTTTAATAGGGATTAGGGACAAATGCGATAAATCAGAGCATTTAGCAGGAAAAAAAACCTGTATTTTTTGGCAGTTTCCTGTTTTATTTATAATTTTGGCCACATTGATTTTGATTGTTCAAAAGCCATTAAATTTCATATAAATAAAATTATTCATTTTATTTCCAAAAACCTCAGTATTAATTATTTGGTAAATAATTCTTCCCCTTAACTAGAGATTAGGTAAATGTTTCATGTTCCACTAAATGTGCCTGTTTTGACCTTATCTTGGTATATGGTGTATATGTGCATGTGTATGCTGGTTACTTATGTGGGTTTATTTTATAACCCACAGCTTTGCTGAAGTAGTTAATTATTTCAGTTAACTTTTAAATTTCATTCCCTATGGTTCTTTAATCCTACTACATTATCATCTACAAAGAGTAAAAGTTTTGTTTCCTCATTATTATTATTATTATTCCTTCAATTTATTTTTCTTGCCTTATTAGTTAAAGCTAGCATTTCTGTTTCAATATTGAATTATAATGGTTTAATGGACATCCTTGCTTTATCACTAATCTTATTGGGAAATCTTCTAGTTTATCCTCATGAAAGATCTTGCATGCTTTTGGTTTTAGATAATATTCATTGGAAACCCTCACACCAGAGGTACTAGGTTTCCCTGAACACAAAAGAAAATTCAAAGAAGGCAAATGCTCACATGGTGGTCAGAAAAAAAAAACTATATAAGAACACTCTCAAGGTCCCTCTTAAGAACTTTAGAATTCATTGGATGACATGGGAGACACTTTCACAGTACTTCCCAGCATAGTGTGCCCTCAGAGGAGGTGCTGTGCTCTATGAGCAAAGTGGAATTGAAATAGCTCACAAGAAATGCAAGATGCACAAACTTAGAGAATCCAATCCAAACATTCCTGTGGATTATTTGTGCCTAACCTGTAGTAGAGCATTCTCAGCCTGTATTGTTCTTATCAGCCACAATAGGACATTCTATAACTTGACTCTAACATGGTGATGTCATTTTGGTCCTCTTTGAGAACAAAACACAACAACCAAATAGATAATGTTCTATTTATTCATATTTTCTAATGCTTTTAATAGGAATGGGTGTTGTATTTTGGCAAAAGCTTTTTTGGCATTTACTGATACAATCATATGGTATTTGATGTTTTATTATTTATATGATCAATTATTTATGCTTATCATTCTCCTAATTTGAACCAGCTCTATATTCCTTGTATAAATCCAACCTAGTCATAGTGTATGATCTTTATGATGCATTGCTATAGTTTATTTGCTACTGGTTTAAATATAATATTTATTAGGGAGATTCATCTGTAGTTTTCTTTCTCTATTTTTGCTCTCCCTAGAAGGTGCCCCTTCACCCAATGATATCCTTGAAATCATATGATGATTCAGAATTGGGTCTAGTGCAGTAGACAGAGCACTTTTTCTAGTCTGGATTCCTAGATTTCAGAATCAGAATGAGAATGGAAAAGTTAGAAGAAGCATAAATGATCATCCAGTCCAATTAAATCTATCACAAAGAAATCTCCACTATAATATGCCTGATGGGTGATCTAAGTTAAGCAATTCAACCACATCTGGAGGCAGTCCTTTTTTTCCTTGAAGATTTTTACTCTTGTATCTTGCTTGTTTTCCATGGAATCTAGCCTAAATTAATCCCTGTCAACTTCATTCCATTCATCCTAGTCCTGTTTTGTTTGGGGGCTGAATAGAATAAATCTCATCCTTCTTCTATACAACAAACATTCAAATACTTGAATAAAGCTTTTAAGTAACCCATGAATCATCTTTTCTCCTAGTTAAACCTAACCAGGTCCTTTAAATGATTCTATTCTGGCATAAACTCTAGGCCTTTCATTATCCTGGTTTCCTTTCTTTGCACACTTTCAATCTTATCCATGTTCTTAAATCATGGTGCCTAGAACTGAATACAATACACCAGATGAAGTTTCACAAAGGCAAAGTTCTGTGGGATTACCACCTCCATATTCCTGGAAGCTACTCCTGGAAACTATTTCCATTCCATAATAATAATCATATGCCAAATGCTGATAGGACACAAATATTAAATGGGAAATGGTTCTTATCTTCATGGAACTTCCAACCTAGTTAGTGGAATAAAATAGACTTCGTTCTCTTATTCCTGACAACTCTTGTAGTAAATTATCATGCCCAAACCTTAAGTTTTCTCCCCCCCCCCAGTATAAACAGAATCCTGTAATGAATCCTGCAATGTTATGATCATACAGCCTTTTATTATCCTGGTCTCTCTCACCTTGATACTCTTCCTCATATTAAAGTCTCTACTAAAGTGTGGCAAACAATATTAAGCATTATACCTCCAATATGTTCTACCTGGAGCAAAGTGCATTGATATGATCACCTTTCCATTACTAGATGTTATACTTTCTATAATACAGTCTCAGATCATGTTAGCTTTCTTTACTTCCTTACACTTTTAATTTATATTGAGCTTTCAGTTAACTAAGACTCCAAAGATTTTTCCAAATATTTATTTTTCTAGGCAAACATACCATATTTTGCAAATGAGCTTGATTTTTGAAACCCAGGTGGAAGATTTTATGATATTACAATTGAATGTCATCAATTTATTAGATTCTTCCTAATGTTCTCAATAGTCAGTCTCCAAAAATTTTTGATTATGTAAAAATCAACAAAAGAAAACATAAACCTAATAGTTCTCTATAAATTATGTACATATATAATTTATTATTTTACATATCATCTATATCATAAATGGTGGCATGATAAATATCTACAAAATACAAATTAAAATACTCTATATATGAAATGTATATAAATTAAAATATTTAAATGTTAGATATTAATTATATAAATTCCTTTTTGCTCTTTCAAAAATACTAATAATAACTTTGTTCTACTGAAAGTGATGATTAGGTATACTTCATTATATTCATAATTTTCCTTTATATGTCCTTGCAAAATAATGGACTATTCAAAAGTATTTGTCAGTAATTATTTCTTCTATTAATTTTATCAACATAACTAGCCAAACAGTTGGATATGTTTTAAAGATTTTTTTGGAAAAAGGCATAATAAAACATAACAATCAGTTAGAGAACATTACAGTTTTTCAGCCTCAATCATATTGGACTTTTTTCTGGTGTGTAGATTCATCATACACAAGCCAAAATCTACCTTAACAGATAATTAAAAAAAAATTCTACTCCAAAGAAAGTCTTCAGTGTAGATTAATTTATTTTATATAATGCTGCATCAAACATTATTTTCTATTTGTGGTCTGATATATTTATTGCATTTTTGTATGAGGGGAAAGAAAATAAACCAATTTAACTAAAAAACAAAGTGCAGGAAAGTAAGTAACAAATGCTAAATCTGTTAAGGTAAGCGAGGACAGGTTGTAAAGAAGCTTAATCATTGAACTAAGAAGTTTATATTTCATCTTAGAATCAATAGTGAGCCACTGAAGCTCATTGAGGAGGTGGTGATATGACCAGATTTTCATTTTAGAAAGTCATTCTAACAGATGTCAAAATGAGGATGTATGTGAGAAGAATGAGACTTGAGATAGGGAAATAAATTAGGGAGTTGCTTCAGCACTCCAAGCAAGAGATGATTATAGTCTGAACTAAAATGGAGGTTGTGTAAATTCAATGAAAGAGAAGGATGTGAGAAAATATTGGAGGTATAAATGAAGAGGTGTTCCAACTATATTGGTGGATATATAATGAGTGAAAATTGAGGCATCATGAACCTAAGCGAACATATGAATGATAGTTGCTTTGAAGGAAATAGGGAAGTTCTGAAGAAGAGAGAGTCATGAATAAAAGGATAATGTAATGAGTTCTGTGATGATAGTTGAAAGTTAATCATATTTGGTCATCCTGTGTAACTCTTTCTGTCATACCCAAAAGAAAAAAAAAACAGGGAAGAAATTCTTAGTGGATGGTTACAGTATTAGTGCAAATATCTTGCGAGAGATATCTGATATAGTCAGGAGTTGATCTGGGAGCAAGGGTTGTATAAAGGAGGGAGAGAAGTGTAAAGTGGAGTTATTCTTAGAGACGACCTAGATCATAACCAACTCAAGGTGCTTAAGTGGGTGGGGGAAGTTTGAACAACAATAAAGAAGAGGCAAAATGTGGAAGTGTTTGGTGATAATTAGTAAAGGGCAACTATAGGCTATCTCCCCATCTGCTCTTTGGTTGATAAGATATCTCTTAAGGTCATAACATACCCACAAGGGTGAGTGAGAGCATATTGGAGATAACTAAACTTTCAAAGTGTTTTTGGATTCTGTCATCCATTGTGTTAGATACCACTACTTATTTTGTTTTTGTTTGTGGTTTTTTTAGTCATCTACAATTTTGATGTGCATCTGATCCAAGTCTTTTATTAAAATCACAGATTTAATAAATGCATAAATAAATAGACAGACAGTAGATAGATCATAGATAGATAGATAGATAGATAGATAGATAGATAGATAGATAGATAGATAGATAGATAGATAGATAAATGTTCAAACAATACAAGTTTAAACATAGATTCCCTGGAAAACATTAATGGATAGCTTCTAAGTTGGCAATGAACCATAGAAGTTTGTTCTTTGATTGTAGTCATTCAAATAGTTCTAAATTTATTTAACTGTACTATTATCCAACCAACATCCCTCCATATTTTGCACTAGAATAAAATAAAAGGCTTTGTAAATGCTTTGATAATATCTCACTTTATTTGCAACATTCTCTTTTTCCATATAAATACTTTATTATTTTCCAGTTACATTTACAGATAATTTTCAATATTTGTTTTTATAAGATTTCTAGTTTCAAATTTTTCTCCCTCCCCCCCTTCTCCCTCCCCAAGACAGCAAGTAATCTGATATAGGTTACATATATATTTATATATATATATATATATAAATATATATATATATATACAAATATATATATATTCACATTAAACATATTTATGTATTAGTCATAAGAGAAGAATCAGAGCAAAAAGGAAAATCTCAAAAAAAGAAAAACAATAACAACAAAAACAATAAAAAGAGTATGGCTTGATCTGCATCCAGATTGAACAGTTCTTTTTTTTTTTTCCTGGATTTCCAGAGCATTTTCCATCATGAGTCCTTTGGAACTATCTTGGACCACTGTATTGCTGAGAAGAATCAAGTCTATCACAGTTGATCAGCATACAATGTTGTTGATACAATGTTCTCTTGGTTCTGCTCATCTGACTCATCATCAGTTCATGCAAGTCCTTCCAGGTTTCTCTGAAATCTGCCTGCTCATTGTTTCTTACAGCACAATAGTATTCCATTACATTCATATACCACAGCTTGTTCAGCCATTCCCCACTTGATGGGCGCCCCCTCAATTTCCAATTCCTTGCCACCACAAATAGAGCAGCTATAAATAATTTTTGTACATGTGGGTCCTTTTCCCATTTTTATGATCTCCCTGGGAAAAAGACCTAATAGTGGTATTGTATGACCCTGAGCAAGTCAATTTACCCTGTTTGTGTCAGTTTCCTTATCTGTAATATGAGCTGAAGAAGAAAATAGCAAACCACTCCAGTATCATTGCGAAGAAAACCCTAAATGAGGTCACAAAGATTTGGACAAGAATAAATAACAACACCTGCATTTACATTCATCCACTGTACATTGATATTAATTTGAGTCAGTTGATGCATCAACATGTCTCTTTGTACAGTTCAGTCCTTTCCTTATCTACAGAACTGTTTTTCTTTGTGTGAATATGGGACAATCTTATTTAAGATTTCATAACCTATTGAAAAGATTACAGAAGAATTAAGAGTTATCTCTGGCCTTGACCTAAACTCTCTGTGGTACTGGAAAACTTTGGTTTCCACTTCCTCATCTATAACTAGAAGTGATGATGCACTCACTACATGCTTCACAGGTTTACTTCTTCTATAGATGTAGGTGGACTGGTGATTCTATATAAAGAATGAGGGGGAGGGAGAGTAAGAGCAAAGAGAAGAGGATGGTGAGAGTAAGATGATTTATAGAACATAAATTGCTATATAAAAGTTAATAATGAAGTAGGGTTACCATTAACATTAAAATTATATGATTATAGTTATACCCACATTTTTCTTTATAGTATGGAGATCATGATTACTCAAAAGGTAGAACAAAAGGCCTCTGGCAGAGTCTTTTCTACTGGAAGGGCTTTTAGTACACGTCCAACAACAATCTGAGTGCCTATCATATGAAAACCACCACAAATAATTTCAGAAAGGTTCATCAGGAAAATGTTATGGGTGAAAAGTTTAATGTATTTCTTTCTCAGTTCTGAGAAATTCTTGAATATATCTACTAAATGTTGCATTTTGATATAAATCATTAAATTAAGATTCTATGCAAATGAAATAATACCTGTTAAAGTTTATTTTTAGCATTTATCACTTTATTGTACTTATTGATACAATGCAGACAATAATTAAATATTACTGCAATTACTACAGAAACTCATTCTCATTTTTTGGTGGGGGTAGAGTATGTCAAGATAGAAACAATCCTCAGACAAGTAGCTATCTTTTAATTTGTTTATATTTTTGTGTTTGAATTAAAATCTGGTGATATACTCATCTTTTCTAGGCTCAGTAAAAGCATCCTTGAGACAACTCCAATATATGCTTTGTTCTATTCCAATCTGGTTTTAACTTTTTCCACTAGATTTATATATTTTGAACGATTTTTTTGTTTCAATACTCACAAATTATGCATATTTCGTATTGGCACTTCTATTAAAATGCTTTTTCTTAAATTTGTATGATTCATTGTTACGTTAAGGGTGTGGGAGGCAATACTCTTATCTGTGATAATGGTCTGGTTCTAGTATAGTTTGTTTCCTGAATTCTCAAGGATATTTTAAATCTATGTTTGTAATACAAGGCTTTGTCATCTGATAGTTTATGAAATATAGAAAAGTTCTGGACATATCTTGCTAGGTATTTGGCTAGGTGCTAAATTTTTGTAGTCTGAAGTGATTTTATACAGTTTCTTCCATTATTCATTCAAAGTGTTTGACTTTTTAGGGATAACCTGTATGTGTAATTTCTAGCAGTGAGGACGTAGTCTACAAATTCTATCAATAAACCCTTTTTTTCTTTTAAAAATAATTTTATTTTCAGTTCCAAATTCTCTTCCATTTTCCACAAATGCATCCCCCCTAACCCATTGAGAAGGCAAGAAATACAATACCCATTATACATATGAAGTAGTGTAAACCATATTTCCACATGAACCAAGTTGCAGGTGGGGGGGGGAAGAAAAAGAAATTTAAAAAAAGAGAGAGAGAGATGCTTCAATCAATCAGTCCTTTTTATAGACATAGATAGTATTTTTTTATTATTAGTTCTTTTGGGGGCTGCTAGGTGGCACAGTGAAAAAAGCACCAGCCCTGGATTCAAGAGGATCTGAGTTCAAATCCAGCCTCAGACATTTGACACTTACTAGCTGTATGACTAGTATGACAGCTGTACTAGCTGGGCAAGTTACTTAACCCTCATTGCCCTGCAAAAATAAAATAGTTCTTTGGAATTATTATGGATTGTTTCATTGGTCGGAGAAGCTGAGTCTTTCACAGTTGATAATTATTACATTATTGCTGTTATTATGTACAATGTTCTCCTAGTTTGGCTCACTTCATTTTGCATCAGCTCATATAAGTCTTCCACTTTTTACTGAAACTATATCCTTTGTCATTTTTATAGCACAATAATATTCCATCACAATCATATACCACAACTTGTTAAGCCATTGTTCAATTGCTGAGCATCCCCTCAGTTTCTAATTCTTTGTTACCATAAAAATAGTTGCTAAAGTTTTGTACATATGAGACTTTTTTTTCTTTTCTTTGATCTCTTTGGAGTACAGATCAAAGGATGATATTGGAGTAAACCTTCTTTTTTATATAAAATTTCAAATTATGGCCATTTTACATGCTTCTTCACATACTTATTGTTGGTGGAGTTCATATAGAAACCACCCATGGAGGGTCCTTAGGGCACATTCTTGGATCTTAGTATTCCATAGGTTCAATTAAAAACAGTACTTTTGGGGGGCAGCTAGGTGGCATAGTGGATAAAGCACCAGCCCTGAATTCAGGAGGACCTGAGTTCAAATCTGGATTGAGACAATTACTAGCTGTGTGACCCTGGGCAAAGTCACTTAACCCTCATTGCCCCACAAACAAACAAAGAAAACACTGGTTCCTTCAGTAAGATGGTATATGTCCATTGTCAAAATGTGCTAGTACTTGGACAAAACAATATCTTCTTACTTCAAAATAATTTCTATATGCTTTTTCCCAGTATAAAAAATACCTTGATTATACCCATCAGTTTTCTTCCTCCTTCAGTTGAAGAAATCTTTCAATATTTATGTTAATTTGTTGGGTTCAATGTTTCATTAATATTTTACAAGTTGTTGGGAAATTTTCTAAATTTTTATGCTAGTTTTATACTTGCAATGATATATGTTTACATTCTTATTGCATAGGTGTTAATTGTTTTGAGCATGTGACTGCTCATGAATTTTTATTTCAAAATGCCTTCAAGTCTTTTAACATATATAATCACCTTTTTGTTATAAATAGTTTTATGCTTTGTATTTCTTGTCTAGAGATGACCAAATATTTATATTTAGTGCCTTTACCCATTATTTTATTTAACCTTTGGCTCCATTTTAAAGACTTTTAGTTTCTATATTTTTGGTGTACATTAAGTACTTTATAATTATTGAATCCAAGTAATAGCTTGATATCACTGAAAATCTCCTGAGATGAAGATACAATTTCATTTATTTTTCTGGGCACCATGTAACTTCTCCATTTATATCTTGTGATTGAAAATATGTCTTAGATTGACTTCTTTAAAAGGTATAATCAGTTTTACATAGGAGAGATGGTAATGGGTTAAAGACTAGGTATAACCAAAAGGGGTTTACTCTGACTGCCTGAAAAATGTCTTGTTTCATATCAATTGCTAATATGAATGTGTTTCTAGTATGATTTAACTAGGTAACCATTTTTCATATGAATACAAAATATTCTAATATTCTCACTGTAGTTCTTTTTATCTGTTTCTTTATTGGAGGAGCACAATTCCTCCTACCCTTTATTCATTATAAAAAAGAAAGAGCAACAAAATCCTTGTAATAAACATGCATAATTTATCAAAGCAAATCCCTACTTTGGCCATTTCCAAAAATGTGTTTTTCATTCTTCATTTTGTGTCAATCAGCCCTCTCTCAGAAAGTGTGAGGTATGTTTCATCAGTGGTCATCTGAAATAATTGTGAATTATTGCATTCATCAATGTTCTTAAGTCTTTCAAAACTTTTTTTAATTAATAAAGTATTTTATTTTTTCCCTGTTACATGTAAAGATAGTTCTCAACTTTTGTTTATACAAGCTTTCCAATTTCAGATTTTTCTCCCTCCCTCCCTTCCCTCCCCCCTCCCCTAGACAGCAGATACTCTGATATAGGTTATATATATATATATATATATATATATATATATATATATATATATATATATATATATACACATAATAACATTAAACATATTTCTGCATTAGTCATGTTATAAGAGAAGAATCAGAGCAATGACAAAAAAACCTCAAAATAGAAAAACATCAGCACCCAAAAGAAAAGAAATAGTATGGTTCATTCCACATCTAAACTTTTTCATCACACTTGTATAAAGTATAATGAACTGTTTTTACTGTATACATTTTTCATCTGGTTCAACTAAGTTCACTATGCATTAATTCCTGTGAGTCTTCCCAAGGTTTTTCTGAAACCATTTTGATTTTTTATACTGAAAATTATATTAAATTCTATTCATATACCATAATTTGTTTTGCCATTCCTCTTTGGTTTTCTGCTTTTTAAGTTGCTCAGAAACAAACATGTTTTTCTAAGAGTTGAGATAAAAGAATGGGACAGTACCACACTTCCAGGTCAGTTCCTGGTTGAACTGAGATTTTCACCCTTTTGAAGCATCAGCAAAGGGCCCACAGGAAAGAGAGAGACCGTGTTTGGCCAATTTTGGCTTGCTCTGACTAGTAGCCAAGGAGTTTGCACACTTTCCAAAGTTTGGAATATGTGTCTTCATGTTAGGTGTTGTAGGCATGCTCTAGAATGACAGCACTTAAATTCATTTTTCTTTTCTTCTCTTAAAAAAAATGGAGTGGTGTGAGAAAGAGAAAATACATTTCTTTTAATTAAAAATTTTAAAAATAGAAGGGTTTTGGGGGATGAATCTTATTACAGATGTGGAATATTGCATGCACTTTCTGATGAGGTTAATATTATTAGTTCAGCTTAACAGTTTCACTTTGTTACATGAGACCTCTCTCAGAGTAAGAGATGATTTGGGGATAGAACTATATCACATAAAAAAAGGACAAGAAGTCATTAAAGTTGGGAATATTCAGTTGTGGAAAGAGGTGGATTTAGGGAAACCTTATAGAAAAAGAGAGGACATGAAACTTATTTTCAGACTGAAAAAATGATGCTTCCAAAGGGTGAAAAATCTCAGTTTAACCAGGAACTGACCTGGAAGTGGGGTACTGCCCCATTCTTTTACCTCAACTCTTAGAAAAAGGCCTGGGGGTCTCAAATCCTGTGTTGTCTTCAGTTTCAGATACCAGCAGTATTTCCCACTAGACCAATTAGACATGGGATTTCAAGCCATGGCAATTTTATAGTCAGGATAATAGACATGATGTTTCAGCCTGCCAGACTGTCAGAGAATCTCAGAAAAGCCAGGTTGCCTGGGATTTGAAGCTGAGAAGTTTGGATTTGAAACAGAACCTGTTCCCTGAGGTAGTTAGGTGGCCTGATGTCAGAAAGGCTCATCAGATTTAAATCTGACCTCAGAGACTTACTTGCTGTGTGACCCTTCCAAGTCACTTACCCTTGTTTACCTCAGTTTCCTCAACTGTAAAATGAGCTGGAAAAGGAAATGGAAAATCACTGCAGTATCTCTTCCAAGAAAATTCTAAATGGGGTCATGAAAAGTTGGGCATGATTGAAACAACCGAACAATAACAGATAGGAATTGAGCTAAACTGTGAACCTAATCCCCTTTCCCTCCCCCAAAAATGTGTTCATGCCAAGTGAGAGAAAGATTAAGCTTCATGTGTTGGGGAATAAGTTTGAAAACTTGTGATTATCACTTTTTAAGTAAATATTCCTTTGCAAAAGCTACTGTGACTATGAGGGGCTAAATGGGTCTTGGGTTCAGAGATCACCCTTTAAAACTTAAGGACATCACTGATAAAGGCTGGAACTATTTGTCAGCCTAGACCACAATTAATCCCCCTTCAAGGTACCAGAGAGATCTGGAAGAAGAATGAAATGTAACATACTTGGCCTTTAGGAAGTATGGGCCAGGCTAGTCAGTGATACATTTCTAGCCCATGTGCATTGTCAAGTAAAACAAAGTCCCTTATAAGTTGTGTATACATATTTTATATATATACATAAAGACATACATATAGGAAAGCATACAGATTTGCATACATATAGAGTTACATATATAAATATATTTCTTCACCTTAAATCCATCACTTATGTGTCAGGAAGCATTGATCCTTTGGAATCATCTAAGGTGATTATAGATATCCTAGTTCTTAAGGCTTTGAAAAGTGTTGTTATATAGTGTTATTTTTATTGTATAAATTGTTTTCATGATTTTGTTTCATTCTTTATCAGTTGAGTCTTCAAAATAATTTATTTGTAAAATGTCGCTGTTAAAATACTAAATATTCTTCAGGTTCTGCTCACTTCACATTGTCTAAGTTTGTATGTCTTTCCATGTCTCTTTGAAACCATCTATTTGCTTATTTCTTATAGCATAATTGTTTTCTTTCCCTTCATATACCATGACTTGTATAATCAATTCTTTTTTTTAATAAACATTTTTATTTAAAGTTTTGATTATCAAATTTTATCCCTCTTCTCCCTCCCCCCTCCCTGAGGCAGGAAGCAATCAGATGTAGGTTATACATGTGCAATTATGCAAAACATTACCATATTAGTTATTTTGTATAAGAAAATTTGAATAAAAGAAAAACATGAAAGAATAGAAGTGAAAAGTATTATGCTTCAGTCTGTGTTCAATCACTCTCAGTTCTTAATTTGGAGGTGGATAGTATGCTTTATCATTAATCCTTTGGGATTGTATTGGATTCTTGTATTGCTGAGAAATAGTTGAGTCATTCACAGTTCTTCATCAAATAACATTGCTGCCACTGTGCATAACATTCTCCTGGTTCTGCTCACATCACTATACATCAGTTCCTATGTCTTTCCAGGCCTTTCTGAAATCATTCTTGAATTAATGACCCTCCTTTCATTTTCCATTGTTTGTTTGTTTTGCCAACACAAAGAAGTACTGCAATGAATATTTTCAGGGTATAATCCACTTATCTGTATGGTTGGAATTGACCTGTCAAGTTGTCCTTGGCAATAACATAACTGACAACTGATACTCACCTTCTAGGTGGTTGAAATGATGAGGTGTCAAAATAAAGAATTACATAACATTTGAGATGGAACAAACGAGCTTCTGAAGTCATCTAGTTTAACCTATACCTGGTAGGGATACCAACTCTACCAACTATAGCATGCGTAACAAGTCATCAACCAGCGTCTGCCTAAATAAATATTTAGAATGAGGGAGAATCCACTAACTCCCAATACAGCCCAACTGACTTTGAGGAAATTCGGATTTTAGCAATTTTCCCTTACATCAAGCCTAAATTTGTCTCATTAAAATTTCTAGTCCTTATTCCTTGTTTTACTACTCTGGGTTCAAACAGAAAAGGTCTAATCCTTCACATCACAAACCCTCAAGGTAGCTATCATGTTCACCCCCACCTTTTGATTTTCTTGAGGTTGAACATCACTAGGTCCTTCAACTCCTCAGATATCTGCCCCCTATTTCAGGTCTCCTCACCTCTCTTTTGGATTATTGTAATATTCTCCTAATTTGTCTCCCTTCCTGAAGTTTATCCTCACTCCAATTCATGCTCTACACAACATCCAAAGTGATTTCACTTTCTTATACAAAAAATTGTAATCATCCTGCATTACATCTAGCATTAAATATAAAGTTCTCTACTTGGCAATTAAATCTCTTTACAAATTGCCTTCATCCAACATTTTTTGCTTTATCACAAATTGCATCCCTTCACGCATTCCAGCCAAACTATACTTACTGTCATACATGAACTTCTATTGCCTGACTGCTTAATTTTGAACTGGCATGTCCCCATTCCTAGAGCCTGAATGCCCTCCCCACCTGAAGTGTTTTTTTTTCCAAATGAGTTTTTTAGTTTTTCAAGATGTGTTTATTTTATATGTTTTAATCTATCCCTTCTACTGTCCCCTTATTGTATGAAAATAAATTAGTTAACTAAAAGGAAAACCAAAACACTCATCTTAAATATATATACTTTAGCAAATCACATTCTGAAATGGGACATGTTCCCAAATTTATTAGACCAGATAATCTTTGTTCTCTTACTGCTCTGATATTTTATATTTTCTGGCTTCAAAATACTGTAATTTCTATAGGTCACAGGATTCCTGGAGTTGTTTGGATTCGTAGAAATTTAATCTTTGTTCTATAATGCATGCTAGTGTTTTCTGAGCTTCCCTCTAATCATCATCCCCTTTCCACAATCCCTGCCCCCCACCATGTAGAGTGTTTGATTTATACTCCTTCTATGATGCTTGACTTATCTTCTTCCAACCCTTTCCCCTCACTCTGCCTAGGGTCCTAAACAAATAGAGACCTGAATTGGTAAGAATGGAGTAAGGGCAATTCCACAGTATTTATTGAGAAAACTTGACATGTTTTTAGATTTCTGTTTTGATTTCCATTGGGGATACAGAGAAATATCTCTTGCCTGGGGTTTGTTTTTACACTATCTTTAAGGCTCCCTTCCCCCTTGATTTAAGTTGCCTTAAATATAGCTTTAGTTTCCAAAAGCACATTGTCAATATTGCCCGTGTGAAACCAAAGTTAATTGAAGAACAGAGGTTATGAAGCCATTAGCCAGAGTGACCACCTGCTTGTTTTGACATTTGACAAATGATTGGAATATAGCCTGCAGCAGAGAGCAAGGAAATGAAGGAGTTGAACAAATCTGGAAATGAAAGTTTAGAGTTCAAAACTAGGAAGGAATACTTAGAACAAATACAAAGATCTAGGTGTTCATATTTCAAGCATCTTTCAATATTTCAATGTGTAGACCAGAGGTATTTGAATTGTTTAAAATATGTAATATAAATATAATATAGTTTGTAATATATAATATACACAAATATATACACATAAACATATCTGTAAATATGTATGCATGGAATAAGTCATATGTATATATGTATTAAAATATATTATATACATATATACATACACACATATGTGCAATGGCTTTGGCCTGAGATTGTGTGTAGCTTGAAATTAGAAGTCCTGGACCAGAGGATCAAAATTTATATGATTTGTATGCAAAATGGAATTTGAGGACCCTTGAAAACTAAGGAGTCTGGGACAACTACTCATTTTTATCTTTATAAAAATCTGTCTTTTCCAAAGAAGCATGTTCCAGTGGTAGAGGGGCCATGAAGCACTTAATCAGACTGCAGTGTAAGGGAAATGGATAGAGTTGTCTTTGCTTTGACCAAACATTATACCAAAACCAACATTATACAAAAAAGAAAACTTCTTTTTATTGCACCCAGCCATTCATACCACCTAGGAATATTAAAATTGCTATATCCTCTTTGTTATTCCCCTTTTTCTTGTCTTTATTTGGTTTAATTTTTTTTTCCTTTGAACTTGTATTTGGATCTATGTTTTGAGACCCAGTATTGCTTTGTGGTCACTAACAAGCCATTTACTTACTTTCTGCCTCAATTTCCTCATCTATAAAGGGGATAGAATGATACTTGTACTATTTAAAAAAATGTGCAGGGTTATTTATTTTATTTGTATCACATTCTAAACCATAAAGAGCTATATGAATGTTTACTCTCAATAGGTATCTTCCATTTTTTCTCTCATATTTTTTCCCTTTTCTGAAACTAAACATAATTTGGGGGAAACTGGTGACAATATTGTCAATAAAAATATTTTATAAGGATATTAGAGTAGCATAAAATGTTCAGTAATTACTTCAATCCTTCAAGAACCCATAATTTCACTAGTGTGGATGCTCTTTTTGTGACTTACATGTCAATATCTTGCCAGACAGGTTAACGAGTTACTGTGGGAAACAAACGAACCAAAGCCATTACATGATGGTCAACCCCCTGCCAGTGATTTTTCTCACCATTACATAGTTCAGTCCATCATCAGAACATATACTTGTCCATAGGTGAAATCATCACAGCTTTGTAATTCCTGCTCAAGTTTGTGTTAGCTGACCCTCAAAGGAGTATGACAATTTTGATTTCTTGGTTATGATGGTTAGGGGAAAAACTAGCAACTGAATTCTGTGATCTTCTGCCATTTCCATTATACCATGCTATCTCCCTCCCAAGGTCTGTGCTTCTGCTGGCATAATATGAAAATATTCATTGACATCATAGGCATAGGCTACCTATCTCTGAGGAAGTCATGCATTTGAGAGTGTGCAGATGCAGTCATACTCACAGTCAGCTAGTTACAAATCAGAGGGCATGGGGAAGAAGGACATCTCTCAATAAATTGACTAATTGATGTACGAATAATTAAAACAACTCTCATAAAATATTTTTATTTACCACTGTCACACCCTTTGAAGTAGTCTTACCAGTGGTTGAATTGCTCATGGTCAAACAGTTAGTAGATTATATCAGTATTTGGATTAAAAAACAGATCAGATTTGAAGTCCAGCACATTGTATATTAAATCTCTTTATGTTCAAGATACTGTGATTAGCACCTGAAGAGATAAAAAAATGAAACAAAACCCAGTTTCCAACACTACATGATGTTCAAATTAGTCAAGGAATAAGATTGCTATACTAACAACCATGCACTTGGATATTATACATATTTAGGACTGGTCCAAATAATCTATAATGAGAGTTAAGAAGGCATTTTGGGTAGGGTTCACTTTGAGTCCAGGAGATTAAGGAAAGCTTCCTGGACAAGGCTACAATATAGCTGAGCATTGAAGCAAGGGAGGGAAGAGGGCTTTTGGTCCTTTAAAAGGTCTTCCCTCACCCTCCTGTCAGTGACAGGAAGGTGCAGTGACTGAAAGGGAAACTGGTAGTATCATATTCCAAAGCATAATACGGGTCAATATTTTACTAAATTCAGACACTGGAGATGCCAAATTAAGGAGGGGGTCAGAAAGGTTAAAAAAGGGACATCTTCAATGAGCCAAAGATACTGTTGGTCCCTGAGAGATATTGGACTGTTCTGGAAGAGAAGCAAACAAGGCCTCATCGGGCATCCAGAAGCCTAAGCTAAGCAAGGTGTAGAAAAAAACCCAAAACAAAACAAGCAAACAAACAAAAGCAAGAACCTGAAAAACAAAAACAAAAACTGGGTCTCAGTTTCTATTATATTTTCTGATTTTCTAATTTTCTCACTCTGTATGCCTAAGGGCTAGATTACTGTAAGTAAAACATCTAATCCAAGTCTTTTTCCTTTCAAACAAATAATTTTCCATTTCTTAGCCCATGAATTTTAAAGCAAGTGTTTACAAAGCAAAAATGGAATTCCTTTTGTTAAGGGCTAAAATTCTAGCTAAACTGTCTAAAATATCTAATGAGTGGTCACCAATAAATTATAAGCTTTATCAAGAGTTAGACTTTTAAGCATTTTATTAAGGAGAATAAGAGTTTGGTAAAGAGAGAAGAAAAGGCCTAGATTCCTATCTATTAAAGGGAGAGCACATTTCTAGCTCCCCTCTCCATCAGCGTCCTCAGGAAAGAGAGTGAGACCGAGTGCCAGTCTCTTCCTTCCTCCTCCCACTAGCCCGCGTCACTTCCTGACGCCAAAGAAAAGACTCCTGGTCTTGCCCTCAAAGACCTTCGCTTCATGGGTGGAACTCTTCTACAGTAAGTCTCCAGCAGGTGGCGTCATTCCAAACGTTACACTTTTTAAAAATTTTCTTTTCCTCTCTTCCTCATTGGCACCAGGGCCCATTGACTACAGATATAGGCAGAATAACCACTGAGTAATCATGGAGTGAACATTGAACCTCTACTATATTTGCAATGTGAGAATAATATTATCAGAGAACACCTGCTGTGAGAGCATGAGTTGACCTTTCTAAGGTTCAGTGTCCTGAAGTTACCTCACATCAACATGAGACCACTCTCTTTTTCTTTTTCTTTTCTTCTTTTTTTTTGGTGAGGCAATTGGGGTTAAGTGACTTGCCCAGGGTCACACAGCTAGTAAGTGTCAAATGTCTGTGGCCGGATTTGAACTGAGGTCCTCTTGAATCCCGGGTCAGTGCTCTATTCACTATGCCACCTAGCTGCCCCTATGAGACCACTCTCAACCAATCAGCAAAGGTCCTTTCAAGATATTGCTAACAACCCCGAACTGCCATTAAAACCAGAGAGAAGGACTTGTGCATCCATTGCTCCCATGTAAAACCAGTACCAGCATATGTAGACTATTGAATTTCATTGTTCCTTATTCTTCCATGTGTATTTTGTTCTATTCATCTATCTATTTTTGAACCAATGCAAGATGGTTTTGATTTCATAATACAATATTAATTCTGGAAGTATTGTTCTCCTATATTCTAAATTGTTTGTTTTTCCAACTAATTATTTGATCAAATTCTATAAAGTATTTCTGTGGTAAATTGTTTGTCATGGCAAGTGTAAATTAATTCTAGAAGTATTTTGGTTGTTAAGCTTTTAAAAAAGTTATTATTTGGAATTATTGCATATCATATATTATATTCTGAGTCAGAGCAAATTCACATTTTTTGCTGTCATCATTATCCTCAGTTATTAAATCCATATGAGACTTGGATTATGGGAATTTTCCATTTGAGACATGAATTGCCCTTTATTCTGAGTTATCATATCAGAGCACCCAAGATGCCAGTCATCCCTGAGAGAAATACATATAAGAGGAAACTGTCATAGAAGGGGAGACACACATGAAGTCTAGGTACTGCACTGCCTTGGGAAAGCCCAAGAGAATGGCTATTGGCAGGAGGTGAGGTTGGATTCTCTTGGTTTAATTTCACCCCACATAGCACTGGACAGCCGGGCTATGCTATCTTATTCTACACCTGACTTCAATTCCCCTTCCTATATGACTGATACCATGAACATCTCACTCCTATGCATCTGATTAAGCCTAACTAAGTTTCTCCTCAACATACTACATTAGCTGTCTGCAGAACCATGAATTTTGGCAATGCTCATTTCTCTTCATCCTCTGTTCTTTTATGGTAACCCCATAATTATCTCAGATGCCATGATAGATCCAATGTTGAATTTGGCCTTGTCATCTGTTACCAGTTATATTAAATTCTTTACTTTCTCATAATAGCATGAAGATAATTAGGCAGCTGATACAAAAGTGATGAAACAAAGATTAAAGAAATATTTTCTTAATTCACACCACAATTATTTTCTTAATTTATTCCCCACAAGAGGGTTTACAGTAATATTAAATTTAAAAAGAATTCAACTTTTGTTTTTATTAAATCTGATTTCCTTAGACATGTTTTTGAGAACTCTCATTGTTTGATTTGGTTATTGGCAGTTATTTAAAGTTGTGTTAAGATCAATTTTGTAGGAATCTCTCTAGCTGAGGAGACTTTCTAGCTGACCATCAGTATCTGAAACACCTGAGAGACTTTTTTTTAATAACCACACCTGAGACCATGCCCAGGATCCAGAGCCAGAATTCAGAGTTATACCCAGAGGACATCCCAAGAATCATCTGAGAAAAGATTTTGAAAGACTTGAATGGACATTTTCTTGTTTTCCTTTTCCCATTGTATACACTGTTTGTAATGTCCACCTACTAAAGGGGAATGCCCCTTTAGTTTTTGTCAATGGGTCCCTCAATTTCTTTTATCTTTTTTTAAATTCCCTTTACATTGTTAGTTATAAGTATATGCAATGCTGTTGCTTCATTTAAGGAAACTCTTAATGAAGGGGGGGAGTATGAGAATATTAGTATTACCAGAGGCACCCTGCTGTGAGAGCATGGGTTAACCTTTCTAAGGTTCAGTGTCCTGAAGTTACCTCACATCAACATGAGACCAGCCTCAACCCATCAGCTTGAAGCTGTGTGTGAGGCAGTTGGTTTTGTAAGTTGGTGGTTGGAACTTTGTGGGGGTTGGCAACTGAACTTGGAGTGGTTGAGGTAATTATGGTTTTCCTATCCTTTCAGAGACACTTGTTCTCTCTTTGTTAAACTATTAGAAAATATGCTATCCAAGAGGAGGGATAGTTTCACTTTAAATTTTTGTTCTTGACATTTAGAAAAATACAATAATACAACTGTCTAATAAATGTTTTATTTTCATCAAATGTTTCATTCATTTGTATGTTTATGAATATGAATATATGTATATACATATATGCTATATATAGTATATTATAACATACCACATAACTATAATTAACTATGATATAGAATAACGATATGTAATATATTATGCAGCTAGGTGGCACAATGACAGAATGCTGGGTCTGAAGCCAGGAAGATATATTTTAATAAATGTTTAATACCTAAACTGTTAAAATGTTGTCCTAGTTAGCTTTCCCTGCAATGGGACAGATAGGGTAACCACACACATTTACTGTGTGGTTTTATCTGTCACAGCAAAAACAAAACAAATGAGGAAATGAAGGGTCCATTTCGTTTTCTCACACAAGACACTTCAAACAACGTTATAGGAATCAGGAGAAACTCCTGACCTTACTGGCCCTGTTGATTAGGTCAATCAATATACAATTGAGTACAATAGGGAGTGAAAATTGGGGTTATCATCAATGATTTGAGGCCAGTACGAACATTTAATTTCACACAGAAACTCATAGAATCATATTTTATTTGGTTTTCAGCACAAAAGGGGAGTAAAAAGGCAGTAACAGACCTTGTTTAGGTGGGTTATGTTCTTTTAACTGCAGTGAGAAAAAAAACAACACATACAAACATACATACCTACATATATACCCATACATAAAATTTTTACTCTATAATAGAACTAATTTAAACTTTAATCTCAATAACAATCACTCCAAATGTAAACTGAGGTCATCTTGATGGCTGTCCTGCTGCTGGTCATTCTATGCCCACCTAGAAGAGATTCATTTAGACCACAACTCTAGAGGTTGTGACTGGAAGGAATGAATTAGCTTTGGAACTCCCTAAAAGAGCTGAGATGACTTGATTAGTGAATGAATGAGCACAAACTCATTGCAGATTTTGTATTTGGCCTTGCACAGAAAAGTTCATGTTTCAAAACCCAACTACTTATCCCTTCAGGTTATCTTGTCATCTACCCTCCAGAGACCTTCCCTTCTTTTTAGACTTCTTCTTTTGTGCACAGGAATCCAATCAACAATGCCATTACTTCTGGAAAGGGTTTTTACATAGGCAGTGGGGGAGGGTTAAAGAAAAAAAAATCCACCAGATTAGCTCGCTCCTGGCCAAGCTGGGGTGGGTGGGTGGGTTCATAAGCTCCTAGCTTTGCTCACCAAACAGTGAGGGCCAAAATTTGATACATGGAGTGTTCTGGAAGTGCCTCCGCCTCCCCTCAGGGAGCGTTACTCTTCCTCCCCCAAAAAGGGGAGGTCCTTCAAAAACTGCCTATGCAGAGGTCTCCTTCTGACCTCAGTAGCATACATAACTTCAGGGTGGGCCAGGTGTGGCCCCTCCCAAATGAGTCAGCTAAAACTCCAATAATTTTTTACCACAAATAATTTTTACCACAGACCTGAGTTTTTCTTAGGTTAGCAGCTAATTCTCTATTCCCAAGCTATAATTACCTTTACATTTATAAAAAATAAAATGAAAAAATAATAATTGAAATTATTACTCATTGTAGCCTATGCCCATGCTCTACCTTTTTTACCATTACCCAATATAATCAATAAGAATTTATTAAGTACCTCCTATATTCCAGGCCCTGTGTTAAGCCCTGGTGATGCAAAAACAGGCAGATAATATTCCCTGTCCTTAAGGAGTACATACTATAATGTAATAAACAATAAGCAAACAAATATGTATAAACAAGTTATATAAATGGAAAATAGATAAAAGATGGAAAGCACTAGAATTAAGAGGTTGGTAAAGATTTCTGTAGAAGACAGGATTTAAGTCAGAACTTAAAAGAAGCCAGGAAATCAAATAAAGTCTGAGATGAAGAAGAGCATTCTAGGCATTGGGGAAAGCCACAGAAAAGGTGTGGAGCTGAAAAATGCACTGTTTCATTCTTGGAACAGCAGAAGCCAATATCTCTGCATTGAAGAGTACATGGCATAAGTAACGTATAAGAAGAATGGAAGGGAGGGGGAGAATTAGGTTCTTCATATATTAAATGGTGTAGTCATGAGGAAGATCAGTTCCACTTGATTTTCTGCATTGACCACTTATATAACATAGTCCACTTATTGCCTTAGAGATCTAAAGGGAAAAAATCAATACCTTTCTTTGAAACTAAATAATAAAATACTTTTAGTATTACACTTTTAAGATAAATTGATACTGAATCAATTTATATCTAAAGGAACTGAAGAACAAGGGACCCAGAATTCTGCCATTCAAGTTTTTAAAGCAACTGAAACTTGCTGACACAAAATCAAAATATTCCATTATTCTTCTAACTGGAGCTTTATACTTTGTTTTCTAACATTTCCTAGAAATACATACAACTGAAGAATGGTAGAACTGGAAAGAGCTTTATTAAATAGAATATTTTCATTGTAGTGGCCTGGAATTTAATAAAGGGCAGGCTGAGGCAATACTCCAAGTGAGATATCCTTTATTAGGAAGGGCATGTAGCCTGGTAACAGAGGGATCTTATTGGCTAGCCTCCATTTGTACCAAGAGACCACAAGAGGGCTAACAGCGTTTTTATATCTAGGTGTGTTTTCCTTCTAATTAGGTTAAGAGTATATCATTTGAAAGTTCCCTAGCCAATATGAAGCAACCCTGATTGATAGACATTTTTTTAAATTTTTTTTTGATAGACATTTTAATGAGGAAGTAGACTAAGAGGTTCTTGTTGTTCTCTTAGTGTTAATTGTTGTTATTGTTGTTCAGTTTTTTTCAGTCTTGTCCAACTTTTTGGAGATCCCATTTGGGGTTTCCTTAGCAAAAATACTGGAGTGGTTTGTCATTTCCTTCTCCAGCCCATTTTTACAGGTGAGGAACTGAGGCAGGGTTAAATGACTTGCCCGGGGTCACACAACTAATAAGTGCCTGAGACCAGATTTGAACTTAGGAAGGTGAACCTTACTCTAATACATTGTACCATTTGTCTTCCTCTTCCTCCCTATTTCCTCATTGTTGTAGGGTGGGGCTGGGTGAAAGATAGGGGAGAGAGCAGGTTAAGAAAAAAGCTAAGGACATGTCCAACTGTCTTCTTTTTATGGAGTAAATAGATGGTATTTTGTACTCTGTGTTAGGTGACTCCTAGAATATTTTGTTTACTTTGGCATTCCATATTTTAGGAAAGACCTTACCATGTTAGTAGTCATCCGGAAAAGGGTAAAAAAGATAGGGAGGAAGACTGAAATCATGTTATGTGAATATAAGTTCAAGAAAATAGGAAGATGAGGCCTGGAGAATAGAAATAAGGGGATAATGAAAGTATTCTTCAAGTACTTAGAGGGTTGCCATGGAGAAAAGGCAATAGATAAGCTTTGCTTGGTTCCCATAGCCCTGAATGAGAAGCAGAGTCTGACTTGATGTTAGGCCATTTTGCTTACAAATTTCAGCTATTTCCAAGGGCAATGGTTTGCTTTGAGAAACAAAACATTCCCTCACACTAGAGGTATTCTAGTGGGAGCTGAATGACCATTTGTCAGGGATTTTTATATAACCCTTTCAAGTTTAGAAAACACTTTCCTTCATGCAAACCCAAAAGGTACTTAAATTACCTTGAAAACATTCTTTTCTCCATGTGGCTAGAGAAATGATCTTTCCTTTACTACTCAGATTCATGTCCTGCTGCTAACATATTCTGGCTTTGTGATCCTGATGAATTTAATTTACTTTTAAGTGCCCAGACAATTTCCCAAGATAAGACGTTTCAGAGAGGGTGCTGATCAACATTGGCAGAGCTAATTTCTTGACTGCAAGTTGCCTATATCAATAAAAACACAATTCTGGCTAAAAGTACATACATGAAATTATTTCCATTTTACAAATGAAGAAATTGAGTCTCAAGAGAATTGAAGCAACTTACCGAGGATTGTGCAACTAGTAAAAGTTACACCTACTGCTCAAATCCAAATATCCTTAATTAAGATGAAATGCTCTTTCCACTGATTGATTCATTTAATAATCTTTTAAATGGGTGCCTAGTTGTCCCAAGCTACTCATGAGGGTCATGTTTATCCAACATATATGGAACCTTCACTGCCTTTTCTGAATATCACAACCAAGGAACTTTCCCTTATTTGTTTACAGCAAACATTTTTACATTTTTTTATGTCATAGATGCTTTGGGAGTCTGGTAAAGCTTCTGGAACCCATTGCAGAATAATATTTTTATATTTTAATTTAATTTTTATTTTATTTTATTTTGTTGAGGCAATTGGGGTTAAGTGACTTGCCCAGGGTCACACAGCTAGTAAGTGTCAAGGGTCTGAGGCCAGATTTGAACTCAGGTCCTCCTGAATCCAGGACCAGTGCTCTATCCACTGCACTACCTAGCTGCCCCTCAGAATAATATTTTAAAATGTATAAAATAAAGTATATTGAATTACAAAGGAAATCTATTATTTTGAAATTCACTTATCAAATATGTATGTATATTTTTATATGGTTATAGAGAAGTCCAGCTCTCAATGATCTGACCAAATTGGTAAGTATTCAAGTGTGGAGCCTGTGATAGATGTTCAGATATCCACCAAACAATTTAGAGAGGCAGATCACCAAGATTGTCACATAGCAACAATTCTCTCCCATCCCCTCCCCTCCCCTCCCTGCCCTTCCCCTCCTCTCCTTTCCGTGTAAGATACATAGAAACACATACATATACACACATGTATTTGCTACTTGGAACAACATATATACATATATGTGTGTGCCTATATGTGTGTATACACATAATCCATTTATGACTGTCATAAAAATGAACTTAAATAGGCATTCAAGGTGTTTCAATCAGCATTCAGATGGAAAACAGAAACAAAAAAATTTAAACTTTTCAATTAATAAACATATATTTAGCAGCTACTATTTGTCAGGCACTGGAGAGTGTATGTGTGTACATGTATGTGTGTGTGTGTGTATATATAAAATGTATTGAAGAAGTAATAGACAGCAAATTTGGAAAGACTCTCAAAGTTAACTAGTCCAGTTTCCCACTCCATGAAGAAATTCTTTTTTTCCATCCTTTATATGGCATTTTAACCCATTCACAGAAGCCCATATGAATATTATACATTTCTAGACAGAGAGATCCTATTCATGTTGACTTGTAATTCCCCTTCCTATAAGCATCCACTTGCTGATCATGTGATAATTGGATTTAGAGCTGCTGTTTCTCTCGTCCCATGTAGTTATTTCCATAGAGCCCCTTCACTAGGTTGGTGATAGAGTCATGGATTTCTTCACCAACAGAAGCTTATGAAAATATTCTTATAAGGCATAGAACAAGTTGCATTCTGCATCAGTAGAATGATTACTCTTGCTGATGAAATCATGCATCCTAGGATTATTGAAATCTATGTCCTTAGGAAACCAAGGAGTGGTTGTGAAGTGAAACTTGAGAGACTTCTTAACTCTGTAGTCTTTCTGTGAGCTGTACCAACTAGTTATTTTCCGAAAAAAGAGTAGATCAAAGAAGGAATTAGATTTAGTCAAAGCAAGACATATCTTACTTGGATAAAAGGAAAAACTTGAATTAGAGTGGGTGGCCTGATAGAATGGTAAGGGTCAACTGAAAAAACAAACAAATGATTTTGTAAACTAAAAAGTATTCTATAGGTAATAAATATTAATATTATGTATTAAAGTATGGAAATCTCCAGAGAAAGGAATAGACAATTCTATTTCTTGTCTGATGCCCCTTGAAGGAAGGAATATAATTGGGATTCTACATATGGGATTCTACTATTTCAGGGATATTTTCTGTGGCTGACTCCATTGGCCGGGAAGATGACTTCTAAATTGGATTCTAAATTGGGCATCGTCAATGCTGGGTGGAAACTCATTCAAAATTCTATGAGTCAGCCTTATCATTGTCAAAGGCAGTTGAGATTTTACTTACCTATCTCTCCAGAGTGTTGTGCCTATGTAGAACATGTTTAAGATGCCAACTGATCTCTGGGCTTGTTTTTCAATAAATGGCCCTTCTTGCTTAGATGGTTAAATGTCCCATTAGTGGACAAAATTTAGGACCGAGACTCCACAATAGAAATCTACTGTGTGGCAATCCTTGTACAGTCATGAGAATAGACCTGCCATTAGCAAAAACAAATAAAAAACTCTTTTATTGATTTTAATTGGTTCCTATTGATTTATACAGTAATAAATCACTTTGAGATGTTATTCATTTGAATCTAATTTAAAACAAATAAACACCAGGGATTTATGCTGGAAAGATTAAGGTATATGGTCTAATTGGATTGAAGTGAGGCTCTCTCAAGTGAACAGTGTTCACAGTAATGAGCTGAGAGGTTTATGGCTTTAATATTGACTCTAGGAGTGATGGTTATTGAATTGAATTTCAATGAATGTGCTGATTACTAAAATTACATTTTCAAAAATATGGGTTTCTTGGGTCTTGTAATTATGTTGAGTAATTTGTCTACTTCTTTCTTCAATATTACAAAAGATTCATGTATTCAGTGGTGAGGGTATTCTCTCTGATGACATAGTTCTCAGCTTCTCCATGTCTAAGTGAACTATTGTCATCAGTTGTTGCTGTTCAGTCTTTTCTGGTGTGTCTACCTCTCTGAGACCCCATTTGGGGTTTTCTTGGCAAAGATACTAATGGGGTTTGTAATTTCCTTCTATAGCTCAATTTATAGATTAGGAAAATGAAACAAACAGGGTCAACTTACTTGCCCAAGTGTATCTAAGGACAGATTTGAACTCAGAAAGGTCAGTCTTCTTAACTTCAGACACAGTACTCTCTCCAATGAGCTACCTACCTATCATTAGTCATAGTGACACCAAAATTCACATGCACAGAGTTTATGGGCAACTTCCAATTTAGTACAACTTACCTTATTTTACAAGGGCAAAGGATAAGTTCCTTGCTATACTGGCACTCAGAGCAGGTTTTAGTGGCTGTATCATGAGCAAACTGTTCAGGAATTCATCCTGAGTTTTATTTTGAAGGATTGAGGTTTTCATTAGTAGAATGTAACTACTTCTGTCGATAGAATAGTGTCAGCTACAGGCTATAGAGTCCTATATAACCCCTTATGTATTAAGGTGTATGCTGACTTTGCGGCTTCTTCTCTTTGGCAGGCTACAGGGCAAACTGGAGAAAAGCAAATATTTAACTGGAAAGAGGCAGAGGGTTGAAATAGAAGGAGTCCTGGACTGGGAAGCAAGGGGACTGGTTTTATGTCCTGGCTCTAGTAACATCCTTAAGTAAGTCACTTCCTGCCTTAGGGTCTTAGTGTCTTCATATATTAAATCAGGCCATTGAGCCTGAATAGATTTTTTTTTAGGTTGCAGCTCTAAATTTCAGGTATTAGGATCAGAGACTGGTTAGACTTCAAACCATCTATCAAGAAGAAATAATGTGGCATTTGCTCTGAATTCTCTTTACAGAGTCAGAACAAGTGGCCATTCAGTCTTTGCTTGAATACTTGTAGTGATGTGGAATTGGTTAGTTTGTGACTGACACCCAGCTCTCCTGAACAGGAATGTCTAACAACTTATCTGTCCTGAACAGGAATGTCTAACAACTTATCTGATGAGTGATTGTCACACCTCTGCTTGAAGACCTCTAGTGAAGAGGAATCCAACATATGTTGTGATCAGTTAATTATTAGGAAATTTGTTTTTACTTCAAATATAAATATATCTGATCCAGCCTGCTTTGACTTAACCATTACCTTCTTCTGTGGAGGAGGTATGAAAACGGATACAAAAGAAAGCAGCCAGCTATGAGATATAGAGGCACTAGAACGAGACTGTAGCAACTCAGGCATGAGTTGACCTCATTTAAATTCCCTGACTTGAATGTAATTTAAAGTTCTTGCTTTTATAAGATATTGTCTACATCAGACAAATGACTTCGACTGTCTGACACTTTCCCATTGTCTATCTTGATATAAAACACACATACCAGGTGTGGGCTTGAGTCAGCTCAAGGCTTATGAGAGCTGATTGTTAAATTTACAATGTGAGGATTTATACCTCAAAACCCAGAAATGCTACAAGTAAGGCCTTTTGATATTTAGACTTAAGAAAGTAATGAAAAAAAGATGTTGACGATGTAGGCTAAGTTGAAAAATGTCAGATGTGTATTTTCTTTTTTCCCTGAGAACCAGTTTCTTAACCAGTTACCAGAACACCACTGATAGAATAATAGCCACAAACCAACTACTTGGTCATTGTGTGTCTACTCAGACCTGGCTGCCTAGAAGTCAGCTTTTTGTATGACTCCTTTTCACTGAATCAGACAAATATGAGGCACCAGCATGAATGAGTAAGGCAATATACACAAATTCCCTCATGCCCTTTATTTATTAGTATCTTCAGCAGTGGAATAGATCCTTTCAGTAAACACTCTAATGAGAATAATGGATTTGGTGGCTTTGTCTCTGTTCCTTGAAATTATGGATCAAACTGTCTCTCTATAATCTATGCTCATTGCTCACAGTTCTGTGTTTCAGAACCAAAGGAAATAAGCTCAATCCCTTCTTCTATATGTTAAAAAACTTGGAGAAACTTTCATGCTCTTAGCCCCAAATCATCTCTGCTCACAAAGACAGGACTAGTTCTTCTCCAAGAGAGACTTTTGAAGAGTATTTCATATAGCTGAGTATTATTTGACCCTGTTTCAAAAATGGGAAAAGAAAAACTTTTATTAATTAAAACAGCACTCAGAAAAATGGAGGGTGTTTAGTCCCATATTCTACTTCCCTGAGGTGACTCAATAGGAAATATTGCATCGGGATACCACATTTTCCAAAATACACTTTTGAAATGGAGACCATATAGGGAAGGCTGAATAGAGTAAAGGAATGACCTATGAAGTAGATCAAAAGAACACTAAAGGGTGGAATACTAAAGTGGTTAGGAGGAAGTCATGATAACAAAGTATTTGAAGAACTTTCATTGTGGGGGGAAGGGAGAGGTCCTAGGAGTTATAACAAGTTCAATCACTCTTCTGAATGAAGGAGCCTTTTTTAAAGGTTTACACCTGCTGCCATGTGACAACGTGTGAATGTTCACACCAAGATGAACTCAGTTACCAACTCTGCAACCAGTTATCTGTGTGAATATGGACAAGCCTATTAACTTATCTGAGTTTAAGTTTCCTCATTTTTAACATGATGATGATGATGATGACATTACATAACTTGCTTCAAAACATTGTTGTAAGAAAATTATACTAGAAATCTAAACTACATTTTGTTGTTGTTATTGTTCATCCTTTATTTTCTTTTTCATTCTTTTTGTTTTTTTATAAATTTATTTATTTAGAATTTCCCCCAAGTTACATGTAAAAACAAATTTTCACAACGATTTTTAAAACTTCATGCTCCAAATTCTCTTACTCCCTCCTTCCTTAAGAACTCAAGCAATTCAATGTTATACATGTGCAGTCATGCAAAACATTTTCAGATTAGAACAAAAAAAATCTTTATTCAGATACCAACAGTTCTTTCTCTGTAGATGGATTGCATGTTTCATAACTTTCTGATAGCATCATGCTCATCATTTCTTACAGCACAATAGTGTTCCGTCCCAATGTCATCCCATAGTTTGTTCAGCCATTCCCCAATTTATGGGCATTACTGCAATTTTGAATTCAACTTTTTTAAAAAATCTCTTTAGGGTACCAACCTAGTAGTGGTATTGCTAGGTGGAAGAATATGCATGGTTTTATAGTCATTAGGCCATAGTTCCAAATTGCTCTACAGAATGTTTGAATCAGTTTACAACTTTACCATAAGTGTATTAATATCTCATTTTCCCCATATCCCCCACAACATTTGTCATTTTCCTCTGCTGTTCTATTATCCAATCCAATAGGTGTGAGTTAGTACCCAGAATTGTTTTGACCCGAATCTCTCCAATCAATCGCGAGTTAAAGTATTTTTTTTCATATGGCTATGGTGGCTTTGATTATTTCATGTGAAAACTTCATGTCTTTTGATGATCTATCACTTGGAAAATGGCTCTCTTTTTAACAAATTTGACTCAGTTCTCTATGCATTTGAGAACTGAGGTCTGTCAGACAAACTTGCTTCAAATCTTTTTTTCATAGATACTATTGCTAACTTTATTACCCTCCATCCCATTCCCTCCTCTTGCTATTTACTCTATTTTCTATCTTCTTTCACCCTATCCCTCCTCAAAAGTGCTTTGCTTCTTACTGCCCCCTCCCCCAATCTATCCTCCCTTCCTTCACCCCTCCTCCCTTATCCTCTTCCCCTCCCACTTTCCCTCAGGGCAAGTTATATTACTGTACCAACTTGAATGTGTATGTTATTCCCTCTCTGAGCCAATTCTGATAAGAGTAAAGGCTCACTCACTCCCCTGATCCTCCCCCATCTTCCCTTGCATTCCATAAGTTTTTTCTTGTTTCTTTTATGTTACTTGCTTCACTACATTCCATTTCTCCCTTTCCCTTTCTCCCAGTGCGTTCCTCTCACCCCGTAATTTCATTTTAAAGATGTCATCATGAGGGAGGCAGGCAGCTGACACAGTAGACAAAGCACCAGCCCTGGACCCAGGAAAACCCAAGCCCAAATCGAGCCCCAGACACCCAACACTCACCAGCGTCATGACCCTGGGCAAGTCATCCAAATCCAATTGCTCCCTAAACAAAAAACAACAACAACAAACCCAATAAATAAAAAATAAATACTTTACAGATATCATTCCTTCCTATTCAGTTTGCACCTGTGTGTCTAAATATATTGCATTCAGCTGCCATAATACTGAGAGTTTTTATGAGTTAGAAGTATCATCTTCCCATGTAGGAATGTAAATAATTTAACCTTTTAACATTCCTCATGATTTCTTTTTCCTGTTTACCTTTTTATTCTTCTCTAGGGTCTTGTATTTGAAAGTCAAATTTTCTATTCAGTTCAGGTCTTTTCATTATGAATTCCTGAAATTCTTCTTTTTCATTGAAGTCCCATTTCCCCCCCTGAAGGATTATATGCAGTTTTGCTGGGTAGATGATTCTTGGTTCTAATCCCAGTTCCTTTGCCCTCTGGAATATCATATTCCATGTCCCCTGATCCTTTAATGTAGTAACTGCTAGATCTTGTCAAGTGGTGAATTCTTGTCCCCAAAGCTTGGATCATTATGTTTATCAAACACTAGATTACTATGGTCATTTAATACTGTATTACATGGACCTAATTTATTCCACTGATCTACCACTCAATTTCTTAGCCAGGACCAAATTGCTTTGATAATTACCACTTTGTGTGTATTGTTTGAAGTCTGGTACTACTAGGCTGCCTTCCTTCGTGTGTGTGTGTGTGTGTGTGTGTGTGTGTGTGTGTGTGTGTGCGCGTGTGTGTTTATTGATTCCCTTGATATTCTTAACCCTTGTTATTCCAGATGAATATTTTTATTATTTTTTCTCACTATATAAAATAATTCCTTGGATTTTTGATTCATATGATACTAAATAAGTAAATTAATTCAATTGAAATTATAATTTTTATTATATTTGCTTAGCCTACACATGGGTGATTTAAATTTCTCCAACTGTTTAGATCATCTTTATTTGAGTGAAAAGTGTTTTGTAATAGTGTTCATATAATTCCTGGATATGTCCTGACAGGTAGACTTTCAAGTATTTTATATAATTCATAGTTTATATTTTAAACCATGTATTTTATACTGGAATTATTCTTTTTATTTCTGTTGAGTTTTGTTGGTAATATATAAAAATGTCATTGACTTATGTGAGTTGATTTTATATCCTGCAGCTTTGCAAAAGTTGTTCATTGTTTACAACTAGTTTTTTAGTTGATTCTTTAGTGTTCTTATGCAAAAAGTGCTAATTTTGTTTCCTGGTTGCTTATTTTATTCCTTTAATTTTTTTTTTTTGTCTTTTTTGCTATAGCCTAGCATTTCTAATACAATATTGAGGGATACTGTTAATTATGGACATCCTTGCTTCATCTCTGATCATACTAGAAAGACTTTTAGCTTATACCCAGTACAAATTATTCTTGCTTTTGGTTTTAGATGTATACTACTTATAATTTTAGGAAAGATTAGATTTATCCCTATGCTTTCTGGTGTTTTTAATAGGAAGGGGGAGTGGTTTTGTTTGTTGTTTTTTTGTCAAAAGCCTTTTTTCATCTTATTGATATAATAGCGGTTTTGTCATTTTTGTTATTGGTATGGTCAAATATACTTATAGCTTTCCTAATATTGAACTAGTTATGCATTCATGGTGTAAATGTGATATGAATTTTTCAAGATCTACATGCACATAGTGATAAGAGTAAAGATGCCAGTTGCCTATCAAGACCTTCTCACTTCTAAACTCTATATGCATAGAGCCATTCTTACCCCAATTACCTTCACCACCAGTTCTCCATTTTTACTCTTGCCAATTTCACTGAAGAACTGACCAAGCAGAATGATTCATGAGGATATCTCATAAAATACTAAGGTCTGCCTTCATGTGTTAAGGAGATTAATAATTTTATTGATACCTCTGAATGTAGGATAGAATTTATGAGTGAATTGACTAATCTAATCAGCTATTTCGGCATTGTGACTGGTAATTGTAACAGTGTGGATCTATCCAGTAGGAAACAAGAACATTTAAGTCTGTGTCCAAACCTATCATCCTTAAGCTTTACCACAAAATGCAGTCCTTGGAGCTATAAGGGGAAGGTAAAAAAATTAAGCAAAAAACAGGTTGGGGTTTAAATTTACTACTCTAAGTTTCAGGTTTTTCAACATTAAAATGCTGCCCAACCTCCCCTCACAGGGACATTATGAGGATCGAAGAATATAACATGCTTTACAAATAATAAATTTTTGTATTTTTTTCAGAACTATGATGTGTTCAGTTTAGGGAGCAGTCAGTGAGAAAGTTTTTGGTTTTTGGTTTTTTTATCAGTGCAAGTTGGCATCTTTGCTGCCACTGATGATCTTAGACAATGACCTGCCAAGGAGCATACAATTAAGTACATATCAGAAGTGGGACTTTAAGCCAAGACTTATAGAATCTGACTCCAGTTCGCTCTACACTATGCAATGCTGGCTCCCAAAGTCATAATAAATGGCAATTATTATTCTCCTTGAATTGGGACCGATCCAGGATAGACAGGGAAGAGGCTGTATTTCCATATTCATATTTGCCAGAATTATGAAAATTCTCCCTGATTAAGTAATAATGAACATATCCTTCTCCCTTTGCTCACTTACAACATAAAGAGGCCACATTTCTATAGGACTTTATGGATTATAAAGGGCTTCCTTCACAAAAGACCTTTGAGATAGATAATAGAGAATCCCAGCATCTCATGGGGATGGAAGGGACCTCATCTATCATTTGCAAATCAAAATGATAGGATCACAGACTCAGATTTGGATGGGACCTTATTCATGGACAACAAATCTTATTTTACATGTAACAATACCTATTTTTTCCTCATATTCTCATAAGTTTGGTCCCCTAAAGGTAACTGTTACCTTAGGTTCCAGGGTTAATCCTTTGGGTGGATACTCATCACCTTCCTTTGGTATGCTTCATCAGCATCAATGTCCTTCATCAGAAGACTTAACTATCAAAGGCATTGTTAAGGGGTAAAATATACACACACATATACAAATATAGTTATTATTATCAATGTGAACATGTGTGTAAACAAAAACACATATGTACACACAACCCATAAATATATATCTGTGTCTATATATATGTATATATTTATATATGGATTTTTGGGATAAGTATATATGTATAAGGGGACAGCTAGGTGGCTCAGTGGATAGAGCACTGGGCCTGGTGTCAAGAAGATCTGAGTTTAAATCCAGCCTCAGATGTTTATTAGTTGTGTGAACCCTGGCAATCATTTTATTTCAGTTTGTCTCATTTTCCTCATCTGTAAAATGGGGATCATAGTAATAGCACCTACCTCTCAGCACTGTTGTAAGGATTACAGATAATAACTGTAAAGTGCTTAGCACAGTGCCTGGCACATAGTAACCACTATATAAGTGTTAGCTATTTATTACTACTACCACTACCACTACCACTACCACTAATGCTACTCTTACTATAATAATCACTAAAGTATAATCATCAATAAATCACTAAATTATCAGGAAGAAGAAGATGATGATGATAAAGAAGGTCATATGATTTAAAGTAGAAACCATCCTTTGAGATAATCTAGTATTAACTTAATTACTTTGCATTTAAGAAAACTGAGGTTGATAGAAGCAAAGTGTTGTTCACAAGAATACACAGGTAGTAAATAGCAGAAATGATGTTTGAACTCAGGGCTTCTTACTCCAGAGTGTTCTTCCTCTTATAGGAGAGGGAAGACAGTGGGGAATAGATATCAAAACAGGTGGTATCCTTTCTTTGTGTATCTTCTTCTCCCCACCTCCCTCCCTTCCTTTCTGAAACACACACACAAAATCACCTCACAAATTTCAAAGAATGAGTCGACTGTCTTTTCATATGGTTATCCAGATGTCCAGTTACCTCAAAAAGTTCTCAACCAGGCTCCTGTTGGACTCTGAGTCACTTTCCCTTTCCTTTGCATTTCTTAATTTCATGGCTACTTTTGGCCTCTGATTGAACATTTCAATTTGGGAGGGTTGTAATGGCAGCCATCAGAAAAAACAAAAACAAAAAACAACAACAACAACAAAAAACATTTTGATCAGGAGTGTGGGCTGGATTCTGTCCAGGGGTGCAGGAGCTGAGTCATTTTCTTTGCAAAGTTATTTTTGTATATTGAATTTGTGTCTAATTTTCTGGAGTGCTGAATTTCAGGATTGAAACAAAGCAGTTGAGTGTCCCAAACCAAATGCGTTAGAGCTGGCTGCCTGTTAAAGTATGATCTCATGACTTCAAACACCCATAGATACTCAAACTTAAATTTGAGGAAGAAGAAAGACGTAAGAAAACCAACTGTTTGAAATTTTTTTCCCACGGAGTTAGAAAAATGCGTTTTCATTAGAATCAAGCACACAAGCACAGAATGAAGAAGGATTGGTTGCATAGAAGTTTATGTTTGAAAAAGACCTACAGATCTTGTTGTATTTCAAGTTCAATGTGGTTCAACAATGTGACATATCAGGTCAAAACAAAACAAAAACAAACAAAACACTCATGTGCCCTTAGGTTGTATTAATAGAATATATAGAATCATAGTGTCTCATGAAAAGCAAATGGGAAAACATATCTTCCTAATATTTAATAATAATAATATATCTATTAAAATGTAAATGGATTGTTTCTCACTTTATGTCTTTAAGAAAAGGCAATGCCTATGCTACATGCTATTTATATTGTAGAGGGGGAATTTATTAGGGTACCAATTAGAATAGATGGACTTTGAGATCAATCCTAGAGATGAATCAATGATGTATCTTCTAGAATGCAGCCACAATTCTGAGGGAAGATAATTTACTCATTTTTGGAGTTCCTACCCTAGGGCCCAAATGATTGGTGAATAACTGGGTGCAACATTGCCCAGCATCCTACTTTATCCACTGCCTGGCCTGAGACACCAAGCAATGCTTTAGCTTTTCCTTTAATCGAATTATCCAAAAAGGACATATTACCATCTGTCTGCTGCCATTTACCTATTCTTTCCCACCAGGACAAACATCTAGCACCTGAGCCTTGAATGTACAAAACCTGGTCTTTGAAAAAAATCAGTTTTTCTGAATTTAAAGATGAAAAATATGGACTTTTCATACAAGTATTAGAATAGACAAAAATAGTATTGCATGTAAAACTGTGAATCTCTTGTGTATATCTAGCTTTTTAAAAAAGTATACAATAAATTAAACATTTTAAAATTTCAGATTAGAACCATTTATTAAGAATTTTAAGGGTCAAAAGTACAATGAGGGTGGACAAGGGAGAATAAGGATGGGGCCAGGATGCTCACTCTGCTTGTCTCACTTTATAGCCTGCATATAGCAAGCCCTCAGAACCAGAAGGATAAAGGATACAGATAATGAAGCTACTGGTTATTTTCTGGGCATATCCTCGATGACCTGTTCCAGGTTGGACAGAAAAATGTGAAAGTTCAAGTTGCCCAACTGGGCCATTATACTGGGATGGGTGAAAAAGGGCCCAAAAGCCAATTCGAGAAACATTCCACACCACCTAGGCTAAGTTCTTAAGGTAGTTCTGCACCTGCGTTAAGTATCTGTTCTTTTTGAGCTCTCACAATCTGCTATAGAGGGTGGGGCATCATTAGGATCTAGTTCTTCATCCCGCTCCTCAAAAGGAATATTCAGATCATCCAGAAACCCGCTGAGCTGGAAGGGGTGCAATTGGGTGAGGAGGCCATGAAATATCTCATGGAATCCAGGAATTATTCCTTCACAGAGGTGCTTTATTCATATCACAGTCTGGTACTATCTAAGACTTAAGGAGGAATAATGGTGAGGATGATGGGATGGATAATCTGAAAGCACTCCAGATCACAGATGAAGTACATTAACTATCTGCATGTTTTTTCATCTCTTCCAATTTTCTCTGTGTGAGGTAAAACCTCAGGGTTATTTGAATTTGCATTCATTTTATTACTAGTTATTTTGAGCATTATTTATGTGGTTGTTAATAGCTTGCAATTCATTTTAGTGGTGATATTAAAATCTTTTGAACACATATTGAAGAATGGGTTTTGGCTTTATATGTTTGTTACTTGGCTATATATCTTGGATGTAAAAGCCTTTTCATAGATATGTGATATGAAGTTTTTTTTAAAAAAATCACTTCTTCCTTTCTTCTAGATGCATGAATTTTGTTTATGCAAAAGATTTTCAATTCCATGCATTCAAAATTATCTTTTATCTTTTGCAATTTTCTCTATTTTTTATTCAGTTAAGAAATCATTGACTACCCAGAGCTGTGAAAGCTATATCATCTGCTTCTCTTCTGTTTTTAAAAGGAATGATCTTTAATGTTAGGGTTTGTATCCATTTTGATTTTATTGTTGAATAAAGCATAAGATGCTGATCTAAGCCTAATTTCTTCCTGATGTATTTGCAGTTTTCTTAACAATTCTTACCAAAGAGGAAAATTCTTTTCTAATTTATATTTTCAGGATTATTGGATACTGAGTTAACCACGTTCCATTATTTCTGATTCTCTTTTGCCTCATCTGTTCCATTGATATATTCATATTTTTTAACCAATGCCAAATCCCTTTGATCATTGCTGCTTTATAATATATTTTCAGATCTGGAAATGCTATTCCCCATTCACTCCTACCTTCCCCTAGCCTCATCCATTATTTTGCTTGATGGTTCTTAAATACTAATGGGGGAGGCATATACAGATATATACAAGATACACAAAAAGGACATAAAAAATAACAGCAGAAGGGAATGCACTGTTATCTGAGAATGGAGGAGGAAAGGTTTCTTTCAGAATGTTATACTTGAACTATGTCTCAAAGGAGATCAGAGACCCAAAGAAGCTAAGACAAAGAGGGACAATGGGGAAAAGTGAGGTAAAAGCTTTCAGGATAAAAAAAAAAAAAAAAACCTTTCAGGATGGAAGATGGCATGTTTTAAGTGAGTGAAGAAAAACAAATGGGCCAATATGACTAGACAGTAGAAAGCATGGAGGAAAGTAGTGTATCAGAAGATTGGAAAGGGAGGAATGGCTAGATTGTGAAGATGTTCACATGCTGATTGTGAAGATCTTTATATGCTAAACAGTTATTTTTATCCAATCTTATAGCTAATAAGGAGCCACTGGAATTTATTAAGTAGGACATTGGCATGATCGTCATGTGCTATATGAATTCATCTTGGCAGCTGTGGAGAAGATGGACTGGAGTGGAAAGAAACTCAAGCAAAGGAGACCACTTTGGGCCTCAATGTCCTCATCTGGAAAACAAGGACAATTAATTCAATAACCCAAGACCCCTTTCTCACTTTTATTTAGTCTAACATTTTATGATCTAAACTTCCATAGGAAAAATCTTGAGTGCTAACTTGAAATACTTAAGAACAAGGAGGAAAAATGGGAAAGGAAGAATAGTTCCAGATGAAATAATTCTGAGTTTCTGTCCTGGGTAATAGGAAAAGCCTGAGATTTTAGGGCAATAATCTCCAGGGCACAGCTGGAGAGGAAAGGGAGCTCTGTAATAGTATAAGAAGGGCCTCCGTATGCCAAAGTTGTTCCTGTTTTTAGCCTCCAAATCAGGGATGTTCATTAATACAGGGGAGACCAAGTTATTTTATAGAGGAAAGTCAGGATTTTTAGTTGGTGTGCCTTAATATCAATGTACCAATCTCCAAAACATCATGGATGGGCCACTATATACAGGTTGCATATAGCAGGGAGCTAGAAATTTCCAGGATGAAAGATTCTAGCATGCTCAACTCCAGATGCTCAGAATTCCAAAAAAAGAGGATAATTGTGGTACTTGGGGGAAAGGAGACAAGCAGGAGGAAGAGGTATGTCTGGAACATAGATAGCTTGCCTTTTCAAAGTGTTATCGATTTCAAAAAAGCCTGAAAAAATCCAGAGGTTTTTATTTATTTCTTTTTAAATCTCTGTGACAATAGCACATTAAACTTTCTAAAGCTCTCACAACAAGCTTTTAAACAACAAAACTATTATCCCCATTTGTTAGAAGAAGAAATTAGAGCCCAGTGATTATGTCAGGACCAGAATTTTCCTGTCAACAACTATCTTCAGCCCCAGGTTCCCTGATGTGGCTTTCTGTGTGAGAAGCATAATAAAATCTCAGGCAAGTGTAGTCTGGCCTTTCAGACTTGGTCAGTGCCTTATACCATGGATGTCACCAAACCCTCATTTACTAACCAGAAGCTTTTCCAGATAGGCACGAGCAGGGCTGAGTCCAGAGAATAGTCTTTCTGTGTTAGGGCAAAGTAAACCTCCTTTGGTCAATTTTCAGTAACCTTCAAGTGCCTCATTTCCTCTCGACACCAAACATGAATGAAAAGGATGCTGGCATTACAGCTGGCTTCTAGTAGTGAGAGAAACTGGTCTGCTTATTATCACACAGCCCTAAGGTATAGAATTAGGATTTGAACCTATGTCCTCTCATTCCATTTCCAAGGTTGTTTTACTTTTGAAAAAAATGTTTTTTTTTTTCCTTATGCCTCTATACTATGCAGTCTAAAGCCAGTAAGCATTATATAATGCAGCATCACACACCCAGAAGAAACATACAAACACACTTTTTGTTTGTTTGTTTGTTTAATTTCCCATGGATCCCATTCCCAGGAGCAGGGGAAACATTTCATTTATCTCTAGTCTCCTCCAGCACAGTTATCATTTGAAGCAAATAAAAAAAGAAAGAAAGAAAGAAAGAAGGAAGGAAGGAAAGAACGAAAGGAAGGGATTTGCCAGTTCCATTTATAGCATCAGTTATTAAAGTGAAGCAATTAGAGGTCCATTAAATCAATACATTAACTTTCGTTAATTTCAGAGTTGTAGCACCTGAGTCATTTAAATGAGAAAATAACATTTCTTGGATGTATCCCCTTCATTTCATTGACACTGTCACTACTCTGGTGCAGACCCTCATCACCTCACACTGGACAACTGAATTAGCCTGACGGTTGATCTCCTACCTCAAATCTCAGCTTCTCCAATCCCTCTTCCTCACATGCTAAAGTGATTTTACTAAAGCATACGTTTAATAATGTGCTTACTCCCCATCCATAGTCTCCTAATTACTTCCAGGATCAAATATAAAATTTTCTATTTGCCATTAAAAGCAATTCACAACCTGGTCTCTTCATACCTTTCCAGACTTCTCACCTTTACTCCCTTCTACATAGGATCAACCAGTGATGGCAGTTATCTCTCATACAGGACACTTGTTCTTCTCATGCCTTTATACTGTTTGCACACAGTACCCGGCTGCTCTCCATCCTCCCCTTTACTTCCTGGATTCAGTTGTCTGGATCAGTGAATGAGTGCAAGCTAGACCACTTAGGCCAATACCTCTAGCTGGCCTCAGGGCCCAAATCATGCATCACATTCATATTCCATCCTGATTTTCAGGCAGGCTGCCTTGCCATCTGCCTGTTACTGTATTATACCTCTCCTCCTTCATCTTCCTATCAAAGGTATACTACCAATGATTCTGAAAGAGTAACCTAATTGACAGACCCATAAATCAACTTACTTTCCCTGTGACTCCCCAGACCAAAATTATAATTTTTTGAAACAATTATTCTATCTGTCTCTTCTCCTACAAAAGTGTAAGTTCTTTGGGAGGCATGGATGGTCTCGCATTTTGTATTTATATCCTCAGTGCCTGGCACAGTGTGCATTTAGATGACACAGTTGATAGAGTTCTGGACCTTGAGTAAGGAAGACCTGAGTTTAAATCAGGTCTCAGAGACTTACTTGCTATTTGCCACAGGCAAGTCACTGAACCTCTGTTTGCCTCAGTTTCCTCATGTATAAAAAGGAGATAATAATAGCACTTACCTCCCAGGATTGTTGTGAGGATCATTTTAATGTTTTTTGGAGCAATTGTGTTGTGAGTTCCAAGAGCTTCCTACCATCTTGGCTCTGCCCTGAAAATCTCTGTTGTGAGGATCAAATGAGATAATTATAAAGGGCCTTAGCAAAGGACCTGACACATAGTAAGTGCTATGTGACATATGTAAATATTAACATATGTAAACATATGTAACATATATAAAGGTTATTATTATTATTACTATTGGCACACAGTAATTGATTAATAAATATTTTCATTAATTTATCTATTCTTCCTTCCCCATTTTAGAAATAAGAAAACTGATACCCCATATCATAAAAGGACTTGCCTAAGAATGGATCAATCAATAGTAATCATCAAAGTTTTGAAGTACCTTCCTTTACCTCTATGTCTCTTTGTAAAATGAAAGGATTAGACAAGAATTATATTTCTGCAGTTCCTCCTAGCACTAACATTACAGGTTTTTGAGTTCCTTCCTCCATAACTAGGTTTTAAATAACTTCCTGTAACATTTGCTATGATTCCTTAATATCACATACCAAAAGAGACGTCTCTTTTTAATTGGATTTCAAGAGCTAGGATTTAGAGTAAATGGAAAGAAAGGATGTCTAGGTCAGTTTGAGTGATATAAGTAAGAGTGATTACATGAATTAACTGAGGCCTAGGCTAATTAAGGCAGCAAGTAAGGGAAGGATTGTCAGGATTGTCTTTATTGTGAAAATGCTTAGGGTATATACAACTGTTGAGTCATGGTAAAGAAAAGTACATCAAATACTAGAGGGAAATAAACCAACTCAGATGACCATGGTGAAGATGATGGTAGTGAGGATGGTCATCAGCAACTTTACTGAATTTTGATTCTTCCTATTAATCTGGGCAAGAGTTTTAAACTCCTTTCTTAATTCACAAAGGAAGCATATTCTAGCATTTTGTGCATAAGCATATGGTTTGCAACTTTAACTCATTTCCCTACTAGAAGAAATGCTTAAAGTTCAAGTGGCAATATGATATAGTATAGAACAGGTCTCCTTAAACTTTTTCCACTTGAAACCTCTTTTTGCCCAATAAATTTTTATGGAACCCTGGGGATATAGGTATATAACATAGGTATACATAACCTTTTATTGTTTCCAAATTTTTGCAACCCCCATATCCATTTGTGTTTAGGAAGCTTTGGTATAGAAAGCAATGGAGTGGGGGTCAGAAAGCTCTTACACTAACTTTCTATAGAACTCTTTATGTCACTCATTCCATTTCTCTTGTGTGTCAAATGGGGATAGACCTGGTGCATCTACCTGACAAGGTTAGAAGGAACAATTCTGCATATAGAAAAATTAAATGATAAGTTTTTGAAATATTATTTTAGGGACATTGGGAAAAGGCTGACCTTATTCAAACCTAAGTTCTCTGTAGATCCATTGCTGATTAATTAAATCCTTTCACTAAAAATTAGTAGATTCAAAGAATCTCAAAGTACCTCTAGTTCAATCCATGTTTGAATAGAAATTCCCTCTATGGGGCAGCTAGGTGGTGCAGTGGATAGAGAACTGGCCCTGGATTCAGGAGGACCTGAGTTCAAATTCGGACTCAGCCACTTGACACTAGCTGTGTGACACTGTGCAAGTGACTTAACCCCAATTGCCTCACTAAAAAGAAAAAAAAAAGAAATTCCCTCTACAAAATCACTAGCCAGTGGTTGTGCAACCATTTCTTCAAGATTTTCCAGGATGGGGAGTGGAGGGTGGGGCTATTTCTTGAGACTTGTCATTCTACTTGCTTACATGCATAATGATTAAGAAAGTTTTCCTTACAACTGCCTATCTTCAATTTCTATCTATTGCTCCTAGTTTTGTCATTTGCTGCCAAAAAGAGCCAGTGTAATCCCTTGTTTGTATAGCATTCCTTCTAACATTTGAAGATAAATATTATGGCCTGTTGGAAGTCTTCTTTTGCTAACATTTAAATGCCCATTTACTTGAAACAATCCTCGTATTTCATGTTCTCCAATCCCATTCTTATCTTATTATTTTCAATGTGTTAAGTATTCATCACATATGATTATCATAATTTCTAGACTAACATGATATAATCTGTTTAATTAATTGACTTTTCCATTTTTAATCATTACTGATTTTAATGATAATTGCTTTGAAGCATAGATTTGAGGCCATATAGTGCAAGGTTCATTCATATTTTTTTTCAGTTAATTCTCTTCACATTCTTTAATTTTTATTTCTTCAGATGAAGTGTTTTTATTAAATTGTCTATGGTAAACTTTTAAAAAATTGTATTTTGAATTAAATAGCACTAAATATATAAGCCATGTAAATGAAAATATTTCAATTATTTTGTCATAGTCCAAACATATATTATTAATATTTCTCTGATTGTTTTACTTTATTTCAGTAAAGACTGTTAGATAGATGTCTTTATATAAGTACCAAGAATATCTTGGTAGGTTAACTATTAGGAGATTAGAAAATAGGACAGGAGAAAAAAAGCAACTGTTGAAGGGTTTTTGGGAAAATAGGCAGGACTGTGAATTGGTTCAAAACCTCTTCATAGAAATGTTGAACCATGTTCCTCAAATCAATTAACTTTACATAGTCCTTAACTCAGAGATAGTACAATTTGTTATTTAAGTTAAGGAGATCAAAGATAAAGGGAAAAATCCTATATGTACAAGAATATTTGTAATAACACTCTTTATGATACCAAACAACTAAAATTAAAATAGGTATCCACCAAGTTAAAAGCGACTGAATAAATTATGACATATGGATGTAATGATGTATTTTTTTCCAAAGAAATATCAGATATGTCAAATTCAAAGAATCTTTTTTTATATATGTTTTTTTTTTCGGTGAGGCAATTGGGGTCAAGTGACTTGCCCAGGGTCACACAGCTAGTAAGTATCAAGTGTCTGAGGCCGCATTTGAACTCAGATCCTCCTGAATCCAGGGTTGGTGCTCTATCCACAGCGCCACATAGCTGCCCCAGATTCAAAGAATCTTGAGAAGACATGTACAAATTGCTGGAGTGTGAAATAAGCATGTCCAGGAAAACAATGTATACCAGGACAGCAATAATAATATGAAGAAAAACAACTTTGAAAGATCTCTGAACTCTAATTAAAGTGAAGAAAAAATGTTTTATTACAAAAACTGATAATGAAATATCATTTAGATAAAAAATGGAATTAAGATCCAAAACGAAGTGTGAATTCTCAGAAATGGCTAATGGGTTCATAGGTTTGATTAGAATATATATGTGTGTGTGTGTGTGTGTGTGTGTGTGCGTATGTGTATATATTTGTATATATATACATATACAGAAATAGATATTATGCATATAAATATAAATACATACATATATATACACATATGTTACAATGGGTAGTTTCTGCTCTGGGAGAGTGAATGAGAGTAGTAGGTTAGTGTGTAGGGACAGGTATAAAAAAGAGAAGCATCAATTTATCATTATTAGTTTTTAAGAAGAAAAAAGTATAGAAAGTAACAAATATAAAGAGTTTTGATACTTTTCAAACTATATATAATTATATATGTATGTGTATTTATGTACATATTCTGTTTTATATATATATTTCTTATATCATAAAAAACAGAAGCTCACCATTTCCTATGCAAGTCTCTTTATTTTTCCTTTAAAAAAATAAATGAACATGTTTTTGTTTCTTGATGGCTGCAAATTCATAATACAATATGAAATACATGTGCATTTATCAATACAAAATGCAATTATTATTAAATATGTTTAATGTATACATGTATAGATATATGTGGTTATATACACATGTACATAAAGATATATGGTGTTCAGTTATTTTAGTCATTCCAGCTGTATCTGACACTTTGTGATCCCATTTTATATTTTCTTGGCAAAAATGCTGAAATGCTTTGCCATTTTTTTTCCTCTGGTTCATTTTAAAGATGAGGAACCTGAGGCAAATAAGGTTAAGTGACTTCCTCAGGGTTACACAGCCAGTAAGTACCTGAAGCCATATTTGAACTCAGGAAGATGAGTCTTCCTGACCCCAGGTAAAAAACTATAGCCAAAACACCACCTATCTGCCTATATATGTCTGTTTGTCTGAATGTGTATATGTCTATCTCTCTGTGTGTGTTTTTCTGTGTCTGTGTGCCAATGTAACTGTGTGTCTATGTATACACATACATATATTCCCATTCTGGTGTGCTTTCAACAATTGACACTAAACAAAGAACTGGGAATCAGGGGGATGACCATCAATTGGGAAATCATTGAACAAGCTGTGGTCTATGAATGTAATGGAATATTATTGTGCTATAAGAAATAATGAGCAGGCAGATTTCAGAAAAACCTGGAAAGACTCAAGTGGACTGATGCTGAGTAAAGTGAGCAGAACAAGGAGAAGATTGTACACAGTAACGCCAATACTGTGAGATGACCAATTGTGATACTTAGCTCCTCTCAATAATACAATGATCCAAGACAATTCCAAAGGACTCATGATGAAAAATGCTCTCCACATCCAGAAAAAAGGACTGTGGAATCTGAATGCAGATTGAATCATGCTATTTCTACTTTTTTTTTTGAGGTTTTTTTCCCTTGTGTTCTGATTCTTTTTTTCACAACATTACTAATGCAGAAATATGTTTAATGTGATTTTACATATATAACCTATATCAGATGGCTTTCTGTCTTTGGGAGGGGGGAGGGAAAGGATGGAGGGAAGAAGAAAAATTCGGAACTCAAAATCTTATAAAAGCAAATGTTGAAAACAATCTTTACATGTAATAGGAAAAATAAAATACTATTAAGATAGAAAAAAACAAACAATTGCCACTCAATTTGACTGGCTAAGTTTCCAGAAAGGCAATAATACTTTCCTGCTCAGAGTCCTAGGGCTAGTCCTGAGAAACTGGGGGTATTAATATTGTTGCTTATGAGCCCCAACTGGTGTGCTCTCTAATGATTATCAGTAAAACCTAATTAGCTTTCTACTGGGGTATTTACTAAGCAAGTGTACCAAGAATAGTTTTTACTGAAATAGTCTTCCTCAAACCACTTTTTCTTTATATATAAAAGGTGCTTGGTGAGAAGGGACTCAAATTTAGAGAGTAGATGTTCCCAAATTGTAACAGAACTCCTGCTTAATGGTAGTCCTTTTTTTCTTCATAGAGGTCTTATGACATTCCCTTAGATGCAGTTCTGGGTTCCTATGATATATGCCCTTGTAGAGTCCTGAAGTTGCCTTTCCTAGATGTACCTCATTTGTTTTCAGTGTTCTCTCAGTTAATGATGCAAATCTTCAATCAATCAATGATGTTCTGGGAAAAGTTCTAGCCCCAGTGGATAATCCTGAACTTTAGACTTTCAAAAGTTTACAAGGTCATCACTTGGTCAATTAGGATGTATCAAGAAGAGAAACATATTCCCTCCAAGGGCAATTTCTACTAAGAACCCTAACCCTCTCTTTTGACCCATTCTTCTTTTAAACTGTTATTTCTATGGATGGCAACTCCAGTTATCTTTCAAGATTGATTTTTTCAAGCTAGAAGTAATCACTGACTCTTCATTCTCCTTGACCTTCTACCCCCAAGCAATTAGTTGCTATGTTTTGCCATTAACTCATGTTTACATCCTATTCATATATGGTAAAATACAGTCCGTACTTTTAAGGAACATTCAGTCTAATGAGAGAGACATCATGCAAATAACTATGTACATTCAAGATAAACTGAAGATAATCAACAGAGATGGCACTAGCATTAAGGGGTCAGAAAAGAATTGTTAAAGAAGGTGAGATTTTAAATGGAACTTAAAGGAAGCCAGGGGAGGAGATATAGCTTCTGGGGAGATCAGAATAGGAGTTTAGATTTGATCCCAGAGGAAAGGTCATTCATTGGACTTTTTTAATAGGAGATTAATATAGTCAGACCTTTGTTTAAAAAATTCAGTTGGGGGATGGGTTGAAAAGGCAAGAAATCAATTAAGGAGCTATTCAGGAGGTGATAAGAACTTCGACGAAAGTAGTAGCAGCATGAGTAGATTAAAGCGGACAAAATTGTGAGAAAGAGTGGAGATAGAATAGCAAGATTTGGTTATTCTGTGGTGACAGAATGATACGTTGAGGATGACACCTAAGTTGCATAGCTGGGTAACTGGAAGGGTAGGGGAGAAAATAGAATGTGGTAAACAGGGTAGCTAGGTGGAGTAGTGGATAAAGCACCAGCCCTTGATTCAGGAGGACCTGAGTTCAAATCCAGCCTCAGACATTTGACATGTACTAGCTGTGTGAACCTAGGCAAGTTACTTAGCCCTTATTGCCCCACAAAAACAAAACCAAAAACAACAACAACAACAACAATGTCATGCTAGGGAGAGGTTCAAAAGCATAAGAACTGAAACTTTGTTTTGCCAGACTACAAGGATTTTCTTATTATATTTATATCTTTATATCTATATATATTTATATATAGATATAGATATAAGAAACATACATTATATATGTTTCTTAGCAGGGAGGAGGTTCAAGAGAGAAAAAAATTTTCAAAATTTAAAGTATTAAAAAATAAAAATAAGAATTTTTAATTTTAGATTACTTTTAATTTTGCAGAGAAATATTTCAGTTAAGTGATAAAGTCAGAATTCAGCTTTTAAAAGATTGAGAAATTAGTGAAGGAAAATAATTGCAATGGATGTTAAACAGCTTTTTACCCACTTACATTTATACTTTTTATGAGATATTTTGCATTGACATTATTTCTTCAAATTTTATCACCTTATTTGACTGTATTGTGTTTAATCTTTGTGTGTCTAGTACAACAACACTGGTTAATAAATGTTCAACAAATGAATGTGTGAATAAGTGTTGTACTCTTCGCAAACCTCATTTGTTATTTCAACACTACTCTGAGTTGAGTAGTACAGGGAGTAATTACCCATTTTTATAGATGAAGAAACTGAGGCTCATGGAAGGGGGGCCACAAGATTTGCTACGTAGTTAAAAGGATCAAACGCAAATTTTCTTCAAAGAGATCATATAGGGAATTGGCCTCATGGAAGATGAGGCAAGATTTTACTATTTGGTTGTGCTTGGAGTTTTAAGTAAGTGTTTATTGTGTTTGTTTCTCTTTCCTCTGGACTGTATGTATCCCCACCAAACAGAGAAGAGCAGGCAATGGGAGTAAGTTGTGGCTGCTACTGTCTGATTGTGCAGAGGTTTTCATGTCTCAGAATCATTAAGCCTGTTGTGCGACTGAATGTATTTTAATGTCCAGGCTGAATGGGATTTGACTGGTTGATGATATTGAAAATTACATCCACTGAGAGATGAGCACAAATCTAATTGCTGAAACCTGCACTGCCTCAGAGTGTGGATGTTTGAGTGTGTGTGTGTGTTTAAAAAGAAAGGAAAAAAGGTGTGTGTGTGTAGGGGGGGTGGATATAATGGGACAGAGGAGGAACCTAACTATATTTTTCAGATGACAGATGCATGAAAGCTTGAAACTCCAATGAATTAGAAAAGCATTGTTCTTAATGGTACCCTGCCAGCCCCTAAAAGCATTTAAAGCAATCATTCCATTTCAGCAGTTGAACGAAAAGTAATTTCTAGTTCTTAAGCAACTTAAATTAAAATTTAACATTTGAAATAATCCCTGGATTAGCAAAACTTCATAATTCAGCCCTGTTGGAGAAGATTGTCTATGCCAGAGCTCAAAAACGAGATCCATCCCAGCTCTGAGCCTTTACTTTTAAACACACATATTAAGAATGTAGAAACCTCTTCAACTTTTTAAAAAGCTCCTTTGGTTTCTTCTTTGTGTCTTTTCCTCTTCATTATCCTCCTCTTATTTTTTTCTTCTTCAGCCTACCCTTCTCTCTCTTTCTCTCTCTCTCTCTCTCTCTCTCTCTCTCTCTCTCTCTCTCTCTCTCTCTCTCTCTCTCTCTCTCTCTCTCCTCCTTTCCTCCCTCTTGCTCCCTTTATTTCTTCCTTCTCTTCACTCTTTTCTGCCTTCATATATCTTGCTTCTATATCTTGAAACTTACTCATTTTAGAAATGTACTCAAAAGATTTAAAAATTATGCTGTGCTGGGGGCAGCTAGGTGGTACATTGGATAAAGCACCAGCTCTGAATTCAGGAGAACCTGAGTTCAAATCCAGCCTCAGACACTTGACACTTACTAGCTATGTGGCCCTGGGGAAGTCATTTAGCCCTTATTGTCTCACCAAAAAATTATGCGGTGTTTTCTTTGATAGTAGAATTACTTTTTTACAACCAAGTAGTTAATGCTTTATCAATTGGATTGTTGGGATAATCTGAAAGGAACCATAAAGACACTCAAACTCAACCCCTTCATTTTATAGATAAGAATACTGAAGTTCAGAGAAATTATTTTTTCCCTGGATCACACAGTTGGTAAACATTTGAGGCAAGATCTGAACCTAGGTCTTCTGTTACAAGATTTAAGCTTCAGGTTCCTTGCTTTGTCTGCTGCATATTTCCTAGGTTCTTTAAACCAGTGACAGATAATGTATTCTCCTTTATATTGTGAAAACAAAATTTAGACAGTCTTCCTCCAAGACACACACAAACACACACAGTCCTTCCCCTGGGTATCTTTCTGAGATATTCCTTAAGGGAAATCAAATGGACACATCTGGCCATTTTTGAAGCATTTACCCTTTACCCAAGTGTGACCAAATGCACCTGCATGGAGTGAAATCTATTTTCATGAGAGTGCTCATCAGTTCAAAGTGTGTCCAATTAAGGACTCATTTGAAGGAAACTAATCATAGTTTCCAGCAAATTGGAGGAAATGGAGTTCCAATCAAAGGCATAATTCTCCTTCCCTTCTGATTCTCAGTTTCCTGGTGTTCAGTGACATTTACTAGATGACTTTGCCCTCAAAATCAGCCTGTTTTGTAAGGAATTTATACATTGAGAGCAAAGCTCAGCTGAGTATCTGACCTCCACAGAACTATTCATGTCCTTGGCAAACTCCGGCAGCTGCATGTTCATTTTCAGAACAAATCATGGATATTGGACAACTTTTTAGTCAGATTACTAATAAGGCGGCTAGAAAACAGTACTAGAAGTATGATTTCCTTGCTATAGAGAACTACCTGATGAAGAAACTCTTTCTACCCATGCTGTTCAGCATTTTCTCTGCAACATAAAGAGTTGCCTAAAATATTTAGCAAGCAATTACTTACCCAGGGTCACTTAGTCTGTCAGAGGAAAGATTTGATTGTGAGTCATCCAGCCTCCAAGATATGCTCTTTGTTAAAACCAACTGCTTCTCTATTCTAGTAATTACTTACATTTATTAAGTTCATTAACAAAAAAACAAAAAACAAAAAAAAAACATTGGTCCAGCAACTACTAGTGGGAAATTTCCTTCCTTTGATGAAGATGAGCAATTTTCATCTAATATATGGTCTTAAGTTGACTGAGGCACTCATGAATTAAGTGACTTGAATAAGGTCAGATTATATTATTTATATTATTTATATATATATATATATATATATGTATATATATGTATATATATGAAATATGCCACACTCTTTCTCATATAATATTTTAAGCTTTAGCAAGCCCTTTGCTCACAGGTAGTGGAAGTATTATCATGTTCCCTATTTCACAGAAGAGAACACTTTTCATTATAGTGAAATGAAGTGACTTACCTTTGGTCACAAAGATGGAAGTTATTAGATGTAAGTTTGTGCCTCTTACCCTTATACAACACTAGCTCTGATGTGAAGCAATGAATTTGGGTGCTACCTGTTTGGTCAAATGACTGATTAAAATGATTAGACTGACCATTTGGGATCTCATTGCTCTATGTGTGATGACAAACTTGCAAATCTCAGGAAATACCCTGAACCTTTGGGATTATTAAATGAAGTCACCTCTGATGAAACCTAACTCCAGATGGGTTAGGTCAAGCTCGGCCTATGAATGTACCTTTGAAGTGGTTCTCTTTTCTATTTTTGTCAGTCAAACCTGGGTGGGTCCAATACTAATGCAATAAAAAAGATAGGAGAATGACCTGTAGGTCAACATGAGACAGTAACAAAATTGGGGGATGAGTGATACAGACAGATTAACTGGGGCATTGCAAAAAAGATAAGACTATGGGGAATGGCTTTTGAGGAATGTTTGGAAGCTTCATTGGGGAGTGAGTAGTAAACATACACCTAATCTTTCTTGCAATCAGAAATCAGATTACCTAATGTTGTATTATTTTCTTTTGATTAATTGGCCTTTTTTGATTAATTGTGTTTGGTGTATAAAAGTGTGTTTCTTCCTGTATTTGGGGTTTAGCCCTAAGCTGAGGAAGGGGTTTGTGCTGATTTGTTGGGCAATTGGCATGCATTGCTTAATGAACAGATATGCTTCCTCAGTCACTTCCTCTGTCACCTGCCATAGGGGTCACAAAGAGTCATACATAAATGAACTGACAAAAGAACAAGGAAACAAGGAATTGTTGATTAAAGGAGAGTATAGAGTTAAATGGGTTAACTATAGGATCAAAAGTGGGAAGGAGGGGCAGCTAGGTGGCACAGTGGATAGAGCACTGGCCCTGGATTCAGGAGGCCTGAGTTCAAATCCGACCTCAGACACTTGACACTTACTAGCTGTGTGACCCTGGGCAAGTCACTTAACCTTCATTGCCCTGAAAAAAAAAAAGGGGGAAGGAAAGGCAGTGAAGTTAAAGCATAAATGATGGATAAGGACAATATTTAGGCTAGAAAGATTTGTGGACTAAGTGAGGCAGAATAAAAATAGAGAGGATTTATACAATGATTTAAGGTTTGCAAATTGCCATAGAAATATAATTTTGCTTGATACTTTCAACAATCCTGAGAGATAGGATATAGACATAAACATATATATATATCCTACTTATCTCCTACATATATCTCCTACATACACATACATACATATAATATATATACACGCATACATACACATACATTTATGCATATATACATACTTATATATAAACAAATATTTATCATTCTTTATTTAAATTTTAAGTTCCAACTTCTTGATTTCCCTCCTGCCCCTCCCCCACTGACTCAGAAGAAAAGCAATATATCAATTATACAAGTGAAATTATGTAAAAAATATTTCCATATAAGCCATAACACAGAAAAGCAAGAAGAATAAAGAAATGAGAAAATTATACTTCAATTTTCACTCAGTTAATCAGATCTCTCTCTGGAAGTGGATAGCATTTTTCACTGAGTCCTTGAGAGTTGTCTTTGATTATTGTATTGCTCAAATTAGCTGTCTTATTTTTTTTCATATTGTTTGGTATTTTGTTTTTTTCTCCCAAAAACAATTTTTAACATTTAATTTTAAACTTGGAGTCTGTAGGAGCTATTATTAACTCCATTTTACCAATAAAGAAACCAAATTACAAGTTAAGTAACTTGTCCCAGATCAGATACCCAAGTAAGTGCCTGAGACTAGATTTGAACTCAGATCTTTTACACTTCAGAGTCAGCAGTCTATACACTGTACCACCTAGTTAGAATAAGTTTAGTAGATGTAACATTTGGGGGGGGTTGTGGAAAAATAATAAGCTATAATTTGATAAAGGTTAGTTTTTGTGGAATGTAACAGTTATGGATGATTTTTTTAAAATGTGAATTGTTACCATTCCTACAAGGTGACAATTTAGGGTTAGGAGAAGAAGTACAGGAAAGAGAAAGAGATTAAGCAAGAGTATTCTAGGGGACATAAATCTGTCAGTTGAAATATCAGCATAAGAACAAAAATTTGGATGGAAAGGAAGACAGTGAGAAACTAAAAGTCTTGAGCAAAGAAAAAGAAGACTTGGATAGAGGTTTATTGCTCCCACAAGGATCTGGGTTAATTGGGAAAATGAGCCTCAAAAGAGGAAAATCCTGGTGTCAAAAAAAAAAAAAAGACTCTTAGACCCGCCTATTGCTGAGAAAGTGGTCCTGTAAATTATTATGAGAAGAGGCCTTTGAAAAAAGTATAACACTGAAGAAACATAAACTATTTGGAGCTTTATCATTTTAACATATGTGCTTATTACTCAACCAATTTATGTGTCCATTAAATCGAGGCATTTTTTTTTCCCAGAGCCAAAGCAGATGTATAGAAACATAATAGAAAAAGAACAATTGACCTCTGAGAGCTATTTAATCATGACATGCTCATTCATTCTTTTATTTCACAAGCATTTATGATGAGCCTATTCTACAAATGGCGAGAAGCAGTATGACAAAATGAAGATGAAACCTTGGAATCAGGAAGAATTTAGATCACATTGTTCCACTGACACGTACTAGCTGATCAACCATGGGCAAATGACTCAGGATTTTTCTAAAATTAAAATATGCATACCAGTTACAGTTTCTGCATCAATGGATTGAGTTTACACATTGGGTATTTCTCTTAATAAATAAATCACCAATATGGAACTCTCTCAAATAATATGCTAGGCTCTGGGATAGTTATAAAAATGAAAAAGTCTTGATCCCTGCACTAAAGTAGCTAGCATTCTAAAAAGGAAAATGAGACATGGGCATAAGTATATTCTAAAATAGAATAACATGGGAGGCAAAACTAAAAATGCTATTAGAAGAAGAGACCTGACTAACATGGAGCTAGGCTATCCATTTTCCTTTAGTTTAGCTGTGAGGGAAAATGGCTATTGAGACTTAGACCATGTTAAAAGAAAGAAAGAAAGAAAGAAAGAAAGAAAGAAAGAAAGAAAGAAAGAAAGAAAGAAAGAAAGAAAGAAAGAAAGAAAGGAAGGAAGGAAGGAAGGAAGGAAGGAAGGAAGGAAGGAAGGAAGGAAGGAAGGAAGGAAGGAAGGAAGGAAGGAAGGAAGGAAGGAAGGAAGGAAGGAAGGAAGGAAGGAAGGAAGGAAGGAAGAAAGAGAGAGAGAGAGAAAGAGAGGGAGAGAGAGAGAAAGGAAGAGAGAAAATAGAGACAAAGAGAAACAAAGAGAGAGAGAAAGACAAAGAAAGATCCTTGTATCACATAAGTGCAGTCAAGCAAAGCATACTCTCATATTGGTCAATTACCTCTGTCATGTTGTGGGCAGCATTATGCTCTATCTGTTCTCTGGAATGATTTTAGCTCATTGAAGTTCTTAAGTCTTTCAAAATTGTTCATTCTTATAATGTTGATACTATATCACAAATTGTTCCCCTGCTTCTGCTCACTTAACTCTGTATCAGTTCATAGACATCTTTCCATGTGGATTTGAAAGTCTTTTTGCTCATTTCATAAAGCACAATAGTGCTCCATTTCATTCATCTACCATGTGTTCAGCCATTCATCAATTGATGGGTACCCTCTTAGTTTTGTTTTATTTTTGATACCATAAACAGAACTGCTATAAAGGTCAAATAATAAGGAAAGAGAAGAGAAGGAAATAAGCATTTCTGAAGTGCCTACTATGTTTTAGCAAATGGGCTAAGGGATTTTTATAAATTTGGTCCTCACAACAACCCTGCTATGTAGGTACTATTATTGTGCTCATGTTACAGTTAAGGAAATTACAGCAAACGATATTTGAGTGACTTGCCCAGGGTCCTATAGCTAATATGTTTCTGAGGCCAGATCTGAACAAAGGTCTTCCTTGCTCTAGGCCCAGTGTTTGTCACACTATGCCATCATCATATAAACAAATTAGAGAAACAAGCAAGAAATTACTAATAAGATCTTAAGTTTGGGGAATAGTTTTTGACAAAACCAATTATAGAGAGGAACACAGAAGACAAAATGTAGAATTTTCTTTATATACAATCTAAAAAAATATATTTGCAGGAACAAATTCAGAACAGCTAAGGTAAAAAGGGATACAAGTAACTTATTTGTTAAAAATCATTCAGTTGGGTGGGTGATGTTATCCATAGACACATAAACACTATTCCTACCTGAATCAAGTTTCTGTAGTACAACTTGGCATTTTGAGAGTTGAAAAAATTTTTTCCCCTTCAACGTAAAGATTCCTTATTTGGATATTTTATTCTTTTTATACACTTTTCATGTTCATTGGGAATTTAAATAAATGTACTTTCATTTTTGCCACATTCTGAGACCACCAGGGAAAGAACGTTGCAAGTCAGCCACAAAAGCCCGATGTGTTGCCAAAGATAACACTTGCTCAGAATAAAGATCATCTTAGCAATAAAATTTTCCTAATTATGATAGCAATGGAATTTTATCATTGGAGATTTCCAAACACATATTTTCACCATGTCATAGACATGCTGAACAGGTAATATGTTTTTGTTTTTGTTTTGTTTTGTTTTTTTTTCCTGTGAGGCAATTGGGGTTAAGTGACTTGCCCGGGGTCACACAGCTAGTAAGTGTTAAGTGTCTGAGGCCAGATTTGAACTCTGGTACTCCTGAATCCAGGGCTGGTGTTCTATCCACTGTGCCATCTAGCTGTCCCTGGTAATATATGTTTAATCTTGGAAAATGACTAATGGGTTCACAGTGGCTCAGATATCACCCCCACAGTCTTATCTATTTATAGGTAGACATTTTTGACATAGGTAGACATTTTAGCATGTTTATTTATAGGTAGACATTTTAGCATGTTCAGCCTTGGGTATTTTTTGGCCTTAAATAAGTAGGTGAGGATCCCACTTCTCACTGCTTTGACTCATTAAAATGCAACCTAAGTACACTAGGGACAATGTTAATTATAACGTAGGTCATGGCTGATGTGTAGGATTTCTCCCAAAAGGGTAAGTAAGAAGTCATTAAATATAAATCAGATATTGGACAGTTATTTTATTCTTATGCAGATGAAATTTTAACCCAAAATATTGAGTCTGCATTACCAGAATGATTAAAAACAAGATTCAGTAACTAAATTTATAACTATTGTTACATTCAGTTGAGAGGCTGCTTAAACCTCATTAGAACACAAACCATCTTTCAGAACTACTAATTAGGCTTTAACATTTGACTTACAATACCCAAACTATTCCTAGTATATGTTTGCTGGTAAAACACCCAGGCTTAGGTTTGCCTCCTTGTGGCCATCTTCCCTCTTCAAGAATGTTAGGGTAAAAGCTGGACAGTCTTCATCTGCCTCCATTCAGTTCCAACCTGATAGGACACAGGACTTTTGACCTCTTGAAATGAGAACTATGTTTTAAAGTCTGGATATGTCCATCTCAGGTCAGATACTTTTCCCCCTAAGAAGAGGAAAGAACCAACAGCAATGAAATGGCTCAAATACATCCCCAGGCTTAAATAAGCAAATTATGTGTTGGATGTCATGTGCTCATGGTTGTATGAAGACTAAGGTAGAAATTAGAGCAACCTGCTTTCTCTTCTCTCAGAAAACAGACTGAATTCATGGTTAGGAAGAGAAAGGCTAAGAGTGCAGTCACTCCCCTTTAAACATCTAAATGGCCTCTGAAATATGCCCCTCCTCCCTTTGAGATTCTAGGATTATGAAGTCCTTATGAAGTCCTGGGTTCAGTTTGTAGCTTGACCACTTTTCTTCTAATCTTTTTTATGGACCTATTGTGTACAGACCTCAGTGTTCACAGCTCTGCCATAGATGATGGAGACAATACAAATATTTTATTTTGCTTCAACACTTCAGTGAAACTGTGATCTCTTCCACAATTCATCTATGCCATATCAATCTATGATCCATAAATCCTGCACAAGGTATTCTTTCAATAAGTTTAGGGACTACAAATGATCTCAATATCATATGCATAAAAAAGAAACTTGTCATCTGATCATTCATTATTCTTTGCTCTTGCTGAGACCAACAAAACTACTTATCAGATCAAATCTCTCTTTTTTTAGTGCTTCAATATTTTTTATATCTGTGATAACTTTAACATAATTCAGTTTCCTTGCTTATCTCTTTTTATCATGTTTTACTGCTACCTTACCTAAGATCAGGATTGTCATTCTTTTGGGGGGGATTCACTGGAAGTAAGTATACAAGATTCTACTCCATTTCTGCTTTCTAAATCCCTGAGTCTTTAAGTTTCTGGGATATTTCTTGCAAACATCATACTGTTGGTTTCTATTTTCTTAATCAGTGGTTGTCGGACTTGTGATTTCTGATGAAGAAATAGAAAGAGTGAAGTCTCCAAGCCATAGAAAATAGGTTTGTTGGGGGCAGCTTGGTGGCGCAGTAGATAAAGCACTGGCCTTAGATTCAGGAGTACCTGAATTCAAATCTGGCCTCAGATACTTACTAGCTACCTGTGTGACCCTGGGCAAGTCACTTAACCCTCATTGCCCTGCAAAAAATAAATAAATAAAAATAAATTTTAAATTTTAAATAAAAAAAAAAGAAAATAGGTTTGTTGAGAGAGCCTATCTCACAGTAAAGCAGGTCTCTGGCAGAGACCGGAGCAGTACCAGTCTCAGACTTTTATACCCCATGAGGCTTAAATGCTTATAGACCTTACTATTTCAAGCCATAACTCCTCCCATTGCATCTACATAACAAAGTCAAATGGTACAATTTATGAATTCATTAGATGTTGCTGGGACTCCTACAGATGTTCCTACAGCTGTTAATGGACAGAGAAAACATCAACTCTACGTACAAAGGTCATGTCCTTTCAGCTGATTAGTTGACCATCTAGGACATCAGTTTATGGAGTAAGTGTTCATGTATATGACAAGGTGTTGTGGTTGGTCATGATCTCTAATGCTGATTGGTTTCTTCAGTTTAGAAAATATTATCTTTAGGGCCTTGGTTAACCACAATGTACAACAATGAACATAGTAAAAGGGATTTAGTTATTCCAGACCAAGAGCAAGTTTACAATTCACTGATACCTGAAAACAAATTACTTCATTGGCTTAAGCCACTAAGGAATATATTAGAGTACATAAAGAATAATTACATAATATCTATGCTCTGTGCTATAGTATTATTAACTTAAGAGACTATAGAACACTTGATTTTGAGTAAATCATTTGTAGTCTATAATACTGATTTCTATCATAATTAAATCTCATATATTTAAGGGGTGGGGAAAATCTCACTAACAAATTCAAATAGAAATGAGGGCCACTAAACTGTACATAAGAATCCCTGACAATCCATATTTATTTAGAAAAACCACATATTGACATAATCTATTGGATTATGGGGTTTTTTTGTGTAATTTATTGTCAAATATCTCTTTGATGAGAACTTTTACAATGTTTCTTGGGGACAGCTTGTCACAAGAAACACACTGTAGAAAGCCAAGATGCTTCAGTGCATAAAGAATTGTCCTTGAGTTCAAATTAGTCTTTTGATATATGATTGTATGACCATAATCAAGTCACTTAAACTTTAGTGCCAGAAGTAACTCACTAAGATTATAAAGTACACAATTATTATGTAACTATAGTTATATAGTTTTGTTGATATAGATATAGATATAGATATAGATATAGATATAGATATAGATATAGATATAGATATAGATATAGATATAGATATAGATATAGATTATAGATATAGATATAGATATAGATATAGATATAGATATGGGTAGTTTCCAGATCTAGAGTCCCCTATTCCAATGAAATCACAGGTGTAGACTATATATCTATCTATATCTATCTATATCTGTGTGTGTATACATACATATACAATTATGCATGCATGTATGTATGTATAGATGTATTTATGTATGTCTTATTTGGATTAAGTGACTTACCTGAGGTCACCGCATAGTAAGTGTCTGAGGCCAGGTCTGACCTTATTTGAAGAGATTTGAACTTTGGTCCTCCTGACTCCAGGGCCAATGCTCTATACACTGCAGGACCTAGCTGACCCTCAGACTATAATTTTAATGCACACATCAACATAATACACACTCATTGAAGTATATTTAACTATACAAGTTATGATCCTTCCCTCCCTCTCCAACCTCACCTACTCCATGCAGAAAAAAAGAAAAGAAAAGAAAAAAGAGAAAATAAATAGAAAATAAGCTCCTTGAGAATAGGGACCCATTTTCTGTGTATTTTTTGAAATTGTGTGTGTGTGTGTGTGTGTGTGTGTGTGTGTGTGTGTGTGTGTGTGTGTGTGTATCCAGTGCTAGGACAATTTGACAATGTCTAGCACAAGTAGGCAATTAATAAAGTTTGTTGAATTCAATTGAATTGAATTGAAAAAATTGTGTTACATGTAGGGAGAGAGTGTAGATTCTAGAAAGGAAAGATCAAAAAAAGAAAATGGAGAGTAATCCAGGTTTAAAGGAAATGTAGAATGTTTGAAGAGGAGTGGTATGGGATAAGATTATAAGTAAATTAGGCTACCTCTATGACTCAATCTACTTAACTGTAAAATGAGATTAAAAGTATTGTTATCTTTCTCACAAGGCTATAATGAGGATCTATGGAATGGTGTATGTCAAATTCTCTGTGACTGATAACACTATAGGAATTAATATCAAAATTAATGATGATGATAATAGCAAATAGCAGATGACTTTTGAAAATGTAGTTTTGATTCTGATTGAGGAAGAGGTGGAGTAGGATGGGGTGAGAGCTATCAAAATAAGGGGAAGTTAAAGGGATAATTAAAGGGGCAAAATTAGAATAGACCTACTGTTGACATTTAGCTATCTCGAGAATTATCTCAAAGGCTAATTTATGGTGATTGCTTCCACAAAAAGACTAATGTTGTTTTTTTCCCCTTTCTTTTAGTGGGCCATGAGAAGGAAAAACCTATGCATCTTATATGTATGCACCTGCAAGACCTTGTGCCAGAACTGAGTGGGAAAGAGAGAATTGGCTGAATTAGATTTGGGATTCTCTGCCACCCCCCTTCACCCTAAAGAACTGCTGAAAGTCATTTGTCTAGTTTCTATTCAGTCTTTTGGTAACAGGAAACTCACTATACCTTTAAACAATCCATTCCATTTTTAAGAAGTTCAGTTATTAGGAAATTCTTGCTAATGCTGAACCTAAACATCACTTCCTTTAAATACTACTGTAACTCCTACTGAAAAAATAGAAAAATAGAAAAAGTCTTGTTCTTTTTCTCCAAATTACTTTAGGCAAAATATCTTTAGTTTTTCCACATGGTTGTCCCTACTTAACATCCTTTCAGTTACCCTCATCATTCAGTTCTTGATCTAGATATGCTCTTTGTTTTTATAAGACATGATGCCTTAACTAAAAAAAAATAAACCAAAGATGTCATGATGGACTTCTAATCATCACTGATGGTTGGAGGATGAGAGTATTTTGAGGAGGAAACTGCCCAGACTACATACAGTGCTCTGTACCTATTTCATTTATACATGAGGTCAGCATGGGTCCTCAGTTCTTTGGTATTTCTAGGTGAACACATTGCAAGACCAAGGGGTAAAACAAACAAAAACAAAAACAAAAAAAGAGGGAGGAATAAATATGAGTAATACCTCTTTCATCCAGCATCCATGACATCAGGGCTCTTTCAACAAGCAGAATTATACTAGTGATATACTCGGTAGGACTAGGACACTGTCCTTAGTTCTTACTGAATGACAGGTATTCTCAACCTTAATCAATAGTAATAAAAACTATTGGGAAACGACAACAACAACAACAAGAACAAAAAAAAAAAACAAAGGAAGGGAAAATGGTCAAATGGGCCAGTCATATACCAAGTTATTTTCAGAGTGGGAACTAGAAGGAGTGTTTTCTGTCTCCAAAATAAGTGATCTTTATGATGGGACTTAAATATGAGGAAAGACTTAGAGACAATATCATAGTTGCCAGGAATCTAGTAGTTTTACATACATGGGAGAAGTCTACACCTTGACTAGAGGAGCAATAATCTCATAATAAAATAAGAGAATCATAAAATCTCAGAGACACAAAGACCTCAGAAGCTATCCAGTTAAAATTCTACCTGTAAATGAATATCCTTTGTTTCAACCAATTCAAATGATAATTTGTCCTTTGCTTTTGTTTTTAACTCTAGCATTTTTTCAAATAATCACTACTACCTCTCTATGATATCCATATAGTTTACATAAATTACAGCCAAGCTCTTGACAACATTTCTCATGATTCACTGTGTACACAAATTCCTTGACTGCTCAGATAGACTTCCTTCAACATTGACATTGAACCATTAATAACTACATTGTGTGTCCTGCTATTGAATTGGGCATAAAGTCATCAAAATAAACTAGCCCTCATTTTTTTTTCCTGAGAATATCCCAAGGAGCCTGTCAAGTGTCTTTCTATGATATGAGGAAACAAAATTAAGAGCTAATAGGGAGTTGATACCCCAGAGAATTATGGTAATATTAAGAGAGAAATTAGCAATCTAGTTTGGATTCAAGTCACCTGTCCCAGAAGGAATTTATATTCTCTGAGAAAGAAAGAATTGAAAGACCTGGCTACTAAGCCACTTGGGAGGACTACTATAGAACTGCTGAAGAATATAAGAAAGGCCATTTTTTTGTTATTTTGGTGAGGCAATTGGGGTTAAGTGACTTGCCTAGGGTCACACAGCCAGTAATTGTTAAGTGTCTGAGACCAGATTTAAACTCGGGTCCTCCTGAATCCAGGGCTGGTGCTCTATCCACTGTGCCACCTAGCTGCCCCAAAGTCCATATTTTTTAAGTAAAGAGAATGGAGATTGTAAACAGTAGTCCAGTGAACTTGACTTTAATTCGAGGTAAAATTCTGGAATATATTAAAAGGATAGTTAGCGAATGTTTAGAAAGAGAACCTTAAATCCCAAAATTCAAGATGGTTGTATCAATTGAAAAATAAATCCTACTTCACCTATTTTCATTTTTGACAATGTTATTAACCAGTAAATCGGGTTATATGTAGATATAGATGATATAGATATGAATATGGATATAGATATAGATATAGTCATAGATTGTATACACACATATACACACATATTAGCAAGTTGTAAAACATAAAAGGCTTTAATATTAATATTTCGGAAAAGATGGAAAGATATGGGCTAGATAATAAAAAATAAATATTTTGGAAATTTGTTAAGTAAGAGGGTCCAAAGACTACTCATTCATTACCAGTTTATTATCAAATTGACATGATGTTTTTAGTGACATAGCCCAAAGATCTATGCATCATCCTATGCCACTTAACATTGTTATCAATTATTTGCAAAAAAGAAATAGACAGTAAATTTATCAAATCTAAAAATGATACAAATCAAGGAAAGATAGCTAACAGACTGTTATGATAGAATAAAAATTCAAAAAGCCTTTTGCAGGCTAGATCATTTGGGTCAAATAAAATTTAATGAGAATAAATGTAAAGGAAATTTTTATTGTATTAAAAGTACACTCTACTTGTAATGGGGCAGAGAGATGACTCAGGAGATAAGAGTGCTGGATCTGAATTCAAGAAGATCTGAGTTCAAATCTGACATCAGACTCTTACTAGCTATGTGATCCTGGGCAAGTCATTTAACCCTGTTTGTCTCAGTTTTCTCATCTCTAAAATGACTTGGAGAAGGAAAGGGCAAACCCTTTTAGTATCTTTGTCAAGAAAACTCCAAATGGGTCATGAAGAGTTGGACATGACTGAATAACAATAACAGTGTTTCATTAGGCACACAACTTTCTGGAATAGAAAAATTATTATCTCACTGTGCTCTACCCTTGAACGACCTCATGTGGGTACCATACTATATATTGATGATCTGGAGAGGGTCCAGATGAAGGCAACAAGGTTGCTGAAGGGATTTGCATCTGTGTTATGTGTTCTGAGTCTATATTATGTGTTCCTAGTTGAAGAAATTAAGCATGTGCAGCCTGAAAAATAAAAAAAGAAAAGACTTGAGGGCTGTCTTCAAATATTTGTTTTTTGTAATTTTTTTTTTGGTGAGGCAATTGGGGTTAAGTGACTTGCCCAGGGTTACACAGCTAGTAAGTGTCAAGTGTCTGAGGCCAGATTTGAACTCAGGTCCTCTTGACTACAGGACCAGGGCTCTCTATCCACTGTGCCACCTAGCTGTCCCATGTCTTCAAATATTTGAAGACTTGTTTTATGTGAAAGAGGGAATAGATATATTTTCTTTGGTACTTGACAGACTTTATGCTAGACATCATTTAAAAATAAACAAACAAAAAACCATACACATGCATGTGCATGCTCATGTGTGAGCACGCATAAACACACACACACACACACACACACTTTCTAAAAGAGTCGTCCAAAAGCAGAATGTGCCTCTTCAGGAGGGAAAGTGTTCTCCCTCTTTGGTTCTCTTTTAGGATAGACTGGACAACGAAGTGTCTGGTATGGGATAACTGTGATTATCTTTTTTTTTTTTTTAGTGAGGTAATTGGGGTTAAGTGACTTGCCCAGGGTCACACAGCTAGTAAGTGTGTGCTAAGTATCTGAGGCTGGATTTGAACTCAGGTACTCCTTGACTCCAGGGCCGGTGCTCTATCCACTGCGCCACCTAGTTGCCCCTACTGTGATTATCTTTAAGTATCTATTGACTTATAAGGCAAATGTGGTCCTTCTTAACATTCATATTTTATCATTTTGTGAACAAAACAAATATAACTGAATGTTGAAAAATTATAATGACCAAATGTGGGACCAAGAAGAGATATGAGAAGTCATTTTCCTATTTTTTAAAAAATATTTTTGCAGAGGAACAGAATTCTTTGTTGTATTGGTTAAGTTTGATGCCTTTTTTTTTAAATATTCTTTGTTATCTAATGAATAATTCTCTAGGATTGGGGAGAATGATACCTAGGGAACTTCAGGATATATATATATATATATATATATATATATATATATATATATATATATATATATATGTATATATATATATATATATATGTGTGTATATACACACATATATGCATATATACATAAAAGATCTTATATATATGTGTGTGTATGTGTATATATATATATATATATATATATATATATATAAGCTATCAGTAACAATATTTGGTGAATGAGTGCCTTGTTCATCCACATTAGTGTCTAATGTAACTCCCCATTGTCAACCTCCTCAGATATTCCTTTAAATTACAACTCTATCACATATTTAGTAGTCCTAGAACCATGGGTGAAAAGAACTACTCTACCTCTTTGTGTCTCCATTTCCTCATGAGTATAATGAAGATGGGGCACCTAGGTGGAACAATGGATAGAGCACTGGGCTTTAGGTCAGTAAGGCCCGAGTTCAAATCTGACCTCAGACTCTTACTAGTTGGGTGACCCTGGGCAAGTCACTTAACCCCTATTTGCCTCAATTCTACATCTATAAAATGTGGACGCACTGGAGAAGGAAATGGCAAACTTCTCCAATATCTTTACCAAGAAAAGCTGATGGACAAACGCCATGGTGTTAAGTAGAGTCAGATAAACAACAAAAGTGGAAATAATAGCACTCATGCTATGGATCTCATCTCCAAAAGGAAGAAGGTGTTAGACTCTAATTATCTTTCTACCCAGAGCCATACCTAACATTTTTTCACACAATATACCCAGTCAAGAATTATTGGGGCAGCTAAGTGGCACAGTGTTTGATAAAGCAATGGCCCTGGATTCAGGAGGACCTATGTTCAAATGTGGCCTCAGACACTTGACACTTACTAGCTGTTTGACCCTGGGTAAGTCACTTAACCCTCACTGCCCCGCAAAAAAAGGAAAAGCAAAACAAAGACAATTATTGATGGTGAGTAGCAATCACTTTTTGAAAACAAATATAAATAACGGGGAAGGCAGAGCATGATCCTGTGGTTGAATGTACCACCATGGGATAGAGGAGGGTGCTGGAAAACATGTAATGAAGCAGCTTGGGGAAAAGGGGAGTAGTAAGAATGAAACCTATGCCATTTGGTAGCTTCCTATTTTACTAATCATTCTTGCTCACCCACTAGCTGCTAAGTTCAGTTGTTCCTATGCTTTTGGAGAGTAAGTTGTATCAATGCCTCTAAACAATGGCATCCTGGTGCAATGCCATTATTGCCCCCCTTAGTCATAGTGGAGGGAGAGGAAGTTTGCCATGTGATATCTATTGCTATACATACTGGTAAGCCACACTTCCTTCAGAATTCTCATGACTAACAGAGCTTTCAGGGAAGTCGCTCTCTCCCCAAACACCTCCTGTATATTGAGAACTAACAACTCAGTCAAGCCTTCCCCAGACCCCCTCCACAGCAAAGATAGAACTGGCACTGCCTTCTGGCAGAGGCCTCCACAATGAGGTTGATTAGTGTGGAACAAATCTCACTGTTGTGAAGGAGCTGAGGCTGAACAGTTCTCTGGTCCAATGTCAAGTCTTGCCCTCAGCTCTGCCTCAGCAGCTGTAAAGGCCCAGAGCAGGGAGAGGACTTGGCAATGAGTCCAGAGCTCATTCAATCAGCTCACACTTCATATCACAATAGCATAGAAGCCTGATTGACAGCCAGTTAGCGAGCAAAGCAGAAACCAAACAGACAATTCTTTCTAACCCAATGGTGCCTTAAAGCCTGGTTTGGACTCTGGGGATCAGCTTTCCCAAGCCAGCCTCCCAGGAGGAGGATAATATATGTGCATATTTTTATTATGCTCCCCTCACTTTTCCTCAGTTTGTAACCATTGATTCTAGCAGCTATTTAACTTGTCCTTCATAACCTTTCTTTGCCCAGTGCTGATCTGCTCAAAGGAGGCTGAGAATGAAGGCGGCTGTTCAAACTTTAATGCTCAAAGTTTTCTGGGCTAAGACACATCTAACAAGAGAGAACAAGACAAGAAGGGAACATGAGATGCGACCAAATAGGCAATTGTGGTCAGGGCTTAAAGACATAAATGATCTCAGATTTCATCTTAGATAAGTTTTTTTTTTTTTTTTTTTGGCAGGGCAATGAGGGTTAAAGTGACTTGCCCAGGGTCACACAGCTAGTAAGTGTCAATTGTCTGAGGCTGGATCTGAACTCAGGCCCTCCTGAATCCAGGGCTGGTGCTTTATCCACTGTACCACATAGCTGCCCCTATCCTTTTTATTCTTTTTTTTTTTTTTTGTGAGGCAATTGGGGTTAAGTGACTTGCGCAGAGTCACACAGCTAGTGTTAAGTATCTGAGGCCAGATTTGAACTCAGATCCTCCTGAATCCAGGGCTGGTGCTCTACCCACTGCGCCACCTAGCTGCCCCTATCCTTTTTATTCTTTTTTTTTTTTCCCAAATTTTATTCAATATGAAACATCTCTACACTTTTTATTGAGGAGGTTGACCACATCCATAACCAAATCCACCTCTAAACTGGAATTCTGTTGCTGACCCAGCACCAGCCTCAGCCTTCTTGTCAGCACCAGGGGGAGCAGCACTTCGTCTGTATGTGTCTCTGTCAGCTTCACCACGACTAAGCCGGGCAGGTCGCTCACCCTCCAGGCCTTTAGGCCTTGGCCTTCCTGTCTCAGGACGACTTCTTCGGAGTGTGGCAGGCACAATCTCAGGGGGCAGGTGAAGGTAATCCCAGAGATACTGAATGCCCTCATTGGTGAGATACCAGTAGAAATGCCTCCATGCAAACCGCTCCTTAACGTAGCCACGAGACTTTAGAGACTGCATAGCCTTCATCACATGGAGATTGGGCACATTCTTGTCTGCCAGCTCAGGATGCTTTGGCATGTGGACATCTTTCTTGGCTACCATTACTCCCTCCTTAAAAAGGAGTTTGTAGATAGCAATTCGGTTCTTCTTGGGCATCAACATCTCGGCAGTGGTGACAAAGGGTTCTGCTCTAGATGGAGCCCTGGATAGAAAAGGCTCCTTTTTATTCTTAATAGGCATAGGAGAAAATGTTGCTTTGTTCTCTGTTTTTCTCTCCCTGGTAATAAGGAGAGCCAAGACTCCTTGGACCTAATCTGTGTCTGTTTCCTGTTCAAGAGAGCAGAGGACTCTTTTTTCCCCCTTTTTCTTCCCAGTAAGAAAAGGAAAACAACTTTTTTCTTCTATCTCCTAGTGGCTTTGTGAGAGGCTCCATTGGGCACAGAGCTAGGACAAATCCATAATCCATTACTATCTTCCAGTCAGTAACAATCACATATCATACAAAGTCAACATGAACAATTACATTTTTAATATATGTCATTTTTGATAAATATGTATTTTTCAACTAGGCAAAGAATTGCCTTAGTCATTCATTGACTTTCTAGTCCCCATGAAATAACTACCTTCAGCATAACAGCCATTTTAATGGTTTTAGACAATTTTTATCTTTGGTTTGTTTTGTTTTTTAAGTAGTGGTGCTTAGCCTACCAAAATGATACATTCACCATTGGTTTAAAAAAAAAAAAAAGAAACATTCCCTGGTAGCCCAAGGACTGCCTTTTAATAGACTTAATGTGTTGCAGTCTCATTAAAAGACTATTGAGGGGGCAGCTAGATGGTGCAGTGGTTAAAGCACCGGCCCTGGATTCAGTAGTACCTGAGTTCAAATCCAGCCTCAGACACTTGACACTTACTAGCTGTGTGACCCTGGGCAAGTCACTTGACCCCATTGCCTGCCCAAAAAAAAAAAAAGACTATTGAGGGGGCAGCTAGGTGGCTCAGTGGATAAAGCACCAGCCTTGGATTCAGGAAGACCTGAGTTCAAATCCTGCTTCAGACACTTTACACTTACTAGCTGTGTGAACCTGGGCAAGCCACTTAATTCTCATTCCCCTGCAAAAACAAACAAACAAACAAACAAACAAATAAATAAATAAGCAAATAAATAAATAAGCAAATAAATAAATAAATAGACAAATAAGCAAATGAATGAATGAGTGAATAAATAAATAAAATAAAAATAAAAAAGCAAACCAAAAAACAAACAAACAAAAAGACTATTGATAGGAAAAAAAACTAGGTAAAAACATCTTTTATAAATAATATTGGCAGAGGAATACAGTATGGATCTCCCACAAAAGTCTATGTGTTCTAAAGTTGGCAAAAATGCTCTGCTTTCCTGACTCTGATCCTATGTTCCTTATGTCTGGAATTCCCACCCCCCTCTATCTTTGTTAAATTCTTACCTGTTATTGAAAGCCCCAAACACTTCACCTATATGAATCCTTTCCCAATATTCCCAGTGGATAAAGTTATCATAAAACTTTGTTTTGCGCTACTATTCATTTTGTATATATCATTTTGTATCAGAAAGTGGCACCATGAATTGAGAGCTAGAGTCAAGAAAACCTGAGTTCAAATCCAGCCTTATGCAATAAATAAGTAACTGTGTGGACTCAGGCAAGTCATTTAATATCTGTTTGTTTCAGTCTCCTCATCTCTAAAATTGGAGTTAATTATAGTACCTACTCCCTTATTATAAAGATAAATAAATGAATATTTGTAAAGCACTTTGTAAACCTTAAAAAGGTATATAAATGTAAGCTATTATTATAATTAGTGATCTCAGTTTCTTAAGACTGTGATCTCGGGGGCAGCTAAGTGGCACAGTGGATAAAGCACTGGCCCTGGATTCAGGAGGACCTGAGTTCAAATCTCGCCTCAGACACTTAACACTTACTAGCTGTGTGACCCTGAGCAAGTCACTTAACCCCAATTGCCTCACAAAAAAAAAAAAAAAGACTGCGATCTCTACAAAGTCAGCAGTCATGTCCCATTGAAATGTTGTTTGTTATATTGAATGTAATATTTATTTGAAGGACCACAGACTACAAATATCTTTACTCCCTTAAAGTATGTATTGTAACCTAGGAATAGGGAATGATCTAAGGTGGATGTGACTCAGTGAGTATCTTTTTTTTTTTTTAACTTTTTTTTTGTGAGGCAATTGGGCTTAAGTGACTTTTCCAGGGTCACACAGCTAGTAAGTGTTAAGTGTCTGAGGCTGGATTTGAACTTGGGTCCTCCTGACTCCAGGGCTGGTGTTCTATCCACTTCGCCACCTAGCTGCCCCTAACTCAGTAAGTATCTTGCTGAAATTTTCCCGAGAGGAGGGGAACATAATGTAGGGGACAATAACATGCACAGAGTGCTATGGTGTCTCTCCCAATGGAAATATACTGGGAAATCTACTTCCAAGAGAGTCCTAGTGAATCATAAAACTGGCAAAATTGTGCAGTATATGTACACTTTCCATAAATACTTCCAGTATCTTAAATATGTGATTAGGAGAAGCAATAGCCCCCTTTGTCCAAATGATCTATGGGAGTCTCAAGTGACTTTTTCTTTTTTGCTCACAGTTCAATTTGAGGCCTTGTTCTCTCTCAGTCTATGTAGACCTCTGAAAGGATCTTGGTGGTTGGCTTCTCTATTTGTTCATTTCTTATTTAGCTGAAAGGATTAGACTCTATTGTCTTGTGTTTCTAGATTCTGAATTTTGTAGTCATGTAGTATTAGTGACCAGAACAGCAAGGAGGGATATTCAGGATACAAGGATTAATTGAACAGAAGTCTAGACATTAAGTTGGTGGGAGTGATATTCCCAGTTAGAAACTATATTGAGTTTCCAGTCTATGCCCCCCAGAGATGGATTTTAAACTTTGTCCTTATATGTTGGGGAAAATGCATATAAATTTGTTTTCCCTATTTCTACAAAGTAAATATTCCTTGGAAAAACTAGAAGAGTAGATGGAGCATTTATTGAGTACCTACTATGTGCAAAGCTCTTCAATAAACACTGGGGTTACAAATAGAAATGACAATACCTGGGGGCAGCTAGGTGGAACAGTGGATAAAGCACAGACCTTGGATTCAGGAGGACCTGAGTTCAAATCCGGCCTCAGACACTTGACACTTACTGGCTGTGTGACCCTGATCAAGTCACTTAACCCCCATTGCCCCACAAAAAAATAATTTAAAGAAAAAGAAATTACAATCCCTGTTCTGAAGGCTCACATTCTACAAAAACATGTATGAAAGTTTTTGGCTATAAGCTGGATGCGAAAATCCTATGGTCCTTGGGGTACAGAGGCAAAGCAAAAGATGATTCTTCTTTAATATAATTTTCTATGATAAAGTTCTCTTATATGGAATTATTGAACAGTGCTGAGTATTCTGTTGACATTTTCTTTCTTTTCTAGGTCTTCATGACTATAGCATCTTCAGAAATAGTTTTCAGGTTTTATTTATATACTGACAACATTTTCACTTTATAAGATGATGACTGAGTTCACTGAGATGGGAACACTGCTGTTCAGAAGGTTCTCATGTTCAGGTTCCTGAGTTGTTTTCCATTGTTTCACTTGGACCCCAGGGGCAGAGAATATGTCATTTATGTTTACCCTGATCCTCTTATTCTTCTCTAGGGGCACAATGGGGCAGTACCAGCCCCTGATATGTAGAAATTCTGTGATAACACAGTAAGCTCTTACAGCATTTGGGGTACAATATTTTCATTTCTTTCATGTAAATACTTAAGCAATAGACTTGATTCTGGCATTTATTATGATCTCAGGACATTAATTTGACTTCTCTGAGATTCAGATTCTTCATCTGTCAAATGGATAGGCTAATATTTGTCCTGGATAACTCCAAGGGTCACTGTGATGTAAGGGCTTTAAAAATAAATATTAAGGGGCAGATAGATGGCACAGTGGATAGAGCACCGGCCCTGGAGTCAGGAGGACCTGAGTTCAAATCTGGCCTCAGACACTTAACACTTACTAGCTGTGTGACCCTGGGCAAGTCACTTAACCCCAATTGCCTCACTAAAAAAAAACAAAAACAAAAATAAAATAAATATTAAGTAAGTATAAACAATAACTAGCCTTAAAATATCAAGAGAAGCTAATGATGGGGCTATAGATGGCTAGACAATGTTCTTTTGTTATAGCTGTAAATGGCATCACCAAATTCCACATTTCCTCTTTGAAGAAAAACATCTGGAGGAATGAGATGGTATCTCTCCCACCTTGATGTCATATCAATCCTTTTGTTGTTGTGTTTGTGCTATTCAATTATGAAAACTATATGTGATTCACACTAGCCTTTCAAAACTCCATTCAGTCTCCTGAATATTAATTAACATTGTTTCAAAGAAACCATTGCTGTTTATCATTGATTTAAATTAAATATTGGGACGGAAATTAAAGGGTTTTTTATTTCATTTATTCAGCAGCAACATTACAATTTATACAAATGAAGGCATAATTAAGCAGCCTGTCATTAAATTAAAATCTGCATTCCATGTAAGCAAACATATTAAAATGGAAACACTTGTCATGAATATAAAAACAGCCTGCCAGCAAGATTTCCCATATAGTGTGTTTATATGTTTCCCAATTTTTTCCTTTTCTCCCTTCATAATGCACCTATGATGCTATACTTACAGTTTGTAATATATCAAATTGATTTGCTTGTACATGAATAACCAAGGAGTAGATGATTATCTGCAATGAGGATGATGAATATTTCATAATCTCTGGTATGATACCTAATGTAAAGTACGATAGAAATGGGGATGTCCTACCACTTCATTTTATAGACAGCTATCATGCTTAATTGGAAATAAATAGAAAACCTAGGATTTTCACCCAGCTTTCCAAAGGCAAACCCAAATCTGCTTCCATGACAACAGAGATCATGATAGCACTTACAGTAGTTGTCTTATTGGTGGACAAAGAGAAAACATTATACAGTGTATAGAATGTTAAATGTGTAGTAAGGAAGTCATGTTTCCAGTCTTGCCCTCAGATACACATTAACTGTGGATCAATGGAACCTTAAAGACCTTGGCCTCTCCTAGTTTCATTTTCCTTATCTGCCCCTGGACTCTTCCTTGAGGACAACCTTCTGATCTTAGATATGAGCTTTCCACTTTATCTTGATGGGAAACAGGCTTCAAAGTCTTTTTCTCATCATTTACATACCATGCTTCTTTACTTCCAACATTACCCTCATCCTCCTAAAGTCCATCAACATATCCATTATGTGAACATGTATACTATCTATATGTACATGTAACTGTACATGAGTATCTACATCTATCTATCTATCTATCTATCTATCTATCTATCTATCTATCTATCTATCTATCTATCTATCATCTATCTTTCTATCTACAAACACATGTTATTGTTGTTCAATTGTGTTTCAGTCATGTCCCTATTTGGAGTTTTATTGGCAAAGATACAAGAGTGATTTGCCATCCTTTTTCAGATTATTTTACAGATGAGGAAACTGAGGTAAACAGGGTTAAGTAATTTGTCCAAGATCACACAGCTATTAAATATCTGCAACCAGATTTGAACTCAGAAAGATGAGTCTTCCTGACTCCAGGAATATCACTCTATTCTCTGTGCCATATAGCACCTAGATGCCTACATGTACACATACAAATACATCTATGGATATGTATGTGCCTATATATATATATATACAGATATATAATACAGATATTCATATATCATATAAACATATGGGTACATGTACATGTATATGTTTGCACATATATACCCAAATATATACCTATTTGCATGTATATACTTATACATATATACATAAAGATACAGTATATATATAGACACATATAAGCATTTCATTTTTCCATTCAATCTATTTTATTATCATTATCTCTATCACTTTTTAAAGTCCAGACAACCAACAAAACAATAAATCAAGCCCTGCTCTGCAGCTTTAGCTGCTTTCTGTGGTGCAAAGGATCTCTCTGAACATTTAACATTTAATTCTTGGTAATCTGCAGGAGCTGGCTCTGGCATCCCTCTACCTTCAGTTCATTTGTGTCAGTGACCCCTAATCCATACTGCCAACCTGCAAAATTCTCCATAGCCTGTTTTTGTTCGTTTAGTTTTGTTTTTTGTTTTTTGGGTTTTTCTTGTTTTTTTACCAAGAGAAAGCCTTGTTGGAATAAATGACACTGCCATCTTGTATCATTTGCCAAACTTTTTGCCAGAGATATTCAAAGTGTAGGGGCCTATTTGAGGTTCTAGATTAAATGAGTGAATTATCCAAAAGGCTTATAGTTTATTGGTGGGAAAGTTAGAAGCCTAGAATGTCAGAGCTGGAAAAGGCCCTAGAAACCATATAAATCCATATCCTCATTTGTCAATGGGGGGAATTCAGTGCCAGAGAAATTCTCAAGGTAACAGTGAGTAGCAGAGCCACAAGAATCTAGTTTTCCCGGCTCCCTTTTATCCAGGGATTTTATCAGTATCCCTACTGTTGCTAGCTCTTGAAGATCAATAACAATAATAAAAACTAACATTTGTTTAGTACTTTGACATTTACTTACCCCTTTCCTCCAAACAATGCTGTGGTACATAGGGCATGTTCTCATCTTCTCAATGACAAAACTAGCACTCAGTCCAAAGTTCCTTGCTCATAGCCACATAACTGGCAAGAACCCATTTCTAGATTCCTCTATTATCTCTGGATCCACACACCTCATACAATTTAAGGCTGGCACAAATCTCAGAGATCATTCAGTTCTCTACTGTTATAGATGAGGAAATTAAGTTCCCAAGAAGTATGACAACTTGCCCAAGGTTACAAAGGTGAGAAGGAATCAGGATGAGGAGTCAAGCTCCCTGCTTCCAAGTCCTGGGCACATCCCATGGCAACCCAGTGATTCAACACAGCAGAGTGTACCTGATGATCTGTTGATCTTGCCATTCTGGCTTCTCTGGTCTGGTAAGATTCTGATCACAGCCCAGCCCCCTGAATACCTTTTGATGCTGTCACAATGGGGCCTGGAAGGCAGCAATGGGTAATGATTATGCAGTGAAAGCAGTAGGAAGTCAAGGCAAAAAGGAGGATGAGAGGCTGTGGCCACCACGGTCCCCTTCAATGCTTGATCATGGTTTCTCTCCAGGGGATGCTGCCTTCTTTATGAGCAGCAGAGGCTTTAGCCATTGTCCTGGATGAGTAGAGGTAATTTTCAGAACTATGGCAACAGGAGAGAAGAAAGTGGAGACAAGAGTCAGTACAGCACTTGCTACCAATGAGAACAAACGGTTTGAGCTTGAAAAACCCAACTATCAGCTACAATTCACTCTAGAAGGGCACACTAAAGCAGTATCTGCAGTCAAATATAGTCCCAATGGAGAATGGTTAGCAAGTTCTTCTGCTGACAAACAAATTAAAATTTGGGGAGCATATGATGGGAAATACCTGAAAAAACTAATTGGTCACAAACTGGGAATATCAGACATTGCTTGGTCATCAGATTCCCAACTTCTTGTGTCTGCTTCAGATGACAAAACTCTTAAAATATGGCACTGTTTTACAGGGAAATGCAGAAAAACCCTAAAGGGACACAGTAATTATGTCTTTTGCTGTAACTTCAGTCCCCAATCCAATCTCGTCTACTCGGGCTCTTTCGATCAAAGTGTGAGGATATGGGATGTGAAAACCGGAAGATGCCTCAAGTGTTTCACTGCTCATTCAGATCCAGTAACAGCTGTTCATCCTAACTGGAATGGATCTTTGTTGGTGTCGAGCAGTTATGATGGTCTCTGCCGAATATGGGATATAGAAGCATGTAAATATATTAGAACAATTAATTCTGATAAGAACCCTCCAGTTTCTTTTGTGAGATTCACTCCAAATGGAGAGTACATTCTTGCTGCAACTCTGGACAATACACTTAAACTGTGGGACTATGGAAAAGGAAAGTGCCTGAAGACATATACTGGCCATAAGAATGAAAAGTACTGTATTTTTGCTAACTTTCCTGAGACTAACCCAGAACTAATTGTGTCAGGGTCAGAGGACAATCTGGTTTACATTTGGAATATTGATACAGAAGAGATTGTGCAGAAGATACAAGGACACACAGATATAGTGATCTCAACAGCTTGTCACCCAAAAGAAAACACCATCGCATCAGCTGCCCTAGAAAAAGATAAGACAATAAAACTGTGGAAGAGTGTCTACTAATATGTTTCCTTACATTATCAATGACCTTCTCAAGATCCTGAGAAACAGGAAAAAGGAACATTGAGAATGAGGTTTCTTAGCCCTCCCCTCCCCACCATTTCCCCACCATGGTATAGATTAACCAGCGAATTAAATTCATGTCTTTTTGATTTGACAACTGGACCCCTCTTTAGTTTTCTGTCTTGAGGATGGGAAACATTTGATTCTCTCATTAGAAGGCTTCCAGAGACTTTGGTGATATTTCTTTCCAACTTTCCTGATGTTGTCAAAAGACAATTTTTCATTTTTGTCATCTATTTATAAATCAGTTCCTTCCTTCCAACAGTTATAAATTAAGTCAACAAGAAGAGTGGATTTATACTTTTTTTTTAATTGTGGAAGGATAAATTTCATTTCAGTATGAGTTGTATTTCCTTAAAACAATGTTCTGTATCTTTAAAAATGTTTATTACTCTCACTTCAACTTCATGACCAAATACAACTATGTAAATTCCCACACTTCTTTCCTCAAAATTTACTGACCTCATAGTGAAATATATTTTAGCCTTCTAAGAAGATGATTGCTACTTGTCTTTTGTATGGTGGAGGGAGAGAGAACTGTGATTTTATTGGTGTAGGGAACTAAAAAAAAAAAAAACCTGAAACACGTAAGTCATCTACTAGAGCAGACTGGATACTTCTCAGCAACTTACCTTCTTAAAGAATTGCAAAGGAAGACTGAAAGATTAACTTGCATAATTTGCATAATTGGTATAACTTGCCCATACTTACCCAGTATGTACTGAGATAGGATTTAAACTCAGGCCCTTCTGGATCCAGGGTCAAATCTCTGTTTCTCCGTATCAAAATCCCACTAATTCTTTTTGGAATGCTTAAAAAAAAGTTGTAATACTGTAAATGTTATAATTCAATTTTTTTCCTTAGATAATATTTTACTGATTATAGTGGTTTGTAGCATAATTTTAGGTGTTTTTTTTTCTAGAAAGAAGTTATTTCTAGAATTAAGAAAAAGAACACTTTTTTGCCCTCTTCTTTTCCTCACATCTCCTTCCCAGGTATATATCCCTTTTATTGCAGTCTAGGAAATAGGGTGGATCCCCTACCGCCATCTCCATCAGATGTCTAGAAGAGCTTCTGTGTCAGGGATATAGGTGAGCCTTCTTCTCAGCCCCACTGGACCATGAGCTACTGGCAGGATCTGAAGGGTTGGAGACAGGTACTGGATGGGCGGCCACCTTGGCGGTTACTAAAAGACTACAGGTTGACATAGTGCTGCTGCTCTGGGAAGAGCTCTATCACTTGGCCAGCTTCTCTAACTAGTCTTCAATCTCAGTCTCTTTTAATTCCATGATGTTCTGCTCCCTGGACCATCTCTCCTCATGTGCCTGGGCAGCCAGCTGTTCCAGGTTCCCCAAGGTCAAGTGCCAGAATCAACAGTTGGAGTCAAAGTCACACCGATCTGTCTCCACAAAGTCCCTGCAGGACTTTTTGTTCTGTTTCTCCACCAGAATGGCTACAGCATGTCAATACCAAACCTCTTGTCTTTCAGATGCTGTACTCCATTCAGATGCTTCTTCCCATTGTAGAGGTGGTATTGGTAGAAACAATCACAATAATGGGAGAAGTATCTCTTCCCCATTGTGCTCCTCCCATAGTATACTCTCAGGGAATGCAGTCCATCTCTTGCCTTGAGCCTGGGACTGAGCTGTGTGGCTCTCAGACATCTTTGGGGCCTGGATCATTTGTTGTTTTGTTTTTTTGTGCTCCCTCTCCCTCTCTCTCTCTCTCTCTCTCTCTCTCTCTCTCTCTCTCTCTCTCTCTCTCTCTATTTCTGTGTGTGTGTGTGTTTAATGTAAAGATAGTCTTCTAAAATTTATGGTATAGGACTTATAATGATTTAACTATACACTTCAGCCTCCACATTTTCCTACTTCTTTTAATGCTATAGAAGTTAGAGCATTAACTGGTATGGAAGTTAGGAATTGGAATAAGAAAAGTAGAATTTAACTCCTGTATCAGATGCCTACTAGTTGTGAGAGAGTCATTTCATCTCTGTTTGCCTGCCTCAGTTTCCTAATCTGTAAAATGAACATAATAATTGCATCTTCCTCATAGATTGTTGTGAGGTTCAATTAGACATATAAGTGTACTGTAAACCTAAAAACATCAAACTAATATTAGCTAATATTTCTACACGTTAAACAGTAACCTATGCTATGGTTCTTTGAAGGGAGGAAGGAAAAAAAAGAAAGAGTGAAGGAGAGAAGGAAGAAAGGAAGGAAGGAATGGAGGAAGGATTGAGGGAGGGTGGGAAGGAAGGAAGGGGGGAAGGTGGGAAAGATGGAAGGGAAAAAAATTACATCTTTTAGGGCAGGCATATCAGGTGTTCCTATACATTGATGGAGAACTACATGCACAATTTATAGTGAAGGCCTATACAAAGAACCAAAGTAAGAAAAAACTACTGGTCAGTAAGAAAGGAAACAAAAAATCACAGAATATTAGAGTTGAAAGACTGTTCAAAGAACATTTAATTCAAGTCTTGTTTAAATAAAATGTCTACTAATATAACTCCCACAAGTAATAAAACAGACTTCACATGAAGGCCAACCATTTAGATAAATGTTTACCTCTTTAGTTTTTCTTCCTTTTAGGAGAACTGTAATTCTTAGGAAGTTTTGTTGTTTTTACCGTTGCGGTCATAGTTGTGTCTTTTCTTCCTTTCATAGAGTGTAAACTGCTTTATTACAACAACCGCCTTTTGTTATTAGTAATACTTAAGGTCACGAGGAACAATTCTAATCTTGCCTTGAAAACCTTGAACTTCAGTCATGCCACATTTAAATCTTTTTCTCTTCAGACTAACTCTCCCTGGAGCCTTTATCTAAAAGTAAAATGTATTTTCCAAACTCACCATCCTGGGTGCCCTCTTCTGCATATGTGACAACTTTCCAAAATGTAGCACTTAAATCTAAACATTATATTTCAAAGTTAGCCTGGCAGGGCAAAGGATGATGGTCTATATTGCTTCTCTCTGTCTGTCTTTGTCTCTGTCTCTCTCCCTCTCTGTCTCTGTCTCTCTGTGTCTCTGTCTGTCTGTCTCTCTCTCTCTGTAAGAGGAAAAGGGCAGGCGCAGCGAGGTGATGCAGTGAATAGAGCACTGACCCTGGAGTCAGGAGTACCTGAGTTCAAATCCAGCCTCAGACACTTAATACTTACTAGCTGTGTGACCCTGGGCAATTCACTTAACCCCAATTGCCTCACTAAAAAAAAAATTTAAAAAAGAGTAAAGGGCAAAACATATGCAGAAGAGCCGATTTATAGCACCAGGCACAAGATACCACCTTTCTAACAGAAGCCAAGGGTTTTCTCATCCACAGCATTGAGATCTCACCTTCCCCCTCCTTCCCCCAACAAATCACCAATCACTAGCATTTGTGCCCAAAGTAGGAGATAAAAGGAGAGAAAGACAACCTGTTTCAAGATAATTTGAAAAAAAGATCAGGTAAAATAGATTTTAAGGAAAGAGGTTTTTGCCTTAACTGAAAGATTGGGTATGGCTTTGGCTGCTCTCAAAATATCAGTTACCATTCTCTCATCAATGCACAACAAAGCTGTTGTGCTATTATGTTAACTTGGCTGGGTGTGATAATATTGTTTTCTATTTTCAACTCTTCATTTTCCTTTTATGGATACAGTGTTTCTAAAATTGGATCAGAATGAAAACTCCTAGAGCAGCAAATTATCCCCCTCCCCCCAGCTATTATAGGAATCAGCTGGAGGTAATTGAAAACAATTGGTGTGAAGTGAAATTCATTGATCTGACCAAAAGAAATTAAATTTAGAGGGGAAAAAGAAGCTTTTAAACAGAAAGAAAATGCTATCTTGGGGGAAAATTAGAGAAAAGAAAAAAGACAATGAGCTTCCATGCTGGGTGGGTTGATTCATTTGTGAGTTAAAGAATCAGTTTTTCTTTCTCTGAAGTAAACATGTACATTTTGTTGAAACTCATAGTTCCATATCTCTTCTAAGGCTTAAAAAGTGAAACTAGGGCTATTCATCCTCATCGTCAGATACTCATTCATTCACGTCTTCATTCACTTATTCCTTTATCTGTCCACCCATCTAATCACTTGATTCCTTACCTCATTCATTTACTCACTCATTCTCACATCTATTCACTAGGGAATTATTCATCCAGTTCATCATTCATTTGTTTATTCAAGCATCCGTTGTTCACTCATTTATTCACTTATTCATCTTTTCTCTCCTTTACTTACTCCATTTATTCATTTATGCATCATTCAGCCTTCCTTCATTTGCCCAGTTATTCACTCACTCATTCTTTAGCTCATTCTTTCATCTACACATTCATTCATACCTTCATTCATGCACTCATTCATTTGTTCATTAACTTGTCCATTTAATTTATTCATCTATTTATCTAATTATTCATTCCTTTAAATTATTCATGTATCATCCTGTCACTCATCCTTATATTTCTGTCCCATGAACAAGTTTCTGGGGTGAAATTCAATAGCTCTCTGAGAGAAGATGTCATTTTATCCTGCTGCTCTGCAGAGAGAGGATGAAATCTGGCCACCAAAGGAATCTTGGGACCGGGAAGTTTTGAAAATGAGTTTTTTGGGGGCAGCTAGGTGGCACAATGGATAGAGCACTGGCTTTGGAATCAGGGGGACCTGAGTTCAAATCTAACCTCAGACACTTGACACTTACTAGCTGTGTGACCCTGGGCAAGTCACTTAATTCCAATTGCCTCACAAAAAAAAAAGTTTTTTGGAATTTTTTCATCATGAAGGACAGTCACAGATATGCTCATAGAGGCTAGAAAACAGTCAAATAGAATAAAGCAAGTATACATAGAAGAGATCTATGCTGGTTTTAACACAATAATGGAGACATTGTGGGATCAATTCACTAGATATCTAAATGAAAGAAATATTCTAAAGGCTTAGGGAAAGAAACAAACTGGTAGTGGCTGAAATAAAAACTGCATTCCTATTTTTGCAAGAGTAAAAGATGTGATAATTATTTACATACATTTTTGGCTATCCTCAATGAGGGGATTTGTGTTTTATTATCTGTGAGAGTGCATGGGCAGGATGATTTGTCCTGGACAATGGGCAGTGTGATATATCCTGGAGAAATCATGAATCTGTTGTAATGTGGTTTTTGCTGGTCTTCTATTAGATGGCATGAGAATATTAGAGTAGCTGTTTATATTACCACGAACATTGCACGCTGATGGGGATAGACCCCAGAACACTGGCTAGATTGTCAGCATTAGGTTCTTGGCATTCATCTATAGAGTCCCATTGTATATTCTTTGAGTTTACCTTCCTTTTTGCTGTTTATTATATATCTTCATGTAAGTTGTTAACCTGAGTTGGAATACATTCCCAACTAACTTCTTCCAGTTCACAGTCTTTTGCCTTCAACACCCACCAAAATGGTATATCCTTCAGTAAGGGGAGAAAGGAAATAGCCAAAAGGTTATGCTCAACAAGTTCAATTTACCATTCTCCCAAATATTACATCTTATATTACTTAAAGAATTAGGGGCAGCTAGGTGGCACAGTGGATAGAACCCCTGCCATGGAGTAAGGAGGACCTGAGTTCAAATCTAGCTTCAGACACTTGACACTTACTAGTTGTGTGACCCTGGGCAAGTCACTTAACCCCAATTGCCACACACACACACACACACACACACACACACACACAATTAGTTGTTGCTTTTGCTGAGCTGCTGTCAGTGGCTCTTGAGAAATTATGGAGAATAGAAGAATAAAGAATATTATATGAGAAAATGTTTCCCCAGTGTTCATGATAAAGATGTTATCACATGAATGGCATTTGAATATAATTTTAATTCTGGAGGAAAAAGGCCTGAAAATTAATTATAAAAGGGCTAGCTTGGAATCATAGATTTACAGCTCTTTAAGTCACATTAGAGTAAACTAGTTTAGACTTCACATGTTTTGTATGAAAACACTGAATACAAAAGGTGAAGTACCTTGCCCATTGGGGCAGCAAGGTGATACAGTGGATAGAGCACTGGCCCTGGAGTTAGGAGGACCTGAGTTCAAATCTAGCCACAGTCACTTTACACTTACTAGCTGTGTGACCCTGGGCAAATCACTTATCCCTGATTGCCAGTAGTCCTGACGTATATCATGGCCCTCCCTCACTTAAATCCAATTCACTGCAAGCCATGACATCACCTCCATATGTCATGGTCCTCTTTCAGAATGAAGAACTAACAACAACAACCACTTTGCCCATTTTAACAAAAATAGTAAGTGGCAGAATCAGGACTGGAACCCAGTCCTCTGACCATAAAGACAATGTTCTTTCCTCTGTACTATACAATCTTTCTACTGCAAAACATATTTCAAATAGGAGATTACAGATAACTACAAGACATGAAATGGTTTATATCTTCATTAGACCATCACACACTACAGTAAGAACAAAATGGTTGAGTGACCAGAATATAAAAGGCAATATTACTTTAAGAAGAAAAAGAGAAACTGTCTTTCACAACTATAGCTAATGGAAGAACTGAACTAAATAAGAGATAAAGATAGTTTTAAATAAAAATATGGACAATTTCATTTAGACAAAAATTTTTAAAATATTTTGAATGAAGATAGAATACAGAGACTAACTACATAATGGGAAAAACGATCTGTATTAAAATCCCTAATAAAATTCCATTATCTTATATATGCATATGTATATGGAATGGATACAAATACGTAAAAAAACAATAATTTCCCATTAAATAAGTGGGAAATTAATATGCACAAACAGTTTTCAAAAGAGACAATCTCGGGGGCGGCTAGGTGGCACAGTAGATAAAGCACCGGCCCTGATTCAGGAGTACCTGAGTTCAAATCCGGCCTCAGACACTTGACACTTACTAGCTGTGTGACCCTGGTCAAGTCACTTAACCCCCACTGCCCCGCAAAAATAAATAAATAAATAAATAGATAGATAAAAAGATAAATAGATAAATAAATAAATAAATAAAGAGGCAATCTCCAACTGACCTTTGAAAATGTTCTTCAGATTACAAATATTAAAATAATTAAAACAAGTTTTAACTCGTACCTTGCAAACTGTAAAAGAGAATTTAAAAAAATGAGAAGTCATTATTATTGCATGGTCTGAGGAAAGATAGTTACAGTAATACATTTCTGGTAGAGCTATGAATTGGTCAATCATTCTTTGTATCAATTTAGTATTATGCAAAGTAAGAAGTCAAACTGTCCATACCATAATCTAGCAATCACAGTATGTGGCATATGCCCCAGAGTCCAGTATGAACCAAAATATTAACAGCAGAATTCTTTGTGGTAGCAAAATAAATGGAAATAAAGTGGGTACCTATTAATTGGGGAATAACTTAAATAACTCAAATATGAATATAATAGAATGTCTTTGTGTAGTAATTAGCGTGGCAACTAGGTAAAACAGTAGATAGAGCACTGGACTGGAAATCAGGAAGATTCATTTTCATGAGTCCAAATCCAGCCTCAAACACTTAGTAGGTCTGTGACCTTAGGCAAATCACTTAACCACATTTGCCTCAGTTTCCTCATCTGTAAAATAGAGATAATAATAGCACCTACCACTCAGGGTTATTGTCAGGATCAAATAAGGACATTCATTAACACAATACTTTGCACATAGTAAATGCTATATAAATGTTAGCTGTTATTTTTATTTTTTCAGCTATGTTTCTGACTCTCCAAATTTATCCCCCATGACTCCTGGGTACATTCTCTCTAACAACCTCCTTCCCTGTATTTCTTATGTCCCATTTATTGTTGTCCTCCCTCATTAGATTGTATCCTCCTTAAAATGAGGACTGTTTTCCCTTTTGCTTCCGTTTATATTACCAGAGCTTAACACAGTGCCTGGCAATTAATAAGTGTTGCCTTGCCTGCCTGCCAAACCGAATGTGACTGTTTGTGGACCAATCCTTAGTAGTGATGCCTCTAAAGTGAACCAATTGTTAGGAAGTGAAGTTACTAATATCATTCAAAATCAATTAGAGAAGTCAGTGGCAATAAATAAATGTGTAATTTCTATTAAAAGTTCTAAATTATGTTTTTTATTTCTGGGTATACCTTTACCTTGGACTTTAAAATCTTTATGTTCTAGCTTCCAATAAAGAATTTGAATGAAATGGCCCTGCTAAGAATGGAGGCCCTTTACATGGCTCTGTTGGGAGTTGAACATTTGTCAAAATATATTTTTGGAGAGCCTTCAAATTAATTATTGGGTGACTAAACGGATTTGTGGGTAAATTCCCTTTTCCCAAATAATCTGTGCAAAATCCATTTGTTGTTTTTTCAACTGATGGAGACCAGTGTAAATGTGGGAAATGGGGTATGGGGTTTGGGGTTAGGGGTTGGGGTCCTTAGGAATTCCTCTTTAAAGGATTATACCCTTGGGGCAGCTAGGTGGCACAGTAGATAGAGCACTGGCCCTGGAGTCAGGAGTACCTGAGTTCAAATCCAGCCTCAGACACTTAACACTTACTAGCTGTGTGACCCTGGGCAAGTCACTTACCCCCAATTGACTCACTAAAAAAATAAAAAAAGAATTACACCCTCTTGCACTCAAAAGTAGTTAGAATAAGGTGGTAAGGTGGTAGTTTATTTAGGGCCAAGGGAAGGGAAGGGTAGGGGGAGGAAAACCATGAAAGAAATCCTTGGACTTCTCCTGGGGAGATTGGCACAAAGCACATGGCTCAGAGGTACCAAATCTCCTTGAACAGGAGACTGGAAGGTACTTTTATAGAAGACTGATAGGGGGAGGGGTCACCATTTGACTGTGGAAAGTTCTTTTAGTGAGGGAGGACCATCCCCCACTGGTGGTAGCTGGGGGAATTGGGTGAGGAGTGGAGGACCATCCCCCACTGGTAGTGACCAGAGGAATTGGGTGAGGGGTGGCTACAGACCTCTCTTCAGGACACAAAGGCTGCAGCCACACCCAAATTTATCTCCCCAGGGTAAGGGAGACCAGAATGAAGGGTAGGAATCTGAGTCAGTCAGATTTGGTTCAGTTTATCTCTCTAGGCGTCATCTGTCCTCTGGTTTAGTTTCTCAAGGAGAAGTTTCCTTGATGTGCCCCAGAGAACTTCTGGGGTGCTCTGCACCCCATGACACCAGGTTAAAATGATCCAAACAACACCCCTCCCTATTTCAAACACAAAGAACTACACTGTTCCCTTATACAAAGGAAGAAGCTGATTGGAGCTTAAAGAGAAACCTTAAAAGTCTCTAAGATGGCAAAAATTTAAGACACCTAAGAAGCTAAAAAGAAAAAAAAAATGATTGGCTTACATAATTGGGCTGAACTTCTTATTGCTTCTCAAATAAAGTATCACAGGGGACCCACTATTCTTGTTTTACTCCTGCTTTCTTTACTAGGAAGTCTGGTGGGGTGAGAGAGAACAAAGGAGTGATGATAGAGAATTGAAAGCTCAAAAAAGCAAAGGCAAATATGAAAACACAAAGCTATCCATGATGAGTTAAAGTCTCCAGGACCAGATGAACTACACCCTGAGGGTAATTAAAGAACTTGTGAAAGTGATTACTGAGCTGTTAAAGATAAGTACTGAAGAAATACAGAGAATTGAATAGAGAAACAGGATTGAGTATGTACCAAAGCTGTATGGATTTTTTAAAAGGGGAAGGTCGGTACTTCGAAAATAAAGCCTGGTGTGTTTGATGCCAAATTATTGGTAAAATTCCATAATGTTTTATTAGAAAGATGTTTCATGAGCATATAAAAAAGGGTGTAGTAGAGCAAGAATATGTTTACCAGGAACAAATCATTCCAGACTATTTTTCCTTTTATTCTTTTTTCTTTTTAAGAACTTATCTAGGGAACTAATGAAAAAAAAATGCACAGGAAGTTAGGTTAGCTGTACCAAATCTGAAGCTCTACTACAAAGCAGCAGTCATCAAAACAATTTAGTACTGGCTAAGAAATAGAGTAGTGGAGGATCAATGGAATAGACTAGGCACAGGACATATATACCTATACATACATACATACATATATATATATATATATATACACACATATACATATACATATATATACACACGTATACATATACATATATATACATACATATATACACACACATATATATATCTCACATATATTAAACATATATATAAACATATATATATAACACATTAAAATATTTCTGCATTAGTCATGTTATAAGAGAAGAATCAGAGCAAAAAAAGGAAAAACCCTCGAAAAAGAAAAACAACAGAACCAAAAACACAAGAAATAGTATGATTCAATCAGCATCCATATTCCACAGTTCCTTTTTTTTCCCTGGATTTGGAGAGTCTTTTCCATCATGAGTCCTTTGGGACTTTCTTGTACTTGTACTTGTATTGGTGAGAAGAATCTAATCTATCACAGTTGATCAACACATAATGTTGATGATACTGTGTATAGTGTTCTTTTGGTTCTGCTCATCTAACTCATCATCAGTTCATGCAAGTCCTTCCAGGTTTCTCTAAACTCCTCCTGCTCATCATTTCTTATAGCACAATAGAATTCCATTACATTCATATACCACAACTTGTTCAGCCAATCTCCAATTGATGGGAAGCCCCTCAATTTCCAATTCATTGCCCCCACAAAAAGAGAAGCTATAAATATTTTTGTCCATGTGGGTCCTTTTCTCTTTTTTATGATCTCTTTGGGAAAAATATCCAAAAGTGGTATTACTGGGTCAAATGGTATGCGCAGCTTTATAACCCTTTGGGCATAATTCCAAATTGCTCTCCAGAATGGTTATAGCGAGTACTTCTGATAAAGACCTCGTTTCTAAAATATATCAGGAACTAAATCCAATTTGTAAGAATCCAAGTCATTCCCCAATTGAGAAATGGTCAAAGGATAAGAACAGGCAGTTTTCTGATGAAGAAATCAAAGCAATCTATTGCTATATAAAAAAATGCTCTAAATCATTATTGATAAGAGAGATGCAAGTTAGAACAACTCTGAGGTACCATCTAACGCTGATTAGATTGGCTAAAATGACAGAAAAGGAAAATAATGAATGTTGGAGAAACTGTGGAAAAATTGGAACACTAATGCATTGTTGGTAGAGCTCCATTCTGGAGAGCAGTTTGGAATTATGCCCAAATGGCTATAAAGCTGTGCATACTCTTTGAGTTAGCAATACCACTATTAGGTCTTTTCCCAAAGATATCATAAAAAAGGGAAAGGACCTACATGTACAAAAATATTTATAACTGTTCTTTTTGTGGGGGCAAGGAATTGGAAATTGAGGAACTGCCTATCAAATGGAGTATGGCTGAACAAGTTGTGGTATATGAATGTAATGGAATACTATTGTGCTGTAAGAAATGATGAGCAAGAGGGTTAAGCGATTTGTCCAGGGTCAAATAGCTAGTAAGTGTCAAGTGTCTGAGGCCGGATTTGAACTCAGGTCCTCTCGAATCCAGGGCCAGTGTGCCACCTAGCTGCTCCCTCACAAGAAAGTTGCAAAGGACTCATGATGGAAAAGGCTCTCCAAATCCAGAAGAAAAATGAACTGTGGAATATGGATGCAATTTGAACCATACTATTTCTTTTGTTTTTGGTGCTATTGTTTTGCTTTTTTGAGGTTTTTCCTCTTTGCTCTGATTTTTCTCTTATAACATGACTAATGCAAAAATATGTTTAATATTATTGTACATATATAACCTATATCAGATTACTTGTTTTATTGGGGAGGAGGGGAGGGATGGAGAAAAATTTGGAACTAGAAATCTTATAAGAACAAATGTTGAAAATTATCTCTACATGTAACTGGAAAATAATAAAATATGTTTATAATTTAAAACAAAACAAAACAAAAACAAAACAAAAAGAACCTATCTAGATGAGGAGAAAGTTACAGGTATTGTTTATTTAGATTTAAGCAAGTAATTTGAAAAAGTCTTTCATGTTATTCATGTGTACAAGATAGAATAATGGGAACTAGATGATATTTCAATTTAATGGTACCCTATCCTGTTGCAAATGATGCTGGTGTTCACAATATTTACACCTTTTAATTCATATAAGGGATGTTTTGAGGTTCCAAATGGGACAATGAAGAGTGAAGAAGGAAAATCAAGGTTTATCAGGGACAGAGACAATCAAAGATTAAGGGGGCCCATGACAGGATGAGAGAAGAGATGTTTCAGAACAGCTAGTTCAGTAAGAGAGATCTAGCAATCTGACTTTCATGAAATCCTTCCTACTTAAGAGCCAAAAGATCTCTGTTCTCAAGTAATTATGGGTAGCTAAATGGCACAGTGAATGGAATACCAAGCCTGGAGACAGGAAGGAAAGTCTGTCCTCTAAACACTTACTAGTGATGTGACCCTGGGCAAATCACTTAACCCTCTTTACCTCAGTTTACTCACCTATAAAATGAACTGGAAAAGGAATTTTCAAACCACTCCAGTATTTTTGCCATGAAAACACCAAGTGGGTCACAAAAAGTTGGACATGATTGAAATGACTGAATTAACAACAAAAATTTGTAGATCCATAACTCATTGGAAAATGAAATGAGATGAGCCAATAAAATATTGAAAAAAAATTAGGCCTTTTCATTTGATAGGATTAAGGGAAATCATGGCACATGGTAAGAGATTCCCAAAGTTACAGCAGGGTGAGAGGAAAGGACAATTAATCAATTGGTACAAATTGATTAAGTGCTCACTATGTGGGAAAGGAAAGGTAAAGTTGCTAGGAAGACAGAAAAAACAAACAAACAAACATATATTCCCTGATTTGAAGGAACTTCTAGTTTTAGAGAACCACCCCACTCTCCTCATGCATAAACTGGCACATACAATGGAAATACAGAGTGGATGGAAGGTAGCCATTCTTCTGACTGGTTCATTCCCCATCTACCAATATCCCTAACCTAAAACAAAACAAAATTGTAGTCTTCCTTTGATCCTACCATTTCTCTGAATAGTGTGTTGTAGAAAATAAAATGTTGCCCTCAAAGCCAGGAAAACATAAGCCTGAACAAATCATGTAATTCATTGCTCTAGATAATTTTCAAAGATTTTATATTGAAGGAAAGACAATAATCTTCATTGGGAGAGGGAGGTTCCGCATTCAGGGAAATTTTATACCAATGAAATTATGTGACACATCTCTCATCCCTCTCTCTCTCTTCAGATTTATGTATCTATCATCTATCTATACATAATATACAAAAATAATGTATATTTATAGATACATGTGTATATATGAATGTTTATTAATATAAAATATTCCCATGTATTTACATGCCCAAATATGTATGTTTGTATATATGTGTGTATATGTATGTGTGCCTATATATATGCATATATTTATATATATATATATATGTGTGTGCATGTGTGTATATATATATATGTTTTTGCTATATCGGGATGCAACTTGCTACTACCACTCAGATCACTCAGATTAAGTGATGTAGATACAGATACAGATATATGAATATAGGGATATATCAAATTCTACCTGAATCTACTATATCTTTGTTTCAAGGCATTGAAGGTGTAATGGCATCCTGGGCAGATCTTGAATACTCTTATCTCAGATATATTATATTAAATAGAAATGTATAAATTCAGATGAGTCTAACTACTTCTGCTCTACTGAGTTAATAGGTAGGGAAAAATTAGAAGTTTCTACCCTAAAAGAGAAGACATGGCATTTGGGTGGATCCAAAGAAAGATAAGGACAGAAAATCAGGAATAACCAATAGGAATAAAAGTTGGTGTGTCTATAATGTAGGTAGTCTACCTAAGTATTCATAAACATGTGTTTATTTCACAGAACCTTTTGGCATATGAAGAATACTATGGATCTTACTCTAAGTAATATTATGAATGCATAAATATAATACACAGGATTGCAAAAGAAACCAATTATATATAAGGTCATGGACACCAGGTTAAGAATGGATAAATATATGAATGAAGCATGTATTTCACACTTTCTCTTTGCAAATCACTAAGCAAGATTCTAGGGACATAAAAGAAAATTAATATAGCCCCTGCTCCTAAAGAGTTCCTATTTTAATGAATTTATTAAGAATTAGAGTTTTCCTAAATCAGAGGTACTGCCTTGATATCACTGTTAATCTTTAAGGGGAAAGTGATTGACCAAGCCCCTTCCCAGTAATGATGTATACATATGAATGAACCAATGAATAAAGTATTCATTAAATGCTTATTCTGCTTGAATAACTTTTCCAAGAACTGAGGATACAAATAGAAAAATAAGACATTCCCAGGTTCTATAGGAGTTCACATTCTTATCAAAGAGAACATACAATATGGAAGGTGTCAACTTCAAGTCAGATGGAAAGTTTCCACCGTCTTTGGTATTCAGTGGCAAAATAGAAGATAATGCCTATTCTTTTGTGATATTTCCTTGACAAAATCATATCAGTTTCTGATATTATCTCATTTGACAAAGCCTAGGATTTTGGTGACAAGAACATACTTTTTTGCACTTTTCTTAAGCAACTGTGTCTATAGCACCTGTAGGAGTTGTTGCAAACTCCGTAGGAGTTGCTCCCCAGTACTTTGGGGATATTAAGCAGGAGGCATTGCTATTCCCAAGTCTAGCTTAACTGGCCTATGTTGCAGTTTTTCAGGAGGTGGTAAGGTTTGAAGTCCCCTTATACAAAGAATTTGTTTCTATCTATGGTGGCTGTGAGGGTTTGACTTAGAGCAAAGGCAGTGGTCTGGTAAGTGCAGCAGTTCCCAGGGTCCATGTTAGTAGAACTTAGTGAGTAGTGGGTACTGTTGATGATAATAGATATATATTTTTTTTTTAATAAACAGAAAAAAGATTAGGAGCAAAACAGGGACACCTATAGGAGCTAGGTAGTCAAAGATACAAAGAAGTTGGCGATTGAAACCTCTGGTTGTAAGATATTGGGGAAGTTTTCCTTGATAATTTTTGAAATAGAATTTGCCTATATTTAAATTTAATTTTGAATAATTGAAATATATTTTTGATACTGGCTTTTAGAAAGTCCAATAATTCTTAAAATAGATATCCTTGATTTATTTTTCAGGTCCTTTGTTTTTTTATGAGATATTTCAATTTTTTTCTATTTTTTAATTCTTTTGATTTTCTTTTATTGTTTCTTGATGTTTTGATGCAGTCATTAGCTTTCATTTGTCCAATTCTAATTTTTAAGGAATGTTTTTCTTCAATGAGGCTTTGTATCTCTTTTTCCATTTGGTCAATTCTACTTTTTTTTTTTTGGTGGGGCAATGAGGGTTAGGTGACTTGCCCAGGGTCACACAGCTAGTAAGTGTCAAGTGTCTGAGGCCAGATTTGAATTCAGGTTCTCCTGAATCCAAGGCTAGTGCTTTATGCACTGTGCCACCTACTTGCCCCCTCTGGTCAATTCTACTTTTAAGGAATCCTTCAATAGCATAGAAACAACTCATCAATGCTAAAACAAGAAGCTCTCAAAAACCAAGAAGTTGCACCAAAGTTGAGTTCCTCCATAGTCTAGATCCACTGTCCCCCATGCAGCTGGGTAATACAGTGGGTAGTGTTTGAGTCTGGCTTTTAAATCAAGTGTTCCTGACTTCTGACCCAGTGGTTTAGTCAATGTACCACTGAGTTGCCTCTAATAATAGCTAATAATAAATAGTACTTTTTAGCAATTCTGAGTGAATTTTTGTACCTTTCTTTCCCATTTGGCCAATTCTAATTTTTAAGGAGTTCACTTCAGTGGATTTTTGTGCCTCTTTTACCTATTGGTTAATTCTATTTTTAAGGTGTTATTTTCTTCAGTACTTTTATGCCTCTTTTACCAAGTTGCTGACTTTCTTTTCATATTTTTCTTGCATCACTTTCTTTTCTTTTCTCAATTTTCCCCCTGCCTCTCTGATTTGATTTTTCAAATCCTTTTTGAGCTTTTCTAGGAATTCTTGTTTCCTGAGATGGCCTTTATGTTTTTGGTGCTTCCAAGGTGGTATTATTTAAGGACAGGTGTGGTTACTACTCACCTGGCCTGTGATCTTGGCTTTACCCAGGCTAGGACCTTGTTCCACTGTAGCTATAAGCACTAGTGCTCTTCTTTGCCCTGGAATTGGGACCGAGAAATGCATATGAGCAATACAATAGGGGTCCTGAATTGAGAGCCAATAAAAGGTCCCCTGTAATTTCTTTCTGACCAACTGGTCAGAAGGGGTACAACCCTCTTACCATCTATGGGCTGAGAGCTCACAAAATTCTTAATAATGCTGTTCTAGTTGCCTCCAAGAACTGCTGGTGACCTTGCTGCTCTGTTCCAGTCCTGACTACTGTAATGATTGTAATGACGCCACCTGCTGGAGACTTACTGTAGAAAAGCTCCACCATTAGAAGGCCTCTGAGGGCAAGCCACATGGTCAAGGTTCTAGGCATCAGGAAGTGATGTTTGCTCATGGGTACTGTCTATCAAGGCTACCAGCCAATCAACTTGAGGAACCTCCCATTTCTGGGGGGAGGACACAAAGTAGGAAGCAGACACTGGTGGAGGGGTTCTGGCTCTTTTGGTTCCTGACCTTCCTTCCCATGGTGGGTCAGATGATAGGGTCTCTTAGAAATAGTTAGATTTTTCCCTTTCTCTCTGATCCTAATGCTCTGTAATAAATACTTAAATACTCTTGCTAAAGCTTATAATTTATTGGTGACCACTCATTAGATTTTAGATAGTATAGCTAGAATTTTAGCCCCTTACACTACCATCAGGGTGTGAAAGACCCTTTTTTGCCAATCTAAGTTGACTTGAGCTAGAAAAGAAAATGTTTCACTCTAACATTTAGTTGATTCTGTCATTCCAGAATTAAAATTGAGGCTGTAATTTTAAATTATTCAAAGGGGAATTTTACTAGAATTCTGGTGAGTTACTGTCCCAACTCTACCATTTTGACTCTGACTCCCCTATCCCTTTACATGTAGGCCAGTTTAGTAATGAAAAGGCAGAACACATACTTTTGTGTAAAATAAAAGAGCCATATCAACTCTTAAAGAACATAAGATAATGTAGTTATTATGTATGGACCTTTTTTATTTCTGAAAAGTGTGGGAAAATAACTTTTGTTTGATAAAAAAATTGCTAAGATATGCTCATAATACAACAAAATAGCTTTCAGATGAAATTTGAGTGTAGAATTTGAGGGGATAGAATATGGACTGTGGCATAAATATAATTTCTTAAATCAGTGTGTGAAGGATTTTAAATCACATCTCACTTGTATGTGAACTATTTTGTTGGTTTACACACACACACACACACACACACACACATATATATATATATATATATATATATACATATAAAGAAAACCCCTTTTAGATTTCAAAAATAGGAGAATATCAGTATAAACAGTTTAAGAACACAAAATGTGATGGAAGAACATGTTGCAAATTGAAGATTAGTGGGTATTTTTCACCTCATTTACATTGATTTCTTTTATAGCTAAAGAGAGTAAAAGGTGTTTTCTTTTAAAAGAATAAATGTATGATTTTGTAGGAGGACCATTGATTTCATAGGGAAAATTTTGTGATACATTTTGAGTGAAAGGTTAAGTCTATGAGAACTATTAGGTTCTGATTCAAGTCATTCAAAAGTACAAGATATGTAGAGCATAGGAGGGAAGAAACAGTTTATTACAACTGTTTGACAAGACCAATAGCCAGAAAAGTAAGTTGACATGAAAGATTTAGCTCCCAGTTACTGATTGGTTGAATAAAGACTGAAGTTTCAGCTATTACTCTTAAGTGCTACAATAAAGAGTTGGTTTCTTGGGTTTCTATTGGCTTCTCTGTTTTCCCTTTTATTTAAATGGAAAAGAAGAAAGAGGAGGGATATGTACTTACATTTCTTTGCTGTGTTAGAATAACTGTTGAGAATATTTTTTTAACCTGGAGAGTCAAGGTGAACTGATTGCTATGAACTATTTCTTTTTTTTTTTTAGTGAGGCAATTGGGGTTAAGTGACTTGCCCAGGGTCACACAGCTAGTAAGTATTAAGCGTCTGAGGCCAGATTTGAACTCAGGTACTCCTGACTCCAGGGCCGGTGCTCTATCCACTGCGCCACCTAGCTGCCCCCGCTATGAACTATTTTGATGGGACAACCCACCATCTTCTGAAAATCTGACTAGTCTGGGCCATAAATAGCCAGCTAGATAGGCTCTTCAGCCTTTAAAGGAGTAGCTATTTTATAGCTAAGTCTTTCTAAAAGTTTTTTTAAGATAATTAAAAGCTGAAAGAGCTTAGAAATGTTATGTTGAAATGTAGAAGAAAAGTATATTTGTCCATATGGATAGTAGGACAAAATGACTAATAAGCATTTAGTGAGAAAGCACATTTAAGTTGTGATGTACCATGAATGAACCAATGACATAAAAAAATACAATCCAGTATAAGCTTATTGTGTTTCCTGCCAGATTCTTCTAAGATGTGCCCAGTTTCTTTCATAGTGAGGATATTCTCGAGTGTGACTTATCATGTATTTATTATTTTTGCATCAATCTATTATATGAGTATAAGTGATTATGATTTCATTTACCTTATGAAATACATTGGCATTTAATCTGTGTGTCATTATTGTGACTGGAGAGTAATTTATAATAACATAACACAACATAACGTAATGTAATGTAGCAAAGTGAAATTTAATTGCAGGTGGCACCCCTTTCCCCATCCCCATGTGGTCTTCCTTAGTTACAATTAATAATTCCATAAATTAATTAGCAATTCAATCCCCCATATACTAACATTATCTTTTTAAAATGCCCTCAATTCAGCACAGACAAATTAAGGTAAGTTCTCAATACTATTTCTAGTTCACTAGGGAGATATCTGAGACTATTGTCCTCCATATATCAGGGAAGCTCATTGATACAAAGAAGGAGGTTATAGGAAAGGGATGGTTTCTACCAAGTGTATCTGGTTGTTCTTTCATCTCTGATGTTACACATAAGAAATTTGCCAAGGACCATAGAAGTTTCCTCATATGGAGGATTCTGGAAAAAGGGTCAAGGTCACAGACAGGGGGTATTTCTAGAGCACAGGCAGCCTGTTAGTCATAAGCATTACATATCTCACAGGAGCCATCCACAAGAGACACTTTTTAGATGACCACAGATGGATCTAGAAATGAGTTAATTCTCAGACCTGAAGAGTAGTCTTTAATATGTCAATGTCAACTTGGATCAAGGTCTTGGAAAATAACAGAAGATTTTTCCTTGACTTTATGGGTGTCCAACATTTTTTACCATAACTCAAATAGCACAGATAGCAAACTTATCAAATTTTCAGATGACATAATATTGAGAAAGATACACACTGCATGGCATAGTTAGCATCCAAAAATATCTTGACAAGCTGAATAAAATAAGATGGAACTTAGCTCATCAAACATTTATTGAGACTACTATCTTTAAAGATTTTTTTATATAATGGGATGCAATGACAAAAAGGGGGGGAACTATCCATTCTTAAATGGTTTACATCCTACTAAAATGAAATATTATAAAGAAATAACATAAAACTATGATGTTTGGATTATAAAAATGACCTTCACAAATACCAGATAGAAATGTGTGTTTATTTAGCTACTCATTTAAAAAAAAAAGATTTAGGGATTTGAGGGGACTGAATATAGAAGTGTTTTTGGCCAACAACCTGGCTAATGTGATCCTAGCCTGCTTTATGAGAGATCTATGGTCCAAAATATAGGTGGTGCTAACCCTAAAATATGTTTTCCTTATCAGGCCATATTTGTAATATTGTGTTGAGTTACTGTTATGACATCTTGCAAAGCACATTGGTAAATCCACAGAAGAGTGACCTGAATTTTGAGAGGCTTAGACAAAGACAAATTGAAGGAACTGGTGATGTTTAACTTAGAGAAAATAAAGAGATTTATTGGGAGGAAGAAACATATGGCTGGGGGACAGAATCTGGAAAACTCTGGAAAACTTTCCTGCTGGGTAAAAGAAGACTGGGTATTTTTGTATGTTTACAAACAAAAGTTGTATGCAAAGCAGCTGGGAGGGGCAAAACAACTGTAAGGGAAACAACTGAGAAGGAGTGACTGAGTATGAATAGCACCCATCCATATCAGCATATCATCTTTGTTTCTTGCAGACCAGGGTCTTTGTGCTCAGCAACACCTCATTCTTGAGATGGAAGCAGAAATGCTTTTCCCTTGACAAAGTTTAAGGATTCTTTGGAGGTTGGTGGTCCCTCCTCCCACAACATTTCCCCCCTCTTATTTCTGGGGAGAAAGAGGCAAAGGTCTGTTGTGGGACCCCCCAAAATCAAAATATCCCAGCCCCCAAAGACAAGGGGAAAACAGCTCTCTCTCCCACCTCAGGTATGAGGTATGGCAGGACATGCCCCCAATATGCTGATAAGCAATATCAAGGTCTTCAAGATGATATACAAGATATGGATGGGTGCTGCATATCTTACTGATACCCCATTATTACAAAATCTTCTCCCTGCATTTTCCTCCCAGTTCTTTGTAATCTGCTTTCTTCCCTTTTGTTTTGTAAAGATACCAAAGACAGGACTTCTCTTACTCCAGCTGGACAGTCACCAAGGTGATCTGTTCCCAGGCCATATATTCCTCTCCTAATAAATCTCTTTTTATTTTACAAGATTTGTGAAGAGCCTCTAATTCTTTGGGTGAGCTAGCCCCCCAATCCAGGTCTCAAATCCCCCCAAACAGGTCTATCTTCTGTAGGATCTTCAAGGCTCAAAAATTGGGTGTAGAGATGTCACTGTCAATTAAGGATAGAGGGAGCAATAATTCTTGTGGACACAGTCCAAGGGTCAGAAGTGTATCACTGTGACTTCAGTGAAAGCTTTAATTCTAAACGTAACTAGAGAAGTCACAATATTGATATAGGAGGCAAAAAGGGGTTAACAGAAAAACCTAAGGCCCAAGCTCAAATTCAGATACGAGCTCTAAGAGGTATTCAGACCCCAGTTAATGGATAATTTACAAGTCAGGATGCTAGGTTCTCTTACCCACATAAATCAGTACCCAAAACAGGAACATAGGGAGGCAGGCCATGAAGATCTTAAACTATAACAATGATATACTGACAAACTATAGAGAATCAAATGAAAAATAAATGAAAAACGAAAATGTTTTGAAAATAAGCATGGGAATCAGAAAGAGACATGGGCAGAAAAGGCCAAATTTGTCCCCAGATTCACCTTATGATGTGTAAACCCCCCAAAACACACATCCACAGAAAAAGGTACCCACCTTGGGGGTTGGGCTTAGGACCCCAGGAAGTCCAATTTGGGATAGGCCCTCCCCTGTACCTCCCAAAGGTGGAGATTATTATAATGAGACTGATAATCAGTTTATCCATACTATAAATATAACTGTCTTTTCTTTCACTATTAGAGAGATACCTTTCCATTTTTCTGGTTCTCTCCCTGTGTTCACTCACAGTATTGCAATAAAACTTGGGAAACTGAGTCACTGAGTCTTGTAATTCTTTTGGGAGGACTCACAATCAATTTGACCCTAATTCCATCCCACATCATTATTACAAATAAGTAGAGAATTCAAAAGTTGTGGGTGAACCCAGAGAATGGTGAGGGGAGTAGCCATAGGTGCATGGTTCAGTCCTTAAGAAAGCAGACTGGGTAGGGACTATACACACAAGGAAGAGAAGGGTCAAAAGTAAGAATAAGGAGGGTAGAAAGAAGAGAGAAGGAATACTCATTCCAGGGTGTCTGTTCTTCAAAGGAAAAACAAAACAAACAAAAAACTTTCTAAAAATCAGGTTATACAAAAGTAGAATAGACTCCTTTGAGAAGTAATGGGTTCCCTCTATTGAAACTATGCAAGTGAAATTTCGACATGTGGCAAAGAGAATTCTGGGTAAAGTACTAGTTAGACTAGTTTTCAAAGGTGAGATGCTGTGATTCTCTGACTAGCACTTAGCAAAACATATTACACATAGCAGGTGCTTAATAAATGTTTATCAACTGACTGATTATATTTTCTTTTATGTACAAATTACTGAATTTGTAGATGTGTGAAATGTGTGCATAGTAAGTCTGAATTTCAGTTTGACATCTGGAAAAGTCTCATGATAACTTTGAATTCCATATTTATTTTAAAAATCATTTTATAATTTAAAAAACTACCATCTCTTAGAAACTGGGAATTTAAAGATGAGATAAAATACAAAATTATTTCATTGATGCTAGGAGCTTGTATTCTAATGGGTGATGGTGGTCTGACTTATTAACACATAAATATACTATAAAGTTGAATGGGATAGGCCTAGTGTTCAGAGATCGGGGCTTGGAATCAAGAAGAGAATTCAAATCCTACCTCAGATACTTATTAGTTGTATAACCTTGAGCAGATCAATTGAAATCTCAAATTCAGTTTCTTCATCTGTAAAATGGGAATACTAATAGTATCTGTCTCACAGGATTATTTTGAAGATCAAATAAGATGATATATGTAAAGTCCTTTGCAAATCTTAAAATACTGCATAAATATTAGCTGTTATTATTATTACCACTAATATAGCTGTGATATCCAAACAAAACAGAATGTGAAAAATAGAGTAAATCATGTTCACCATTAGCTTTTAGAATCAAGGGAGGCTTTATGGAGGGTTTGGTAGCTAGTCTGAAGCAGGGGAGGGACATACTTGAAATGGTGGTGGTTAGAGCACCTGATAAAGGCATAAGGATGATCTCTATGAATGTTGTTGTTGTTGCTGTTTCCTCATTCTCAAAGAGGAACATAACATATGGAGGTGATGTCATGAATTGCAGCAAATTGGATTTAAGAGAGATAGGAAATGCAAAGTTAGCTCTCCTCCAGAGCCATCTGGGTGTAGTGGTGACATATGCGTCAGGAAGACTGAAGATGGCCCTGGATGCTCAAGGCAATTGGGATTGTGACTTGCTGAGGGTCACACAGCTACTAAGTGTCAAGTGTCTGATGGTGGATTTTAACTTAAGTTCTCCTAATCCAGGCCCAGTGTTTTATCCACTGTGCCACCTAGCTGTCCCTTCCCTGAGTGCATGAAGGTAATGGGAGAGTAGATACCTGAACTTATTAAGAAGTTGTTCTGGGAAGAGCTACAAGTCTAATTTAGCTGTACTGTGCAGTATATAAAGTCAGTGTGCATTTAATTAGCACCTATTATGGTCCAGTCACTATGCTAAATATTGGAGAAATAAAGAAAAGCCAAACAGATTTCTGCTCTCAAGGAGCTTGCATTCTAACAAGACAATATAGAGATAATCTCAGAGAGAAGGCACTCAGATTAAGGATTAGGAAGGTTTATTGTACAAAGTGGGATTTAACTGACTTGAAGGAAAGCAGAGGAGGAATGGGAAATAACTCCTGAAGGCAGACCTGAGGAAAACAAAGTATACACACACATATATGCATGAGAGAGAGACAGAGAGACAGAGAGACAGAGAGAGATTTCAGAAGTGGAATTAATAGGCCTTCACAATTGGGGAGGGGATGAAATAGAGAGAAATGTTAAAGATGATTCTAACATTACAAACTCAGGGCATTGGGTCAATGGTGGGACCACGAATAGAAATTCAGAAGTCAGGATGAGGGGAATGTTTAGGTGGAAGATGATGGGGTTCAGAGTAAAGTATGTTAAATTTGATATGCACGTGGGTTACCTGTCTGTATATACTCAGACAGCAGTTGAAAATGTGAGACAGGTCTTCAGAAAAGTGATAAGGACTAGATAGAGAGATCTAGAGATCATTTACATAGAGATAGTAACCAAACTCATGGGAGGTGAGAAGATAAGAAGTATTTGGAAATATTTCTGTTTCAGTCAAGGGAAAGTTTTCCTTACATGCTCATACAACATTATAACTACCTTGGTCTGATTATATTTCTATCTAGGGTAATAATGTTTTGGGGAAAACAAAATATTTTACTGGGGGTAGAGGAGGTCCCATGTCATCATACAATAGTAACTTACAATGTCAGCCTAATGTGAATCATTTAGTCATATACATATACTTATACAGAACCAAATCAAAAAGGACAGTAACCTAAGTCTAAGAGGAGAAGAGAAGTTTACCCATTACAGGGCCTTGGGTCAGAGCCAAACATAGGTGGAAGGACAAAGAAAATGATCCTGAAAAGAGGAGATTGAGACAGAGAGGTCAGTCTGATAGGATAATGAGCAGAAAATAGTTTTGTAGAAGCCAAAAAAGGGAGAGTATTCGGGATAATAGAATGCTTAACCATTTTAAGGGGCAGCCAGGTGGCCAAGTGGAGAGAGTTCAGAGCTGGAGTCAGGAAGACATAAGTTCAAACCCTGCCTCAAACACTAGTTATGATCCTGGGAAAGTCACTTAACTCTGTTTGCCTCCGTTCCTCATTTATACAATGAGCTGAAAAAGGACATGGCAAATCATTCCATTATCTCTGCCAAGAAAATTCCAAATAGGGTCAGGAAGAGTCAGACACAACTGAAACGACTCCACAACAAGTAACAATATTAAAGGCTGTATCAAAATCAAAGAGGGCAGAAAACAATATTAAATTTGACAGTTAAGAGACCTCCAGTGACCATTCTGGCAAAACAAACAAAGCACACACACACACACACACACACACACACACACACACACACACGCACGCACAAATTGTCAGCAGATTGTTGGGGAGGATAAGTATACTATAGTGAAAAAGTAGGAGAAACAAATGTAGATTACTCATTCTTGTCATTAAGCAGTGAAAAGGATTAGAACCATAGCATTACAGCTTGAGAAGATTCCCCTACAAGGGAAGGTTATAACTTGTTTTGTGTTCTAGGACAGGGTATGTTTCTCAAAAGAGGAGCAAGAAACAGTAGAGAGAAATGTGAAAGGAATGATTTGGCAAGATCTTGAAGGAGACAGAAAGCGAAGGGATCAAAGGCAAGAATGAAGGTGTAATCCTTGGTAAAAAGGTGGACCATCTAGTCTTTTTCAACTGGAGCAAAGCAGGAGAGAGGATGATTGAGTGCATAAGAAGTTTTTGAGGTCTGAAGGAGAAATAAGGTATCTCAGATACATTGTCTAAGTCTTCTCTGGAAAAAAATAGGTAATTGAATCTAAGGGACAAATTATTGATAGCTGAGAGAGAAGCTTGAGGAGAGAGAAAGAAATTTAGAGTATCTACCATGGTTAAAATGATTGGAAATTAATGAAAAATAAATGAAAGCTGGGAGCAGCTAGGTGGCACAGTGGATAAAGCACCAGCCCTGGATTCGGGAGGACCTGAGTTCAAATCTGGTCTCAGACACTTGACACTTACTAGATGTGTGAACCTGGGCAAGTCACTTAACTCTCATTACCCTCCCCACCCTCAAAAAAATGAAAGCATTGCCATGCTTAATCTCAGTTGGGTTTAGCTACCATAAATGTGTGATAAACCCAATTGACACTGTGTCACCACTTCCTTCAGCACCTCTGGAACAGTATTAGAGAACTGAGATGTTGGGCTTGAATGAGCATTGAGGATTTTCATGTCATGAAAATAAAAAGGAGGATAGGATATTCAAGGATGGTGGACAGTGTCTTATTGAAATGGCTACCAAGAGCTTCAAACAACAAAGGGAGAGATGTGATGCTACAAGTGATGTTAGGTGATATACTATAATAACAACATTGGACTGGTAGAACCAGACATCATGATGGGAATAAAGAGGAGCTGTGAGGTTAAAGGGGCTTTAGAACTGGAAATTATGATATGTGTGTGTGTGTGTGTGTGTGTGTGAGAGAGAGAGAGAGAGAGAGAGAGAGAGAGAGAGAGAGAGAGAGAGAGAGAGATTTTAGAGTTTAGAGCAATGCAATAATAAAACAATTTCAGGTGATGTTGAGGTCCAATATGAGACCACTTTTTATGCAAAATGGAGATGGAGGTGATGGGAGTTACAATACAATACAATCAACATTTACTAAAGTGCCTACTATGTGTCAGACTCTGTGCTTAGTGCTGGGGATACAAATAAGAAATAGATAGTCCCTGCCCTCAAGGAGTTTAGTAGCTTAGTTGAGGAGGAGAGATTTCCAGATGATGGGCGTGATTTCAGCAGAGTTAAATCCAAGCAGTACAGCTGCTGGAAAATGAAAAATTGTCTGGGCTTCTAACACCTCTTTAAATGGGGTTTTGGGAGGAGGGGTTTTTGTATTTGTTTTTGTTTTGTTTTGTTTTGCTCAGCCTCTAATCAGAGCAATAGAGGGCACCAATGGGATGTGAGTACCAAAGTTGATGGAATCTCAATGATGATGAGTTTCTGGTGATGTGCTTTTTCTGGGAGGACACGATAATGATGGAGTCTAATCCAAGGACTACAGCTGGTAGGAAATGAAGAGATGAGGAAAAGGATTTACTGAGAGAGCACATTTTGGGCAGAATTATTGTGAGATGATCAGGAGGATTTATTCCTGACTTAGGATCACATATTTAGTGTTAGAATGGACCTTGAAATCTATTTAATTTACTCTCCCACACCTCTTATTTTTTCACTGAGAACATAGGCCCAAATAGGTTAAGTGATTTACCCAAGGTCAAATGAGTAGGAAGTGACACACCCAAGTCATCTGACAGGGTCAATGACAGAACCTGGGTCCAAATCCTAAGCTTTTTCTTCTGTGCCATGTTGTATCTCACCAAGGACAATAGAGAACCAGGCACTACAGTCATTGGGACATATGGGTTTGGAAATAGTAAATGACAGTGACAAGATTAGGATAGAGATATAATTGGATTGTGTGAATCAAAAAGATAAAGTATTGAACAATGATATTATACCAAAGGCCTTAGGGTGACAGTGGTGATGGGGGAGAATAAGGAGTATGCCAATCTCTCTTCCTAGCCCTGTGTGTTAAAGATCATAAGAGAAGTGGTAGACCAGTATAGCAGGGAGTATGTGGTTATGCTGTATCTTCCAAGGATAGCCAAGATTTGTTTAATACCAGGGCATGGAAGAAGAATACATAGAGTTGAAGGATGAAGGCAAGTATTATCAACAATAAATCTGTAGTCCCAAGAAGCATTCCTGGACCCATCTCTATTTTGGAGGGATGAGCAAAAGAGAATATGTAATGGAAAGAGGCTGAACAGAGATGGAACAAGAAAATTGTATGGAGAAAAATAGCATGGGAAAATGGTTTTCATAGAGGGAGGTGCTGGGTCTGAATGGCACGGATTAGGGAAATAGGGTGTCAGACCTTATCATCTATAAAAAAAAGGGATTACCAAGTGGTCAGAAGCTAATAGAATTAGTCATGCCCAACGTCCTAATTAATATTTTGTTGGAATAGAGCCTTCACTGATTCTGATTTCACAGCCTTGCTATTCTTATAGATATAATGGAGAGACATAGAATAAATGACATAGATTCATAGGAGTATTCAAATTTGTTTGACTAATCTGACCCTACAAATAAATCAATAAGTATTGATTAGATATCTACAGTGAATAAGTGATAGAACTCCAAAGATAAAAATGAGATATCCTGCCTTCAAGGAGCTTTCATACTATCAGGAAGAATAAACTGGTAAGTCAATTTATTGATAGGTTACAGAAATATCAATATCTATATTGACATCTACATATATGTATATAAAACATTGTTATCTCTATCTATACTACATACATAAATAAATATATAAGTAATGCATTTGCAGGATCTATTTTTAAAATAATAAACATTTTTATTTAAAGTTTTGAGTTCCAAATTTTCTCTTTCCTTCCCTCCCTCCCCTCCATGTAGGATATATTTAAATCAATATAACAGTTAAAATGGGAACACCAGGAGCTGGGGAGATTAAAAAAGGTATCATGTAAAAGATATTTTAGCTGAGGCTTGAAGGTATTAAGGAATCCCAGGAAGTCAAGTTGAGAAGGGAACATATTCCAGGCATGGAAGAACAGTGAGATAAAAGTCACAGAGACAGGACATGGTACATCAGCTATAAGAAACATTAAAGGCAATTTGCCTCTACTCTAAGTATAGAAACATAAGTAAAGTATTACATTGCCTAGCTCAAGGCAAATACTTAATGCATATTTGCTGATTGATTTCTTAATACAAACTGAGTAGCTTAGATTATTGTGGTTTATGTTTTATTGGCCATCAGGTACCTGACTGTTGTTCTCTATTGATGTGTTACTGGGGCCCATCCTAAGTAGTGCTCTGTGCAGAGCCTCTGTCAAGGACTTGGATAAAGTAATCTATGTCATCTTTATCCGTTTTCAGATGACACAAAGCAATGGCCAAATCTAAGATGAATTTTAATTGGGATAAATAGACATTATCACCCTTGGGTTCCAATAACTAGCCTGATGACTTTGTGCTTTTGTGAACCCCTTAAAGCCAGCATAGGAGTATTATGACTCTGTTACACTGGAAAATATCTTTTCCTTAAAGGAAAAATATAGTCTGCATTAAGAGAAGTTGCATCCTCCAAATATGTGAGGTGCCTGTCTTGCTTTGCTCTTCTCTTGTCTGGACTCTTGTGTCTAGTCCTGATTAGCTCATTTTAGGAAGGATCTTAATAAAGGAGAACTTTGGAATGGTATGGCAGGATGGGTCATCAGCTAGAGGGAAATGGAATCAAGGACCTGGGATGTTTTTAGTCTAGAAAAGAGACAATTTAGGGGCAGCTAGGTGGCACAGTGGATAGAGCATTGGCTCTGGATTCAGGAGGACCTGAGTTCAAATCCGGCCTCAGACACTTGACACTTACTAGCTGTGTGACCCTGGGCAAGTCACTGAACCCCAATTGCCTCACCAAAAAAAAAAAAGAAAGAAAAGAGACAATTTAAGTAAAATATGATGATGCTTAAGTATTTGAGAAGTTGTCTTCTTCAGAAGAGATTAGATTATTTTTTCTCAGTGTACATGGTAGAACCAGGCACAGAAGGAAGTTAAAAGGGAGGTAGATGAAATATCTAACAATTGGAGCTGTTCCAAAATGGAATGGGTAGTACTTTATGGCAAAGAGCTCCCTGTCCCTTTAAATATTAAAGAACATACTGGATGATCACTTGCAATAGAGTTTACATCTGCTTAAGGTATGGATCAAGCTATGTGACCTTTGATGTCTCTCCTAACTCTCAGATCCTGTAATTCTTAATCCCATTCCTATTCAAGACCTGTCTTTGAGCTCTAGTAGATGTGCTGAGTTTGTAAGAGTATGACTTTCTGGGGTCTTTGGACCAAGCACTAGAGTTTCTAGTAAATAAGTTTATCTGCCAGCATATAGGTAGCCTGAGTAATTTATTTAATAGGCACACCTGCTCCTACCAGCTGTGAAACATTTGCTGTAGCAACTTGATACCCAACTACCTGATGTCATTGGAATGGCTGAAAGGGAAAAGAGTCCTGCATATAGGAAGAAGATATCCCAGTGCTTTTCAAGTGCTGGCTGTTGCCATGGAAACTGCTTTTGGATGGTGCACAGAAGAAGGTCTGCCTCTAGAGTTCAGGAGAAGTTACCCTGTGGTTGCTTTCTAGGAAGGAAAGCGATTGAAGCCTATTAATGCATACTTTAGAAATCTTAATAAAAGAATGACGAAACCCTAAGGAGTAGAGCTTCATGCAGCGTTCCTCTCATGCGCATCTTGAATCAGTTATAAGGCGCAAGGTCTCTGAGGAGCCAAAAGAGGCACACCTCTTTTGTGTGCCTGCCAATACAACGATTATAAACACTTGATGGCCTGTGGCATAACCCCATCTGTGGTCAACCACAATCTCCTTTGCAAGAGCTTCCTCCTCATCCCTTCTGGGTTTGGAAAACATGAGGGAGATCTAACAGAATAACAGACAAGGCCACTAACATCTTTGATGAAGTCATCGTGGCATAGTAGAAATAACCCTTGGCTTAGAAGCAAAAAATCAAGTTAATTCAATTTACCAAGCATTTAATCAGTCTCAGTTAGGTGCCCAGTCCTGTGCAAGGCACTGGTTATAGAAAGACAAAAACACAATGATTCCTGCTTTCATGGAACTTACTTTCTACTTGGGGAAAACAACAGAGGAGCACTAATCATTGCTGTTGTTTGTCTTTCATTCTCAAAGAGGACCATGAAATACGGGGGCAATGTCATGATTTATGGTGAATTAGATTTAAGTGATGGAGGGCTGTGCGAAGTCACCAACCTCACTCTCTCCTCCAGAGCCATCTGGTTCTAGAGGCAAGATATTCATCAGGACAACTAGAGATGGCCCTGGATGTTTGAGGCAATTGGGGTTAAGTGACTTGCCCAGAGTCACACAATCAGTAAGTGTCAAGTGTCTGAGACTGGATATGAATTCAGGTCTTCCTGAATCCAGAACTAGTGCTCTATCCACTGCACCACCCAGTTGTCCCACTAATCACTGAAGGAATCATGAAAGATATCTTGTAGAAGTTAACATTTGAGCTAAAACTTGAAGTAAACTAGGAGGTTTCTTTCTTATCTGAGGTAGAACTGGCTGCCCCCATTCTCAAAGACAAGTCCTGTTATATCTGTCACAGGTAAATGCACTTCTGTCAAATGACCCTATGGAAATCCTTTCTCCAATTCAGCACCAGCAAATACCTCATGCTTTCCCAGGTTATCACTCTGTAATTGGCAGACCTAATATGAATGGTTTCAGAAATGGTCAATATGAGATCCGCAGAGAGGAACAGGTATACCTGGAATAACTCATCACATATCAGATCACAAAGCTTGATGACCCACCACAGCAGCAGAAAAGAAGACCTAGGAAAAACCAGAGTTAAATCTTGATAGTGTTTGTACTTAAGGTTGAATAAAAAGTTATTTACCCCAAAAAACCAAGATACTCTAAAAAAATCCTAAAAGTCTAGAATATATACATATCTACAAATATGTATATGAATATGAATATGTATTTACATTTTTTGTAATGACTAGCACACAAGATTGTCATGAGGGACTTGTGAGAAAACATCTATAGATATGCATTAAAATCTGTAAACCTTTAAATATATAAGAAATGATTACTAAAATTGGGGAAAAGGGACTACCTTCTTCTCATGACCATTTCATCTCTCTTACAGAAAGCAGAATGATGCATTTGAAAGAACATTTATCCTAAGTCAGATGGCATGGATTGGAATAATACCTGTGACTTCTACTACTTGTAAAATGGCGAACAAGGGATTTTATTTCTGTGATCCACATCCACATCTATATCTTGCTCTATGTGTGTTCATTCATTACATATATACACTGAGACAGATGTGTGTGATGGTGATATCACCTAGTTCACAGAATTCAGTAGAGGGACAGGCTTGAGGGAAAATGAATTCAATTTTGAATGTACTGAGTTTGAGATCTATACCTCCAGTTCAAACTGCCCATTGGGAAATTTGTTATGTAAGACTAGAGCTCACAAGAGAAACTAGATGTGCATTTAAATCTTGGCTCGTTTGCTTAGAAACTCTGTTACTCTCTTATTACTTTGTTACTCTGATCCTTATTTTCTCTATACACAATGTGGGTCAAATTATAATTGAAATCACTACCTCATTAAAAAAAATAAAATGCATATATTGCTTTATTTTCAAAACACCCCTAGGAAACTGGTATTATTATCCACATTTTACAGATCAAGAAATGGAGGTGAATGGAAGTGAAGTGTTTTGCCTGATGTTACATGGTTAATAAGTGTCTGAGACCATGCTTATTTATTCATTTTATAAACCTTAATGGTATTTTATATTTTCTCCCATTACATGTACAGATATTTTCAAAATTCATTTTTATAAGATTTGAGTTCCTGGGGCAGTTAGGTGGAGCAGTGGATAAAGTACCGGCCCTGGATTCAGGAGGACCTGAGTTCAAATCCGGCTTCAGACACTTGACACTTACTAGCTGTGTGACCCCCCTAGGCAAGTCACTTAACCTTCGTTGTCCTGCCCCCCCCAAAAAAAAAGATTTGAGTTACAAATTTTTCTCCCTCCCTCCTTTCTCTGCCCAAGACAGCAAGCAATCTGATATAGGTTATACAGTATAATCATATTAAATAGATTTTCACATTAGTCATGTTCTGAAAGAAAAAATCAGAATGAAAGAAAAAAAACTACAAGAAAGAAAAAATGCAAAATCAATGTGAAAATATTATGTCTCAATCTGCATTCAGACTCCATGGATGGTTTTTTTTTTCTGTATGTGAAGAGCATTTTCCATCATGAATCTTTAGTAATTGTTGTAGATCACTGTATTGCTGAGAAGAACTAAGTCAATCATAGCTGGTCATCATACACTGTTGCTGTTATTGTGTGTAATGTTCTGCTGGTTCTGCTCATTTCACTCAGCATCAATTCATGTAAGTCTTTCCAGGTTTTCCTAATATCAGCCTACTCATCATTTCTTATAGCACAATAGTATTTCAATATATTAATATACCACATGTTTTTCAGCCATTCCCCAACTGTTGGGAACATTCTCTCTGTACTCTCTCCCACTTCAGTTTCCTGTGAATGCATTATCCTGTTCCATGAGTTATCTTCCTCCATTAGTATCTAATATATAAGTTTCCTTAGATGACAGGGACTGTCTGTCTTCTTGCTTGCATTTTATTCCCAATACTTAGCACATAGTAAGTGCTTAATAAATGCTTGTTGACTTAACTTGATTTCACATTCAAGTGCTGTGTAGAAGATGGATTCATTTTATTTTTTTTAGTTCCATAGGGTAAAAATTCAACATGTACAAAAGATGACCCATTGCCTCTTCTCCAACACACACACTTCTCTTCCTAACTTTGCTATTTCTATTGGCATCCAATAGAGTATCTATGGTTGGCCCTGTTTCTAGTTATGTAAGTTCATAATCTCAGATCCATCCTTGATATATAAATATCTTTCACATCCATATCCAGTCAGTTACTAATTCATGTCAATACTCCTTTTTAACTGCTGAGGTGATATTACTAAAGGACAGATCCGATCATCATACTCACCTCTTCAAAATGCTGAATTGTCTCTAGGATATTTTTTTTTAATTGCTTGGTATTTAAAACCCATCATAAAGCTTGTTCTAACCTACCTTTCTAGACTTACAGCACATTGCCACCAGCCCCTCCAACATACAAGCTATATTTCAGCCAAACTGTCTTAATTGGTGGTCTCTTTAGATAACATTATATTTCCCATCTCCGTGACATCATACTGATTCTCCACCTGCATGCCTAGAAGGCACTTCTTTTTTTCTTCCACCTCTTAGAATTGTTCATTTTCTTCAAACTCAGCTGAAAGCACTTCTTATATGAGGCCTTTACTGGTCCCCTTAGTTCTGAATTCTCTTTAAAATTATTTCATAGATATTGTTTCCATCGCTTTTGCATTTACAAAGAGATTGAGGGTCTCTACTTGGATGTGGATACAACGGGGATAACTGACAAGAAAGAGAATGTAGAAATGTTTGATTCTTCTTTGATTTTTGTTTTCTCTGCCAAGAAGAATAATCTTTTCACTGGGATGTCAGAATAAAAATGTCTAATAGGGAATTGATCTTAGAAAAGCAAGGGTATAGTAAGAAAGCACATAGTTTCTTTTGATAAATTCAAGTTACTTGTCCCAGATGAATTACAATCCTAGGTATTGAAGAAACTTGCAGTCATTGCAAGTTCCCTTGAGCCCACTGATAGGAAAATTTAAAAGACCATTGAAAATGGTGAAGTACCCTAAAATTGGAAGAGGCTCAATGTCCTTATTTCAAAAAAGAGAACAGAGCAGAATCTGACAACTATAAGGCAATGGGCTTTACTTCAATTCCCAGGAAAATTTTAGATCATTAAGAAGATGATTGATGAAGATCTAGAAATGGAGGGCTAATAAAAAGCCTACATAGATCTATCAAGACCAATTCATTCTAGGCCAGCCACACTTCGTAATTTTTTTTCAGGGTTAACAAACTAGCAAATGAGTGGAATAATGTAAATAGATAAGGTTTACTTAGATTTTAGCAAATCTTTTGATACACTATCCCATATTATTCGCATGGAATATGTGAAGAGATATGGACCTCGTAATTTCATAATTAGATGCCTTTAAAACTGACTGGGTGAGGTGCAGCTAAGTGGTGCAGTGGATAAAGCACCAGCCCTGGATTCAGGAATACCTGAGTTCAAATCTGGTCTCAGACACTTGACACTTACTATCTGTGTGACCCTAGGAAAGTCACTTAACCCTCATTGCCCCACAAAAATAAATAAAACTGACTGGGTGGCCACACTCATAGAGCTATTATAATAACTCACTGTCAATGTGGCAAAAAGTCTTCAGTTGAGGTACTCCAGTAATCTTTGATTATCCCTGAAATGTTCACATTTTTATCAATGACTTGGATAACTACATGTATTACATGTTCATCAAATTTAAAGATGACACAAAGATAGGAAGGATAGATACATTATTTGGCAAAATCTGAATCTGAAATAATATTGGTGGTGTTGGCTTACCAGTTTGGGCTGAATCTAATATGATTAAACTAGTTAGAAATAAATGTAAAGTCTTACCATTGGGTACAATAAACTTCAAAAATATTTAGGCTCATAACTATAGAACTAAGAGGGATATTAGTGGCCATCAAATCTAATCTTTCCATTTAAGAGATGAGGAAACTGAGACACAAAGAGGCTAATGACTCCCCTAAGGTGACCCATCTAGTAAGTGCCTGACACTGCATTAGACCATTAGTCTTCAGGACTCCAACTCTGATGCCCTAGCCACATGGCAAAACAGTTATTTGTCTGAAAAAAGCCTGGATGTTTTGGTGGACTGAAAGTTAATTAGAAGTCAGCAGTGAGCTGTAGCAGCCAAAAAGCTGATACGATATGGGGCGTATGAAGACCAGGATGACTTCTAGCAATAAGAATGAGACTATCCCTCCATAGTCTGCCCTTGTCAGACCTCATCTGGAATGCCTCATTCAGTTCTGGACCCCATAGTTAAAAGAAGAAATTATTAAGTGAAGAATGTCTAGAGGGCAGCAACAGGATGATGAAGGGCTTTGAATCCATGACATATGAAGATAGCTTGAAGGAATAGCACATATGGAGCCTAGAGAAGAGACCCAGAGGAGATATGAGAGCTCTTTTGAACTATTTGAAGAGATGTCATATGGAAGAGGCATTAGACTTGCTCTCTTTGACACCCGAGGGTAGAACCAGGAGCAAAGGATGGAAATTATAAAAATACTGTCTAGAAAACATAAAGAAATTTAGTTCAGGAGAGAAAGACAATACTTCCTCACAGTTAGGGCAGCCCAAAGGTTTCACGGGCTACCTTGAGAGGTAGCGAGTTCTCTCACCATTGAGGTCCTCCTGTAGAGACAGAAAGCTTGCTTATCTATTACATTATAGGAGCACAGGTGCAGAGAACTGGATAGGGCTTCAGGTTCCATTGAGTCTAACCCTCTCATTTTATAGATGAGGTTATTGAGGTCCAGGGAGGTCATTTGGCTAACAGCTAATATCTAAGGGTGACATTTCAAGACATCTACTTAACTTCAAGGGAAATGTCCTATTCACTAACTCATACATATAATTTACATTCCTTTTGGTGAATAGATCAGATTAAAAGGCCACTCACTGAGGTCCCTTCTTTTTCTTAAATTCTGTGATCCTGCCATCTTTATAGATTTTTCCCCTACCTTGAAGAGAATTACCATTTTGTTTTTGTCATTGTAACTCCAATGCCTAACTTGGTGCATGGTCTATGTAATAGATGCTTAATAAATAGGGATCAGGATGGCCCTGTGATTTTATCCAGATAGGGAACTGCAGAGAGGACAAATTCCCTTTACCAAATTACAGACTTGGAGAGTAGCCTAATGTATTGAGAAGTGTGATAAAATTATCAATAATAGGGGTTTTGGACTCCCAGAGGCCCCTGCTGAGAGAGCCTAGCCTGACCTTTCTTAAGGCCAGCCCAGAGTCAGGAAGTTATCTCACTCAAAACCACACCTGATGAGGCAGCTATGTAGCACAGTGGATCAAGTACTGGCCTTGGAATAAGGAGGACGTGAGTTCAAATGTGGCCTCAGACACTTAACACTTACTAGCTGTGTGACCCTGGGCAAGTCACTTAACCCTCATTGCCCCGCCAAAAAACAACAACCAAACAAACAAACAAACAAACAAACAAAACCACACCTGAAAGCCTTTTTTGAGCTAGAGGGTGTTTTCTCTGAACTCTGGCCTCAGCATGTTCTGCTCATGAACCACCCTCAAATCCAGTGAACCAATAGATTTGAATGATGCTAGCCAATTAGCTTTAAGCAGTGCATAAGGGCCACCTCTCTTGCTTCCCTCAGAGAGCTTATACTTTCTGATCTCTTTCTTAGCCTGGGAAAGTGGAAGGGGAGCCACGCAGCCCAGTTTTGTCTCTCATTTATTTCCTAGCTAGGCTTTTCTATCTTTCAGAGCCATGTGCACTCTCTTTAATATTTAATATGCTTTAATAAATGCTTAATGCCCCCAAACTGGTACAGTGGCCTCTAATTTCTAAGCAACAAATATATGATAAACTCCAGCTAATTTTCCCTAAACTTGGGCAACCACGTATGATTGTATACATCACAGAAGTTAACTGACTTGGAAAGGGTCACATAGCTAGTATATGGGAACTTGAATCTAGATCTTCCCGACTCCAAAGTCCTCTTGATCTATAACTATGCCAAGCTGCCTATCTTTGTTACTTAATAGGTACTTTCTATATTATTGATTGAGTGTTTGAATGAGAAGTGATAAGAATAAGCTATAAAGAGGCAAATTAGGCTTGATATGAGGAATATATTCCTGATAATTAGAAGAGGATCTCTCAGGGAGTCAGCAATTCTCTCTAATTGTGAGTCTTGAGAGGGAAAAAACCTAAATGAAAATTTATTTGGTATGTTCTAGTAGAGTTTCATTTTAGGGTTAAATTGGAATATATCACTGCCAGTATTCCTTTAGGAGACAGCTAGGTGGCTCAGTAGAGAGAGTCAGGAAGATCCAGTTCAAATCTGGCCTCAGACACTAGGTGTGTGACCTTGGGCAAGTCACTTAATCGCTATTTGCTTTAATCCACTGGAGAAAGAAATGGCAAATCACTCTAGAATCTTTGCCAAGAAAACCCCATGGACAATATGGTTCATGGGATCACAAAGAGTCAGACACAATGGACATCTCTAAATAACAACTGCATCCTTTTCCATTTTGAAATTCTAGGATTGTATAATTCTAAACCATACCTTGAATGGGGAAGAAAGCTGTGCAGCATCAGTTATAAAACATCCTACAAAACAATGTTCTTCAATGATTACATATATGGTTCTCTTTATATATAGTGATAGACATAATTACCTGCATAAATTCATTGATTTGAATCTCGACAATATTCTCCAATGCTTTCCCCATGTGACAAAATACTTGTGAATTGTTGTTGTTGCTATTATTACTGCTTATAATCCATTCTTATGATGAACATGTCCCTTTGTATACAGTGGCTAGGCCCCATTACCCTATGTCAGAAGTCTATCTGTATGCTTCTGGGCCACCAACCAGTATTGCAGTAGAGGAAAAATGAGTGTTTTATTTCATGTATCCAGGGGAACAGAAGTTCTCTACAAGACTATGTTCACCTGTGTGTTTGGGGGTAGGGCCTAAGCTGGTAAAGTTGCCAAGGTACTGTGACCGTTGATTAATGCTGGCATCAGAGTAGTACAGCTGAGCTGAGAGCAAGTTGTTGAGTAATCATTTGTTTCTGGCATCAAGGAGTTTAGCTAGGTAAGATTACCTTTCTTTCAAATTATAAGAAATGATCTAACACTTAAAAGACCTTTTCAAGACTACTGCAAAAAATCTTTTTTCCCCCAAACCCATTCTAGTCCTATCCAGAGCAAGATGACAGATAATTTACTCTAGAGAAAGCATCTGAAAATGAAAATAGCCCTAAGGTTAGGAGACCTGAATTATCCTATCACTGACCCTATGACTTTAAACAATTTTACAATATTTGCAGGATGGCCTCACCCCCATTCCTGGCTTTGAACTTTTCTGTTTCTTAAGAATAGGGATTATCAATAGCAGCTCTCTTTGTGGTGGCAAAGAATTGGAAATCGAGGGAATGCTCATCAATTGGGGAATGGCTGAACAAGTATATGAATGTAATGGAATATTATTGGGCTATAAGGAATGATGAGCAGACAGATTTCAGAGAAACCTGGAAGGATTTACATGAACTGATGCTGAGTGAAGTGAGACAGGAGAACATTGTACACAGTATCAAAAGCATTGTGTGATGATGAACTGTGATAGACTTAGCTCTTTTCGTTTGTTTTTTGTTTTTTTTGTTTTTTGCAGGGCAATGAGGGTTAAGTGACTTGCCCAGGGTCACACAGCTAGTAAGTGTCAAGTGTCTGAGGCCGGATTTGAACTCAGGTTCTCCTGAATCCAGGGCCGGTGCTTTACCACTGCGCCATCTAGATGCCCCTAGACTTAGCTCTTTTCAGTAATACAATGATCCAAGACAATTACAAAGAACTCATGATGGAAAATGTTCTCCACATTCAGAAAAAAGAACTGTGGATTCTGAATGCAGATTGAATCATACTGTTTCTACTTTTGGTTTTGTTTTTCTTTTTGTAGGTTTTTCCCTTTTGTTCTGATTTAACAACATGACTAATGCAGAAATGTGTTTAACATGATTATAAATATATATAACCTATATCAGATTGCTTTCTGTCTTGGGGTGGGGGGAGGGAAAGGAGGGAAGGAGAAAAATTTGGAACTAAAAATATTTTTTTAATTTCATTTTTATACATATATAGAACATAGATATAATATATACATACACATATGACATATATAATATAAATTTCTACATTATTACAGTTAGATATACCTAGATATATTCTAATACATATAATAGTATTTCAAATCTTTAAATAACTGTTTTATAAATAATGTATACATATCAATTTATATAAATTATATATATGACAAATTTGTTTAAATACATTTACTATATAAATAAGGCCTAAATAACTCATATATGCATATCTATGTGTGTGTATATAAATATATATATAATATATACCTCCTGAAACCTTCCTATCACACCCCTCCCCCACCTTTTAATTTTTTTTTTCCAAATTAAATGTTTTTAATTAGATTTTTCTGTTCCAATCTCTATCCCTCCTTCCCTCCCTTCCCTCCCCCCTCCCTGAGGCAGCAAACAATCCGATATGGGTTATACATATATGATCATGCAAAACATCACCATATTTGTAATTTAATGAAAGAATGTGAAAAATAGTATGCCCCAATCCGTTCCATCAACATCAGTTCTCCTCCTGCCCCAGCTATGTGGACAGCATGCTGCATCAACATTCCTCTGGGATTTGTCTAGGCAAGAAATGAGGAAAAAGATGGCCTAGTTTGCATACTCAAAATACAGAAATAAATCAAATTGGGAGAAGACCCTCAGGGTTTCTGACCTTACTCTGAGCCATCAAAACTCAATGACCCTGTGAGGCTTTGTCAGGGACCTATTATTGGCCAATCAGTGAGAGCCAGAATGATTTGGGTTTAAGGCATAGGCTAGTAGCTCCATTTGATTCCAATGGGCTTCATCAGTGTCTGGTTCCCAGAGCTCTATTTCAAGAAATCATAAATAAAAGTACATGGAAGAGAAAAATTAATTGTCCCAGTTTTAAAAAACATGATAGAATAAATATGTAGGGAAGAGAAAAACAAATCTAGCCCCCAAACCCCAAGATAACTTGTAAGGTTTAAGTGATCAAAATTTATATTGCTTTGGGCAGAGAACCAATATGTAAGGTCATCATTCCCCAAATAGAGAGGAGGGAAGGATGGAGGAAGGATGGAAGGAAGGAGGGAGGGAGGGAAGGAAGGAAGGAAAGAAGGGGGAAGGAAGGAAAGAAGGAGGGAAAGAAGGAAGGGAGGAAGGAAGCAAGGAAGCAAGGAAGTAAGGAAAAGCATTGCTCAATTGGAACTGGTCAGTTGGGTCCCCAGTGGGGTAGTTACCATTACTCACAGATTGTAGTTTGTCCTTCATGCTTTTAAAGAGTACCAGTGACATCAGGATGGCGATGTCATGACTTGCAAGTGAATTGGATTTAAGTGAGGCAGGGTTGTGAAAAGTCATCAGCCTCCCTCTCTCCTCCAGAGTCATCTTGCCACTAAAGGGACCCTAAAATTGCACTGAAACATTATTTCACTTGGTTTTTTTCACATTCTCTACATTATAGTCATACTTTGCTACAACCTGTTACACATACTTCACCTGACATCGTCTGTCTCTATGGATTCATAAATGCATTTCCTTTGAAGGACATTTGTCAAATTTCTTATTTTCCTTAAAGTTTCGGTTTGGATGCCAACTTCTCCGAGAAGTCTTCCTTGATAGCAAAAAAAAAGTATTGTCTCCTTCCTTCTCCAATTTTCTGAAAGTACTTTGTCCAGACACATCTTTTTTCCTTTTATCCTATCCAATCTTGCATCACACTTTTTCCTGGAAATGTTTCATCCATTGAGTAGAGTATAAGCTCCTTGAGAGAAGGAGATTTTTAAAAAAATCTTTGTTTACCCTTTTCCTATCTCAGCATATAGTAGGCACTTAATCAGTGCTGCTTTTAATTTATTTCACTTAAATTGGAAGAAAACCTTATGAGTAACATACAGGACCAAAAATGCCACCTTAGCTACAAAATGCCCTCACCTATATCCAGAAGAATAAAATGCTCCTTAACCTTTCTTACCATATCTGGATTATTCATTTGGAATTATGATCAAATCAAGTTATTATCTCTAGCAATGGACTTACAATGTGATCATTTTATTCCCAGCTCAAAAAGGCTTGGTTTCTGAAGCCAGACTGTGAGCTAGATGTCTGTTCACCTCTCCCTCCCTAGCCCTATCTTCTTTCTGCAACCAGTGATTCTTTTTTCTTTTTTCAAAAATATGACCAACTGTGCTCTCTTGCTTTAAATTCTCTTTGCTGTCAGGGCATCTGAGACTACTTTGAAGATTAGACAAAAAGACAGAGCAAGGGTCAGGGACTTCACAAGGGAGACTGAGACAGCTGCAGACGAACATGGTACAATGTTGAGAAAAAAAAAATGGTACCATGATCTCATCTAATCTAGTCATTATAGAGTTGCATTGGGCTCTCTGTGTATTAAGAGATTTGAGATTATAAAGTAGGCCATTTGGGGAGTCTTCAAAAAGGGAATCTCAGGGTAGTATGAGCAGTTTGAAGCAGTATGTGTGTGGGTATATGTGTGTGTTTGATTGTTAAGGAAAATTTTCATGTCTAAGCTTAAGACCTTTAATATCAATAACTCCAAATTAATAGACATGGTTTCTAAGCTTTCAGTGTTTTCCCCACAATGCCCCCTGAGACAAGTATAGCAAATATTATTATTTCCATTTCATAAGTGAGAAAACAGGTTGAGAGATTAAGTTATTTATACATGATCACACATATCATAACTTTAAAACTGGTAGTCAAGCTAAGGCCTCCTGATGCAAAAGATAGTCCTTTTCTATTATACCACATTGAAATTTGCCCAGTATATGCTTTTTTAAATATTTTTTTTTGGCTGGGCAATTGGGGTTAAGTGACTTGCCCAGGGTCATACAGCTAGTAAGTGTTAAGTGTCTAAGACCGGATTTGAACTCAGGTCCTGCTGACTCCAGGGCCAGTGCTCTATCCACTGCACCATCTAGCTGCCCCCGTTTTTGAGTTAGTATTTTGTTTTGTTTGTTGAGTACCACAGAGTAGTTCCCTATTAAGAACCTTTTACAAGGGGGCAGCTAGGTGGCGCAATGGATAAGGCACTAGCCTTGGATTCAGGAGGACCTGAGTTCAAACTCAGCCTCAGACACTTACTAGCTGTGTGACCCTGGGCAAGTCACTTAAACCCCATTGCCCTGAAAAAAAAAAAAAAGAACCTTTTACAACTTTGCCATAATTAGAGAGGCAATGTATTATACATTATGAAATTATACATAATGAAAATAGAATCAGTCTTAGATTATATAGACATGGACATGAATTTTGGTTTGGCTACATATTGCCCATATGATTGTGAATAATAAGTCACATCAGCTTGGTGAACACCAGTATCATTATGTAAAATATGAAAATAATACCAACCCTGGCTCCCTCACAGAAATATCATTAGGATATGATGAAATAATAGATTTAAAGCATCAACATAATCCCTGAGTTGCACATGTTCCCCTAATATTTCCTCAGGTTTCAGGCAGTCTGTGGGTCAATAGCCACTCAAAACCATTGCTCATAAGAACTCAATGATCTAGTTCATTTATTTTTACTAATCAGGTGAAGACAAATTAGTTCAAAGCTAAAAGGCATTAACTCAAACAACATAGTAAATAGAGTGACAAAACATGAGCCCTCCATTCCACTTGAGATAGACTTTCTTGCACAGTTACCATGCCATCAGTGATGAGGTCACATATGCAGAAAACATAGCACCAAGAAACCTAAAGGAAGGACAAACATATAGGAAACATATATGAAGAACATATAGGAACATATATGAAGAAGAATATGTTTAAAGGGGCACATGCCAAAAATATACATTCTCAGGGTATAAATCAAAAATATTAGGGGATACATATGACAGGACAGGGCACAGTTAGTCTTAGCAATTCACATGAACAATACTTTCAGGATGTTAAAGTTCTCAGGTGAGGTCACTGTTGAGGACTATATCTATGCTTTTCACACAGAATAGCATCTTTGCTTGACAGCATTTTATTCATCTTGTGTTTGCTACTAAGAGATTCCAGGGTTGTTGTTGCTGCTGTGGAATCATTCCAGCCATTTGACTCTTTGTGACCCCTTTTGGGTTTCTTTTTTTTTAAATTTTGCTAAACCCTTTCCAATTGCAGGCCAAGTTGGGGTGGTGTGCAATTGGTAAGGATATTGAAATGGTTTGAGGTTTTCTTTTTCAGCTCATTTTACAGATGAGGAAACAGAGTTAAGTGACTTGCACAGGGTTACACAGCTAAATTTCTGAGGCCAGATTTGAACTTGAGTCTTCCTGACTCCAGAATCAATGAGTTTAAAAATGTGCTCAGTAAGAGCTTTTAGGAATTAATCCTGGTACTGAAAATACTTTCTTTGGCCTCCTTACACCTACATATAGGGTAAAAGATATGGGTCCTAATCCAAAAAAGGAAAGCAAGAAACAGGAGACATAAAATTAATAGGATTTCTAAGAGTAATCAGTGTCAAAAACACCAAAGAAGGAAAAAAAAAAGTGTGCAGAAAGAGGTAACGGTCAACATTGTCAAAGGCAGCTGATAGCTCAATGATGAGCTACATGGAGAAGTGAATACAATGGTGGGCCTAGAGTCAGGAAGACATGAGTTTCAATCGAGCCTCAGAAACATAATAAATGTGAGACTTCGTGCAGGTCATTTAGTCTCTTTCTGCTTCAGTTATCTCAGACATAAAATAAGGATAATAATAGGACCTACTTCCAAGGGTTATTATGAGGATAAAATAGATAATATTTTTTAAATTATTTGCAATCCTAAAAGCAACATTTAAATACTATTATATTGATATTGGTGGTAGTGGTGACAGATGACTGAGGAAGGATCACTGGGGTGAGTGATTAAGAGAATATTGGTGAACTAGGAGACAAGATTTTCAATTGAGTGATGGATTTTAAGGGATTGACAAGTCAATAGAACATGAAGAAGTGTAGGCAATGAGTTTAGGCATCTTTTTAAAGTTTTTAGGTAGAGCTTGACAGATAATAATGGCTTAAGATATATTTGTGGTTGACTAAAGGTAAAAATGGGAAGATAATTGGAATAGAGGCTTTGGTTCAAATAAGAATTTTGGGGGGTTTAGTTTATTTTGAAGGTTGGGGCAAGATGTGGCCCTTTTTTCAGTGGCAGGGAAAGAACTAGTGGATGAGATGGGGTTGGCAGTTAGTGAGAAAAGGAATTAGATTGTGGGGAATAAAGACAAAGATACAAATATTAAAGATTGCCTTAGCAAGAAGAGACATCTCTGGGGGTGGAGCCAAAATGGCGGAGAGGAATCAGCAAGCTGCCTGAACTCTCCCTCTATTCCCTCAAAAAAGAACATTAAATCAAGCCTCTGGACAAATTCTGAAACTACAGAACCTGCGAAGAGGCAGGGAGGCACAGTCTTCCAACCAGAGATAATTTAAAAGACTTCAGGAAAGTTCAGTCTGACTCCGGCAAAAGGGACGCCAGCCCAGGGCAGCAGCCCAGTGACAAGGGGGTTGGGGTAAGTCAGCAGGAAGCTAGGGGCCACAGCTGAACAACTGAGGCACCTGGATCCTGGCTCAAAAATCTGGTGGCCAAGCAGTACAGTGGAAAAACCTACCTGCAGCAGCCAAGAGGGCAAGTTGCCAGCTGGAGGGCCACAAACAGAATAAGCGCGACTAGGCCCACTGATCCTAGCGCACACAGACAGGAAGTGCAGGGCGGGTGAATTGCACACACCATAAAGGCCTCAGTGTAAAAAGCCGGTCACACAGCACCTATACCCCTGCAAAAGAAGCCCAAAAGAGGGACCCTGGTGCCCCCAGAGCAGATCTCAACTTAAAAAATAAATAAGCTGCAATAATGAGTAAGAAGCAAAAAAGAGCCCTCTCCATTGAGAGCTTCTCTATCAACAGGGAAGAGGCAAACACAAACTCAGATGAGCACAATACCCTCAAACTGTCTACATGTGAAGCCTCACAAGGGAAGGTGAATTGGTCTCAAGAACAAAAAGCCTTCCTGGAAGAGCTCAAAAAGGATTTTAAAAATCAGTTGAGGTGGCAGCTAGGTGGTCCAGTGGACAAAGCACCGGCCCTGGATTCAGGAGTACCTGAGTTCAAATCCAGCCTCAGACACTTGACACTTACTAGCTGTGTGACCCTGGGCAAGTCACTTAACCCCCATTGCCCCGCAAAAAAATAAAATATTAAAATATTTTTAAAAAGAGAGGCAGAAAGAAGAAAAAATAGGGAAAGAAATGAAAACAAAACAAGAAAACTATGAAAAAAGAATCAGCAGCTTGGAAAAGGGAGCACAAAGATTGACTGCAGAAAACAATTACTTAAAAAATTCATCTGGCCAAATGGAAAAAAGATGCATAATCTCACTGAAGAAAAAAATACCTTAAAAATTAGAATTGGACAGTTGGAAGATAAGGAATCCATGAGACACCAGGAATCAGTCAAGCAGAATCAAAAGAATGAAAAAATAGAAGAAAAATGTGTAATACCCCATTGGAAAGACAACTGATATGGAAAACAGATCCAGGAGAGACAATTTGAGAATCACTGGACTGCCTGAAAGTCATGATCAGAAAAAGAATCTAGACATATTATAGAATCAGAGGATAAAATTATCATTGAAAGAATCCACTAAATACCTCCTGAAAGAGACACCAAAAGGAAAACTAAAAGGATTATTATAGCCAAATTCCAGAATTATCAGGTGCAGGAGAAAATACTCCAAGCAGCCAGAAAAAAGCAATTTAAATATCATGGAGCCACAGTCAGGATTGCTCAGGACCTGGCAGCTTCAACATTAAAGGACTACAAGTCTTGGAATATGATATTCCAGAAGGCAAAGGAGCTTGGATTGCAGCCAAGAATCTATTACCCAGCAAAACTTATCATTCACTTTCAGAGGAAAAGATGGACCTTCAATGACATTGGGGACTTTCAGTGTTTCCTGATGAAAAGACCAGAACTGAATAGAAAATTCGATCTTAACATACGAGACGCAACTGAAGTTTAAAAAGGTAAACAGAGGGGAAAAAAGTTACTCAATTAGGTTAAACTGTTTACATTCCTACACGGGAAGATAATAGTCATAACTCTTTAGAATTGTAAATGTATTTGGGCAGAAAGAAGGACTTTACACAGGGTATAAATATAAATTGTCTTTGATATGATAATACAAAGAAAATTAAGGGGTTAAAAAGGGAGTCTATGGGGAGGAGAGGAAAGGGGAGGTGGAATGGGGTGAATTATTACATCATATGAAGAGGTGAAAAAAAACCTATTATAATAGAGGGAAAGAAAGGAGGGGTGAACATTGTTTCAACCCTACTCTCATTAGGTTTGATTCAAAGAGGGAATAACATATACGTTCATTGGGATAATAGAAACTTAGTTCATTCTTTAGGGAAGTAAGAGGGGAAGGGAAAGGGGGGGACTGATAGAAGGGAGGACAAATGCAAGAGAGAAAAGGGTAAAGAAAAGGGAGGAGGTGATAAAAAGGGAGGGCAGATTGGGGGAGGCAGGGGTAAGAAGCAACACGTTGGTGAGGAAGAATAGGGTGAAAGAAGGGGGGCGAAGTACAAAGGGGGAAATAGAATGGAGGGGAATAGACAGTCAGTAATAATTGTGAATGTGAATGGGATGAACTCTGCTATAAAACGGAAGCGAATTGCAGAGTGGATTAAAAACCAGAACCCTACAATATGCTGTTTTCAAGAAACACATTTGAAGCAGAGAGATATACACAGAATAAAGGTAAAAGGCTGGAGCAGAATATATTATGCTTCAGCTGAAGTAAAAAAGCAGGGGTAGCAATCCTTATCTCAGACAAAACACAGGCAAAAATACATCTCATTAAAAGAGATAAGGAAGGAAACTACACCTTACTAAAAGCTACTATAGATAATGAAGTTATATCAATATTAAATATGTATGTGCCAAGTGGTATAGCATCCAAATTCTTAGAAGAGAAGTTAAATGAGTTACAAGAGGAATTAGACAGTAATACTATACTAGTGGGGGATCTGAATCTCCCCCTCTCGGAATTAGATAAATCTTTTCCGAAAAATAAATGGGTTTTATGAAAAAAACAATAAAATAGATAAAATATTGGTTAATTTGATTTAAAAAAAGAAAGAAGAAAACCAAATTACCAGTATCAAAAATGAAAAGGGTGATGTTACCACCAATGAAGTGGAAATTAAATCAATAATTAGGAATTATTTTGCCCAACTATATGCCAATAAATTTGACAATCTAAATGAAATGGATGAATATTTACAAAAATACAAACTGCCCAGGTTAACTGAAGAGGAAATAAAAATCCTTAAATAAACCCATATTAGAAAAAGAAATTGAACAAGCCATTAATGAACTCCCTAAGAAAAAATCTCCAGGGCCAGATGGGTTTACAGGTGAATTTTACCAAACATTTAAAGAACAAGTAATTCCAATATTATACAAATTATTTGGAAAAATAGCTGAAGAAGGAGTTCTACCAAATTCGTTTTATGATACAAATATGGTAGTGATACCAAAACCAGGCAAAGCAAAAACAGAGAAAGAAAATTATAGACCAATTTCCCTAATGAATATTGATGCTAAAATCTTAAATAAGATATTAGC